>NW_024349800.1:44289071-44608099 GCF_902729225.1 Pteropus medius
TTTTTTTTTTTTTTTTTTTTTTCATTTTTGCTCTAATGAAATATTGAAATGTATATTTTTACTGAATGTACTACTGAAGAAGATACATTGCTAGTGTGTTTTCTCCAGCAACTTGCCTACAACTGGACCTGTAAGAGGTTTTTTTTTTCCTTTCTTCTCTTTGCCTCTTCCCTAAAACAAAATAAAATACAAGAAAAGGCATATTAAATTATATGCCATCAGATATATCATCTTTGCTCCTTTTTCCTGTGCCTATATTCTTTAACTGAAGAATTTTTTTTTTTTTTTGCACTTGACTTGCTGCTCTTTCTCCACTCTGACTTCTATTATTTTATTCTTGGTGTTTTAAAATAATTCATGCATCTCTCTGTGTCTCATTCATCCTGTGCTCCTCACTGCCAACAATTTTATCCTCCATCTTATCTTGGCTACTCATTCTCATGGTCTTTGACTAAATGGTATCTTTTCCCATTTCTGTTGTACCTCATAATATTCATTTCAAGTGCCCATCTTATGGTACAACCTATAGTGCTAACTCAGCACTCTAGCAATCCAATCCACAAATCTACTAGTGGTTCAGGCACTGAACCTACCAACTTTTCACTGTCCGTCATTCCACTCATACCTTCTATTTCATCCATACCCATTTCCATGAATCATCTCTATACTAACTCATTTTCAGACATATTCAACTCTCTTGATTTCTTTCTTCCTCAATCATATTCTGCTGGCAATGCCTAATTCTGGTTCTAGCTTACTCTTTGCCTGCTCTTCAGTCGAACCCAACATAACTGGAGACCCAACAAAATGGTTATCTTGATAGTACTCTATCCCCTTATACTCTTTAATTTTTCTTTAGATCTTGAATCTCAACCATACCACTATTTTTATCTACTTATCTCAATTAAATATAAGCTACATGAAGATATCACCTTTGTCTTTTTAAAATATTGTATTTCCAACAACTAAAAGAATCCAGATACATTACAATTTATTAATAATTAGTTATTGATAAATAAATGAATGAACAAATAAATAAAAGATTTAAGGCAAGAGAAAACAGGTAGTAGTGATTCCAAATGTATAGGTATGGTCCGAGGCTCAAGCTGGGAATGAAAAAATTGGGTAATTATGAAAGGAATAGAAAGCCAACAAGTAAACTAGAGAAAGTACTTCAGAATCTAGGAATGTGGATAAATTTATCTAATATTAAAACAAATGTATGAGTGTTGATGTAGGGCAGGGGTATAAACTCTCAGATCTTGTTTTGAGTAGTTCCTTGACATGAAAACCATGGACTGGCACTTAGAGATGGCTCTGCCAGAAGGAGGGTTTAAAAGACCTATGATGGAAGCACAGATCTAGGAGATATCTTAAGCCCTCACAGGCCTATATGAAGCAAACTATTACATTCTCAGTGATAGGATTAAATAGACTTGAAGGTTTGTCTTATGTGAAGACATGATGTATATACAGTTTTTTGTCTGATGGATGATACAAAAACCTGAGTATAAAAAAGGGTATTGTTCTGGTGACAATCTGAATCACCTTTGAGTTTAAATTTGTTATTTTCTTGGCAGAGCATTTAACACAAAATTAAAAACAAATCATGTGGACACTATTTCTTGGTGCTTGCTAAAATAACTCAGTTCTAACTCTACACCTGGAAAGAGGCAGTCGACAAACAATAAGCAATTCACATAGTGTTGCCCTATTCCTGAGCTATAATTGTTGGAGGCCCATAGCATATTACACTGGCAGATAGATTTACCAGCAAGCCCAGCCTTAATGTGTAATGAAAATAGTATGGATATAAAGAGCAGTAGAGTTGTCCCATTTCTGCTCCTTACTATCTTTGTGGTTTAGCACTTGTTTAATTACCTTTGGCAGCTCTTTCTACATCTGTAAATGCAGATGATAACATTTACCTATAAGGTTGTTGTAGAGATTAAAGTACTAAATGCAAACTTCTAGTTACATATGTCATCATAATAGGTGCTCAAAAGTTCTAGTTGCCTTCTCCACTCCCATGTGTATGTACCTAATAATTTGTCTTAGTCTGCTACATCATATTTTCAGATGACAAATAATTAGATAAAACTTTACAATTTTTAAATTTGAGGACTATTGTCCCTAATAATCATAGTTTCTTAAAAGTTATGTATTAATTTAAAAATGATAAAAATGGTTAGTGATAAGTTAGGGACTTCTAAACCCAGCCAAATCAATCCTATATTAAATGTAGTGATGCTTTTAACTGGTCTGAAGAGAATATACTGTGATTTAGGTATATGTGTGTCACGGTATATGTGTGTCACAGAAACCCATTTCCTATACCAAGGGCATAGTGGAACTGGAAATACTGATACATCGCTGTGACATTATGTATACATTATGACAGCATTAAAACCTCCTCATTTTTTCTACCTCAGAACTTCTCAATTAACTCATTTCTCACTTTTGAAGTTAAAACTTTGACTAATTTTACTCACTAGAGGGAGTTGGGAGAGAATTCTGGAATTTTCTGGTTTGCCTTATATCCTAATAACCTTAAAGCACATTATTCAACTCCTAGCTACATGTTTTATGTACTCTTTTTTTTTCTTTTGAGTTTGGTTACGCATTTTAAACTTGCATAGTATATTTCATCAGCTGATACAGTATATAGTCATTTACAACTAATTTTCTTCCAGAGTATACTAGGAAGAAATGAAGTTTAATACAATCTTAGGCAGAGACACTCTGACCACCATTTGAACAAGGAGTAACCGAACTATACTAGTAAAAAAGGTAGTGTTTATCTTTGGATTCAACCCTATTAAAATTTTGCCTGTAGGTACCTTTTCCCTTTAGACATTTTTGGGGATAGGTCTCGGGCCACTCTGTCAATAAGCCAAGGCAAAATCTGGAGGCCTTTAAAGGGACCCGTGATATCATCTTCAGGGGCTCTGTCAGACAGTAAGTATTCCATTTCAAAAAGCATCAAAGTCCAAAGTGTGATTGCTTTTACTTCACATTATTTTATTTATTTTTTTTAGATGATGCGATCACCAAGCAAAAGCTTGGTGTTTTTAGATGATGCGATCACCAAGCAAAAGCAATTCGTGTTGCTTTCTATGTTCCCAGCTGAATTATTAATCTTCTGTCAAGTTTAATCCCTGACCCTCAATGTAATTCTATTTCAGCAGTTGATTCATCTATTAGCCTCACCGCACTTGAATTCTGTTGCTCCCTTGGCTATAGCCTGCTGAGAAACTGTTTTTCGAGTACTAAGCAGAAAAGCCCTATGCCTTATTGACTCATATTTTAATTTTCATTACTATTCTTACTGATCAAGGACTTGAAAACAAATGTTCTGAGAGACTTGCCTCATATGCTGAAAGGTGATTGCCAAATTTTATATATGTCCAAGGACATAAATGATTAGAAAATTTTTCTTTCTTTATACCATTAATAGACTCCTGGAGGAATCAGTGGTACTGAGGGCAAAATAAATAAATATATAACTGAGAAAGCTGATAGCAGGGAAACATATGGATTGGTACAAAAGAAAGAAATAGAGACTAGGGCAAGATTTCACCATTTCTGAATATTATTATCTTTTATAATAGTATAAAACATAAGTAAATTAAAGTATAAATGCAGTATTTAAATGAGAATGTGACATAATCCAATAATTAACAAAACATGATCCTATAGTGAAAGATAAATATAACTGAGTGAGATGACTTTATATTTTGGAACTGCCTCACTTTAGCACACATAAAATTGATGACATTGCAATATGTTGAACCAATCAGCTAAATTGCTCTAACTGTTATTAGTGTGTTATCACCAATAGTAACAGAATTCCAAAGTATATAGAGCAAGAATGATTCAGGAAAAAGTGTTCTTGCTGAATATATGAATCAGTAGAAGATATTTCTGTGTCCCTTGGTGAAAATTAAAGTAAAATTACCAGTACCTTTTCTACTTCGATCTCCTGCTGAATAGCATTTATATAAATACCCTTACTGTTATTCACCTCAATTCCTCTCCTCCAGTGTGAGAATGTACACTTCCTTATAAGAAAGGTCATTTCATTTTTGGATAAACCTGATAATTAGAGAATTTCTTCTTACAATGACTCTTAGGGCTCCTGCTGTTACTCATTGATATTGATGCCATGCAACACTGCAAACCAGTGAATGTTTCCTGCTTCTGCTCCTGGATAGCTTTTGAAATTATCTGAAATCTTCACCTTTAGCTTTCTTTTCTCATTTCTTCCATTTTCCTCACTAAAAAAAAATGGTTTATCTTCCCTTCTTATACATTATCACATCCATCTGGACATATTCTGATGTGTTTATATCTTTATAAGCTGTTTTCTTCCAATGATACCAATTTTCAGATACTTTCTAACATCAAGGATTTCTTTCCTGGAATTTTTTTTTGTGCATCATCTTTCAGTGATCATCAATTAAGTTATTGGACAAATATTTACTGAGTTGTCTATAGATATCTTTTATTGTGATATTCATTGGGATTAGAATTAAACTTAAGGCAATATCTATCTTCCAGAGCCAAACAGTCTAGGAGACAATGCACGGTAAACCAGCAATTATAATAGTGTTATGGGAGATAAACACAAGATAATGTAAGGCTCTGTTGGAAACTTATGCCTCTTTAAAGGATCCAAAAATATTTCCCAGAGAAAGTGACATTAAAGATGAAGTATACTGAAGAAGGAAGTGGACACAAATGAAGGTCTGGTGATGTCTTTCCAGAGATGATGGGCATAAGAACAAAAAACTAGAAGTGAGAGAAGACGTGGTATAGTTTAGAGCATCTGGAACACAGAGGAAATGAAGTATGAAGTTAAGCTATGGCTATAAACAGGGGTTGAACTGTGAAGACATTTGAGGGCCATGGTTAGTGTACGTCTTCATCTTTTCAGGCTGCTATAATAAAATACCATGGATTAGGAGCTCATAAACAGCAGAAATTTTCTTCTCACAGTTCTCACATCTGGAAGTCCAAGATCAAGGTGCTAGCATGGTCAGATTCTTGGTGAAGGCCCTCTTCCAGGTTGCAAACTCCTGACTACTTGCCGTGTCTTCAAAAGGGGTGGAAGGGGCTAGGGAGCCTTGCAGGGCCTCCTTTATAAGACACTGAATCTAATCATGCTGGCTCTGCCCCTATGACCTACTCACTTCTCAAAAGCCCACTTTCTAATGCTATCACCTTGGGAATCAGATTTTCAATATATGAATTTGGGGAGAGGGTGACACAAACATTCAGATCATAGAAGTGTATTAGTTTCCCAGGGCTGCCATAGCAAATTATCATACACGGGGTAGCTTAAAGCAACAGGTATGTATTTGTTCACATTGGGGGGTACACTAATAAACCCACTACGTAAGCAATTGGGATTTTATCATTATGCAATGAAAAACCATTGATAAGATTACGTAGGGTCTGTAAATTAGAACCACCAGAAATGTATATAAGAGCAAGTATGAGGAGAAAAGCAGTAAATTTAGTTTGGGATTAATTGAGTTTAAAATATTTAGGGACATTAATATGGATATTTTAAATGGCAATTAATATACAAGTTTGGGTTTTAGTAGAAATATCTAAATTATATACTGATTATACCCACATACAATTCCATGATGCTTATTTTTTCCTAACATATCTAGTATGAGACATTGGTTCACAAGAGCTAATTGCTAAATATTCAGAAATTTTGTGAAGCCCTAATAAACATTTGGGAGTTCACAACCAGCTACAGTGGGACTATTTATACCATAAAGAACTGGTGGGTATCATCATACCATTAAATTTCACCCATTTGAAAAGTTGATGAATATTCCAAACCCTCCCCAGAGAAACATTACACAAAACCTTTGTGTTTGACACAATTTAAGGAACTCTGATGTTATTGGTACTTTAAATTTCAAGATCATCCAGGAGGAGAGAAAACAATGGCAGAACCTTAGTGAAAAATGATGTTTTGATATAAAAGTAGAGGCAGGGGAACCTTTGAAGAGAAGGAAAAGCTGCAAGTAAAACAGCAAAACGTGGAGTGTATCCAGAGAGAAGTAGCGAGTAGTGTGGAAGGCTGGACAGAGGCAAAGCGAGATGAGGTGTGAAAGTGTCAAAATTTAGCAGCGACCTTGCAGTTCCATTGATATGCTAGTTATAGGAATCAGGTTAAAGGGATAAGAAGGTTCAAGAATGAATGAATGAATGGAATTGAAAAAGCAGGAAGTAAGTGAAGATTACCCCCAGAAGCTTAGGAGTAAAATTATTGAGAAGTAATCATGAGGTAGCCACCATAGGCAGCCACCAGGTGTGAGGAAGCCTTTATTTTCTAAGACTAGAAATGAGAGTTTGTTTAAATACTAATAAGAAAGTACCAGTAGAAAGCTAAAATAATACAGATATCACAACTCTATTTTACTAGCCAATTCCCAGACTGTTCCCTTTTGAATAAAAAGCACACAGTCAGGGGCTTGCCTTCCTTACCATTTAATCTCCAGATCCTATTGAAGTGCCAATCTCAAATAAGTTCTCAATAAATATTTGTTGAATGAGTGCATTCTTGTTTGAAAAATATTAGAAATATTCAAGGAAATTTAACATATTACGTAGAGTATATTTACTTATTTGACTAAGTTGGAAAACAGATGTGTCTTTCTAAACTTAATGTACCAAATTTAAAACCACATACTTTTTAAAAATAGAAACTATATGTATTTATGCATGTCATTTCTGTTTGTGTTTACGTATAATTTGTGCATCATTTTTACTGCTCTTACCAGCAAAACTCTTGTTTGAGCATTCAAAAGTGGTTTATGTGGGGGGAAAAAATGTATCTAGGTTTACCAATTCACTCTCATTCGATTTTATGCATTAATAATGACACAATATCTACTGACTAGATAGACTCTATTTTCACAGCAGTACTTTAGCATCCACCCTACAAAAGGTACCTGAGGAAATTATAGATCAAAGAGAAATAATATAATCCACTGATTCAGCCTAGAAGCTGTTTACTCTGCCTCGAGCCAAGTAAGGTTCCCCAATTATGAACTTTGAATACTGTTGTAGTTAGTAATTTCCCTCTGCTATTTCAGGATATTGGCTCCCACTCCTCCACTCTTCCCTCTCTTTTTCATAGCCCTAGTCCCTACCCCAAAGTGTGTGTCTGTGTTTCTCTCCCTCCCTCTTTCCCTCTCTCTCTCTGTCTCTCTCTGTCTTTCTCTGTCTCTCTCTCTCTGTCTGTCTCTCTGTCTCTTTGTCTCTCTCTCTCTGTCTCGCTCGCGCTCTCTCTCTCTCTCTCACTCTTTGTTTTCATGTAGGAGGTAAAAGGCAGCTCATTATTTACTAAAACCTCCTCAAGATATCTTTAAAACCAGAAGATTCCTCCTGACAATGAGACAGTATATCTCAGAATGTTTGGTCTGATATATCAGCTACTTTTGACTAATTACTTCATTAAGGCCTGGGCTTCCACAAATATAATTCTTTTATTTCTGTCCCACTTTTGAGTGACTAGTGAGCCATTTTGGTTCCTTTTCTTAAAGAAAGAAAATCCAGCCTATTATGATGTGCTTTCTCTGTTCTCATATAGTTTAAGCAGCAAAGAGGAAAGAAAAAAACTCTTAAAAGTGAAAAAAAAAAAAAAAGCAGGAAAAGGAAGAAAGGAAAGGCAACAGATCGGCTTCATTCCCCAGCAATCTGCATTTAAGTTTTCAATGTCTTTCTGTAGCTTAAAGCTCTTTTTTTTTAGCCCAAATAATAAATATTCTTTATATGGATGTACCACAGTTTGTTTATCCATTCACTTATTGAATAAAGCTGCTATAAACGTTAGTGTGTACGTTTTCAACTCATTTAGGTTAATACCTAGGAATGTGATCGCTGGATCATATGGTAAGATGAAGTTTTGTCTCTAAGAAACTCCCGACTGACTTCCGAAGTGGACCATTCCCACGAACAATGAATGAGAGAGTTCCTGCTAATCTGCATCCTCACTAACAAAGTATTGTCAGCGTTTTTTATTTTAGCTATTCTACTGGTAGGTAGTGGTAATCTTTATTTTCATTTGCAATTCCCCAATGAAAAATGACATTGAATATCTTTTCATAAGCTTATTTGCCTTCTGTATATCTTTATTAGTGAGATATCTGTTTAGATCTTTCATTCATTTTTAATTAAATTGTTGGCTTTATTATTGTTGAGTTTTAAGAGTTCTTTATGTTTTTAGACACACGTCCGTTATTAAATATGTATTTTACAAACAGATTCTCCCATTCTGTGACTTGCCTTTTTCTTTTCTTAAGGGTTTGTTTTGTAAAGCAGAAGTTTTTAACTTTAATGAAGTCTGAATATCAGTTATTTTGTTCATAAATTATTCTTTTGATGTTGTACCTAGAAACTCATCACCAAACCCAAGGCCACCTATATTTTCCCTAATTTTCTCTAATCTTCCAGGAATGTTATAGTTTGTGTTTTACATTTAAGTCTATGATTCGATTTGAGTTAATTGTTGTGAAAAGCTTAAGATCTGTGAGGACTCATTTTTTTTTTTCATATGATATTCAATTGTTTGAGCACCATTTTTTGAAAAGACTATTCTTTCTCTATTGCATTGCCTTAGTTTCTTTGTAAAGATCAGTTGAGTATCTTTGGGTGAATCTTTTTTCTGGACTCGCTATTCTGTTCCATTGATCTATGTGTCTGTTCTTTCAGCAATACCATGCTGTCTTGATCATTGTAGCTTTATCATAAATCTTAAAGTTGGATAATGTCATATCTCCAACTTTGTTCTTTCTCAGTATTGTGTTAGTTATTCTGAAGTTTTTAACTTTCCATGTTAACTTTAGAATCATTTGTTTCCTTTTTTTTTTGATTAGTGTGGCTCAAGCTTTATTAATTTATTGATCTTTTCAAACAACGAGCTTTTGGTTTCATTGATATATCTATTAATTTACTATTTCCAATTTCATTTATTTCTGCTCCAATTTTTATTATTTCTTTTTTCTGCTTGCTTTAGGCTTAATTGATCCTTTTTCTCTAGTTTTCTAAGGAAGAAGATTATATTATTGGTTTTTGGTCTTGCTTGTCTAATATGCATTCAATGACATAAATTTCACTCTAAGCACTGCTTTTACTTTAGCTCACAAATTTTTGATAGATGTACTATTTTGATAGATGTAAAATCTATCAAAAAAAGTATTTTGATAGATTTTAAAAGTTTTTATTTAATTCAGAATAATTTGTAGTTGATCTTGAGATTTCTTTTTCTGACCCATGCTTTCTTCAGATGTGTGTTGTGAATCCTCAAACTTTTTTTTTGGGGGTGTTGAGGTGGGTACAACTATCTTCCTGTAATTGATTTATAGTTTAAATCCATGTGGTCTTGTATGCTTTGTATCATTTCTTTTCCTTTTCTTTTCTTTTTTTTTAGTTTGTTGAAGTATATTTATGGCATAGGATGTGAACTATCTTTGTGGATGTACCATGTGAGCATGAGAATATGTATTCTACTATTGTTGAAGTATTCTACAGATGTCAATTATCTCCAGTTCATTGATGGTGCTTTTGAATTAATCTCTATCTTTATTGATGTTCTGCTTGCTGGAACTGTCAATTACTAATAGAAGCCTGTTAAACTCTTCAAATGCAATAGAAAATGTATCTATTTCTCCTTACCATTTGTCAGTTTTTGCCTTATGTATTTTGATGCTTCATTGTAAAGCACATGCACACTAAGAATTCTGTCTTCTTGGAGAACTGACCCCTTTATTATTATGTAATGTTCCTCTTTTTCCTTAATAATTTTCCTTATTCTAAAGTCTGCTTTGTCTAAAATTAATATAGCTACTCCAACTTCCTTTTGATTAGTGTTAGCATAGTACATCTTTCTCTGTACCTTTACGTATTGTCCGTTTGTGATTTTATACTTAAAATGGGTTTCTTTAGGCAATATATAATTCAGTCTTGTTTTTAATGCCCTTTGACCATCTCAATCTCTTAATCTATGTATGTAGACTATTGATGTTTAAAGCAATTGTTAATATGGTAGATTAATATTTGCCTTATTTGTTACATTTTTAAAAATTCATTGCCCTGCCTTTTGTTTCTTTCCTTGTCTTCTATACTTTTTCTACTGTCTCTGGTTTTCATCAAACATTTTATGATTTCATTTTTTCTCCTCTTGGAGCATATCAATTATACTTCTTTTTTTACATTTTTTAGTGGCTGCCTTTGAGTTCTCAGTATACATTTATAACTAACCCAAGTCTTCTTTCAAATTATATATCCTACTTTTTGGGTAGAACAAGTAACTTATAACAAAGCATTGCCTGTCTCTTCCTCTTGTCTCTTATAACATTGCTGTGATTCATTTCAATTATTCATAAGCTATAACCATCTAATATATTGCTGCTATTATTATTTTGGACAAATTGTTATCTGTTATATCAATTGGGTAAGAAAAATAAAAGATTTCATTTTCATTTTATCTTTCTCTATCACTCTTCCTTTCTTCATGTAGATCTGAGTTTCTGACCTTTATTGTTTTTCCTTTTTTCTGAAGAATTTCCTTTAAAATTTCTTACAAGGCAGGACTAATAGCGACAAGTACCCTTGGTTTTTGCTTGTCTGAGAAAGCTTATATTTTATGTCCGTGCTTGTAGGATAATTTTGCTTGTAATGAAAGGAGTATTAAAACTTTATGCTGGTGTTTTGTAATGAGAGGAGTATATAAAACTTTATGCTGGTGTTTTGTTTTTTTCTTTCAACACTTAAATATTTTACTCCACTCTCTTCTTGCTGGCATGGTTTCTAAAGAGAACTCAGATGTAATTCTTTTTCTTTTTCTTATAAATAGAGTATTCTGCACATCCACCATCATCCCAACCTCTTACAATATTTGTTTTTGGTTTTCTGTCATTCGAATATGGTATACATAAATGTAAATTTTAAAAAATTTGTCCTGCTCTATGTCCTCTGAGTTTCCTATATTTACGGTTAGCTGTTTAATTAATTTTGGAGAATATATATTCTTTATAACTTCAATTATTCCTGGTATTCTTTCCTATCATTTTTATTGTAATATTCTATTGACACATATATTATATCTTTTGTAATTGTCCTATGGTTCTTGGATACTCTGTTCTATTTTTTTTCATTCTTTTTTCTGCAATTTAATTGGTTGAGTTTACATTGATATATCTTCACATTCACTGATTCCTCAGCCCAGTCTACTGATGAGACCATCAAAGATATTTATTTCTGTTACAGTGACATTGAAATCTAGCATTATCTTCCAATTTTTTTTTTTTAGTTTTGATCTCTCAGCTTACACCATCCATTGTTGACTGTATCCATTAGCACTATTAACATACAAATCATAGTTATTTTTAATTCTCTGATATTATAGCTGAGTCTGGTTCTTATGCTTGCTCTGTCTCTTTACTCTGTGTTTTTTCTCGCTTCTTAGCATGCTTTCTGATTATTCGTTGAAAGTAGACATAATGTATTGGGTAATGGGAACTGAGATAAATGAACCCTTAGTGTGAGATTTTATATTAATCTGACCAGCAGCTGGTCTCTGGTTAAAGGTTGCTACACCTCTGCCAGAGACTTCATTTTCCTCTAGTGTCTTGTATGTATCGGTGAGAAGAGCTCTTTTAGTTGTAATCTACTGTTATGCTCTGGCCTTGTCGATATGGTGGTAAGGAGCAGGGGAGATAGTGTTTTATAATTTCATGATTAAATCTCGGTCATTTAGTGGGCCTGTGTCCCTGGGCTGTGTCTCCTAGCTTCATTCTTCTCCCCATAGATAAGACAGGAAGGCTAGAGAGAACTAAACTTGAATTCTTTCAGGTAGATAACTATCCTTCCTTCAGAGAGATAGCCTTGGTAAAGTCAGTTCCCTGGGAGAGTGTAGGCCTTTGTGTTCAAGAATGCTATGGGTATATTTAAAAAATGGTTACTTTTCTCCTCCTCCTGCCTGAAAACAGAGAGGATTTTTCTAAGATCTTTACCATGAGAACAGGTTGAGGTAGGGCATGCAGGGGCGGAGATAAAACTGACAAAATGGTAGCCTTCCCGGCTTTCAAAGCCAGAGACCCCAGGAGTTTCTTACTCTCAAGTTAATCCACACCAAGTCTCCATCAATTCATCAAAACACACACCATTGATGTGTTCCTACTATTCCTACTCTCTAGGAGTGTCTCCACTAGGTAAATTAATCTTAGGTGTAATTCTTGATATTCACTTCTTTCTCTAAACTATCAAATAGCAATGTCTTGTGACCTTAGTTTTCTGATGGACCTAATAAAAGTAGTTTATTTTTAGTTTGTTCAGCTTTTTTCTTGTAATGAGAGGAGTATTGATTTCCAAACTCTTTGTATGTTAGATCTGAAACAATATCCTCTTTCAATAGCAATACTTTTGAAAAATGTCTCACTGCTATATAGCATTGATCCTATTGATTCTAACTTTTAAAGGCCTGGTAATTGGTAGATATATGACTTTTAGTCAGCCCCTAAATCAAGTCCACATTCTTCTTCCTCAGTAGTTCTCAAAGGTAGATGTTTTTAAAATAAAACAATGCTTAGAATGGATTCTGGATATAGACAATCCACAGAACAGTAGCATATGGTAGGTAAATAGAGAGTTGATAACTAATGAAATAGATTGATCAATTGATTTCCTAACTGAATAGATTTTTAGAGATAAACTAGTCTAAGTCCTTTAGTATAAAATTGGGAAACAGATCTGTTGAAAAGAAACAATTTCTCCTACTCCTGCAAAGTATTTCAGCATGGATTAAAATTTAAATTTCTTCCCTATTAATTTAATGCTTTGTTTCACTGCCCTGTGCTGTCATCCAAGATTGCCTGGCTATCTTGTATTAATTTATTTTCTTCTGGCTTTTCTTTGAGTATTAACAAAAAACTTATATATAGTTTTACCTTATCATTATGAATACCCCAATGACACCTGAAATTTAGAAGATACAATATCAAAATGATTTTCTCCTCAAGTTAAAATGAATATATAAAATCCCTTTCTGCTTTAGAAATTCCTAAAAACTACATTTTAGGCAATAATGGGAACCCGTTACATAGTCCTTTAGAAGAGAAAACATAAAGAATTAAACCTAAGAGTATCACAGCCCTTTTTTGCGGCATAATTTATGTAATGCACAAAATCTTATTCCCCATTAAAACATTTCATTTATTGCAGACCTCATTTGCATGAATGAGGACTAGGAATTTTGTAAAATAAAGTTTTCATTCTTTTTATTATTTCTTGTAATATGTGTATAGTATATATATAATAATTTAATATATTAGATATGTATATTAACATATTATATACATACACATATATACACACACACACACTCTCACAATTCATACCATAGAATGCTTTCTTGGAGCTTCAATATTAATATTGGGTTATCTCTCACTTTCATTTTTAGCCTTTTTTTCCTAATACCTTAAAAACCTTAAGACACCAGTGAACAATTGAATTCTGTGCTCATAATTGTTCAACTCTCAAGGTGATGTCTTAGAGCTTTATCTGAACTGGGATTCCAAGAGCTAAGAGTAGACACAGATATACATATGCAGGGCCCTCAGGGGCTGAAGAATGTGAAGCAAAACAGAGAATGAATAATAGAGCCCCAAATCAAAGATAATTGAAAAATCATGAAAATTTAGAGAAGAAATGTTAATTAAAGGAATTCAAGAAAAAAAAATATGAATGAGGATCTGCAAACAGCAAGGGGTAGTTTAGAAAGAAGAGCTGCTCTTCCCCAAAACTTCATGGCATTGCATCAGGCTTTCTTTATGAATTGTTCTGAGTCCTAGAGAACACCTTTTTTAGAAAGAGGAAGAAGCTGGTTCTTAAGCAAATGGAATTTTACAACCCAAAGATTTTCAAACTTTTTGAGTTGTACCCCCTCCATGAAATAGGAAGATTCTCCTGTAATTTCATATAATTCATTTCACATCTACCTCCTTAATTATTTTTTTGCACCTTTAGACAGAGAGATTACTAAAATTTTATTTTTATTTTATTTTATTTATATTTATTTTAACTTTATTATTTGATTTTAATTTCCCCAGCATACCATACAGAGTGCCAAAGACATAGTAGGAACATGATAAATGTTGAATAAATAAATCTCTACCACCAATTTCCTAGAACTGTAAACCAACTTAAATCATCCTAATTCTTTTGTTAAAGATAGTGTAAGAAATTGCCTGGTGTCTCCAGGAATTAAAAGAAATTATCACATGTGAAGAATGAAACTTTCTAACGCAGACATGAGGCCAAAGCTTATTTATTTATGTACAGATCACGGAGAACAATTATTTCCTTACCGCAGCGGTGAGTTAGTTCAGTGACTATGGCTTATTCAGGAATTTTTTATGCTTTGTTAACAAACCATTAGTACTGTGAAGAGTTCATTAGTTCTGACTTTGAAAAATAGTTCCTCGAACCTTGCTATTGTTCCAAAGGGTTGTAATCACAATAGGATATTTGAGAATATCCAGATTGGAATATAAACCCACCCAAATGCTCTGGTTTTTGTTGTTGTTGTTGTTGTTGTTGTTGATGATGATGATGATTATAGTAATGTTATAAATTCTTTGACCTTCTTTAATTTGATCTTTTATTTCCTTGAAAGTAATGATGACTATTTGACATAATCCTTTTCAATGACTATTCTTTATCTGTCTTTGGCCTTTCATGTTGCTGTCTTTTTTTTTTTTTTTTTTCTTTCTTTCTTCTGCTTATTCTATATAGTTATCCTCACAGAACATACCTGTATAGTATTCCCATTCATTTCTTTATGTACATTGCTCTTCTTTGAGTAGAATCAGTGTTGTCCAGCCCAGACAGCCAACAATGGTTTGAGAACACAGAGTTAAGAGAGAGAGGTGGTAAATTTGGGCTTGCTACTGTTCCAGTTAGAATATCACTTTCTCATCATCTCATCCCTGCATCCTTGGCATTTCTAATTTTTACATAAGGTCAGTGTGGTTTAGTCTGATGCCACAGCATCATAGGTTACTTGATGATGTAAGGCTTATGTATTTCTGCTTAGCTGAAGAATTAACACTTGCTTTCCTTTTTTCTTCCAACTTTCCTCATCTTGATGCTATTTCTCCCAGTTAGAACTTGGGGTTAGAAGAAATAAAGATGGCCTATTCATGCAGTTCATCCTTTGTCCCAATATCCCATGGTATTTGGTAGACTGCAATGTTACTACGGGAAACTACTGATGTCACTTAATTCCTGTAGATGTCTTAGATTTTGTGAATCAAAACAAAGGATAATTGGTAAGAGCATTCAAGAGACTTCTATTCTCTACCGTAGTACTAGGAAAACATTAATCAGATCTGACTGTCCTCTTCAAATAGGACAGATTCATGTAATATTGGACCTCTATTCTACATTTCATTGTGGTTTGAAGTTTTTATCATTCTGCGGTTCTATTAGAGATGATATTTGTTTTCTATGTGGCTTGTCTTATATTTTTAACTAGGTTTCTGTGTGATGCCTTCAATCCACCAATTCTTACCTAAAGCCCACCAAAATGGGCAGTTTACTGTCACATTTACTGTTGAATGCTTGAGACATAACAAAGAGGTTAGAGTAGATTTTCAATAAGTGTATATTGATTAATCAATTAAAAAATCAGCAGTTTGGCAAACTTTTTTAGGGTCACTATGTCCTAGTGATAGAACCACACTGGTACCATCTCTTTTTCTTCTTTCTTTTGTACCCTGAGAATGATTTCCATATATTATCAGTGACATTAAGAACATGGAAATGAATTCACATTAGATCAAGTTACATTTATCTAACAAGAAGCAAAGTCTGACAAGTAATTCAGAATACCTTACTGATATTATTGCTGGTAATATCTTGATTATATATTTTTTATTTATATTTTCAAAGTTCTCTTTGAACTTTTGATATTTTTGATATTTGATTCAATATTACACTGAGTAAGATAAGGATAGTGTAATCATTGCCATTTATAAATCAGGAAACAGAGTCAAGTAGTGTTTGAGTAACACATAAGGTTGCAGAACTGGTAAACAAAATATTCATTTATTATATTATTTGGGGGAATAATTAATAATCATCCATAAATAGAAGTGAATTTCTATGTGTTTTCTTCCAAGGATCTAAAAGTTATTAGAGAAGTGATGAAAGAATAGAAAATAAATTATCAAGAGACCATAGAAATACTCAGCATTTGAAATTACCTCATTGTGTTATTAAAAAATATCATCTGTAGAACCTACTTGATAAATCTGTATCTGACAACTTTAGTAATAATAGTTAATGAATAACTAAGTATAATTATGTATAGGGAGAAGAGGTCTAGTCAAAATTCAATAATGAATTATATAAAAGACAATACACAGGTAAATAAGTCACATAGATAATTAAATATTGCATGATTTTATTCTATTGTATTATGTGTCACTAAAAAAATTACTTAAATTGTTTCTCTAAGGAACATTTTTGTACTTTACCTATTTTGCTAATTTTTTACCATGCCCTACCCTATATAGACAGTAAAACAAATATCTTAATTAACTTCCAACATTTGCTTTCAGGCTCGTTACTGTTATCTGTTACTCTAATTGGAAAACAAATTTTTCATCTTACCTTTGGTACTATCTAGTGTCTCATCAGCAGAAAAAGTTTGCATGAAAAGATATTAGCCATATAAATGCTTCCAAATTATTGCAAGGAAAAAAATAGACCACTGAATTATTATTGAGTTCACTAGAAGAAAGATTCTATCTAAGCGTGAAATATTATCATTTTGTCTGACAAATACCATTAGCTCATTATGAAGTATAGCATTCAATTATCTACAACATGCAACAGAAATGAGATATTTTGTTAGGCCCTGCTAAAGTGTTATTCTGAAATTACATCTTAAATTTATCTGTCACTATGTTTTCATTATTTTAGAAAGAATGGGCTTCATTTAATTCAAGTCCTCATTGTTTCCTTTCAGGATAAGCTGATTGGAAGGCATGAACAACAGAGTGAAGGCAGCTTTCTTAAAATATACTTCTTGTGGCTTTGTAAGGATTATACTCATGAAAAGTCAGAGATCATGGTGTGTTCCTCATGAAGTGAAACATTAATAATAAGTAAAATATAAAAAAAGAATATATGAATGTATATTGTAATTGTTAAGAGACTCATTATTTTTTAAATATGGAAAATAGGTGAAAACTTAACAAAAAATAAAATAGAATTCTAAAACAATTCAGATTAAAAAAAATAAGTCAGAAAATAAGAAACAGAAATCAGAGGATGAATATAAAAAAATAATTATAAACCCTAAACATATCAATAATTACATTAAATGCGAATGGACAAAACTCACTGATTAAAAGGTAAAAGCGTTAGAACAGATAACTTTTCTATATGCTGTTCATAAATGCATGTGAGTTGATGATAAATGGATAGAAAATACACTAAGCAAAGATTAAACAAAAGGATACTGAACAATTATATTAATATATTTTACGACAATAGATGAAAATATCCTTACCAAATTAGCACAATGAATCCAATGATCTATAAAAATATAATACATCATGACCAATTGGAATTTTTCCCCAGAAATGCAAGGATCATTCGGCATCCAAAAGTCATTGAGTATAATAAATCATATTACTAGAGTAAAACAGGAAAAAAAAAATCTAAGATCATCTCAAGCCATGTAGAATAAAGAATTGGCAAAATTCAATACTCTTTCACAATAAAAGTTCCCATTAAACAAGGAATAGAAATGAACTTTCACAACCTGATTAAGGGTATCTGTAAAAAGCCAACAGGTACTAAATACCATATTCAAACCTGAAAGGCTACCTATGATTAGGAATAAACAAGAATGATTTTTTTTTTACCACTTTTACTTAACATGATACTGGAAGTACTAACAAATCCAATAAGGAAAGGAAAAGAAATAAAAGACATACAGATTAGAGAGGAAGAAGTAAAAATTCTCATTTACAGATGAATGATCATGCATGTAGAAAATCCTGAGATCCAAAACAAAGCTATTAGAACTAATAAACGAATTTAGCAAGGTTTCAGAGCAAGGTTTCAGGATATAATGTCAATATACAAAACTATTTATATTTCTCTATACTAGGAACAATTAGAAAACTAAAATTAAGATTAATAATAGCATCAAAGAATATTTCAAAATAAATGTAATAAAGGCTAACCAGGAGTTGAAAGTTAACATTGAAAACTATGAATTGCAAAGAGAAATTAACTAAAACAAATAAATGGGACAATGCCCCATTTTCATGTATTAGAAGACTCACTGTTATTAAGATTAAAATACTCTCCAAATTGATTTATAGACCCAATTCACACTGAATTGTAGCACACATGGAGAGCCTATTCTTCAGGTTATCTCACAACCCCTTGCAGACACCATCCTGTCAATTATCCATGCTCAGAAATGGACCTGCTCTACGTAGAACTGAGACTTTGAGGGAAACAGCAGCTCTGGAGTCCTGTGAAGCTATGATCAAAGACTCTGAAAAAAGTAAAAACTTTGTGCATTCCTTGGTGAATTCTGCATGTATACCCTTAGCTGTTGTAGTAATTAAACATAGCCCTTTCTAATTTATAGATCATATACACAGACATTATTTTATTTGATGGTTGTATATATCACTTGCCATGATTCTTCTGTTCTGAGTATTCTCCTTGGAGCTCTGCAAAGATGTAGACTATTTGTATTAATGCACAAGGCAGGAGATCATACAAATACATGAAAGTATGAGATCTGTCAATACATACATTTCTTTTAATTCATTACTTATTATTTTGGTAACAGGTTCTATGCGAGGAACAGTGATGAGCAAAACCCAATTTACTTCTTCTTTTCAAGGAGGTCATAGTCTAGCTGGAGACACTAACATAATTCACATAACACCAATAAACACTTAATTACTAATTAAATACTATTTCTAAAGAGACTGGCATAGAATCATGGAGAAAGTGCTCTCCAAAGGGGTGGGGGAGAGCTCTATCTGAGATTTAAAGGTGATCAGAAGTTAATTAGACAAAGAGGAGAGGGAAGTGTATTCTGGCCAAAGAAAACATATACAAGAGCCCTGTGGCATAAGTGATTAACAAATAAGAAATTTATAGAAGGCCACAATAGCTGAAACATGGTGAGGCAGAGGAGCATAGGCAAAAGTGAGAATTAAGTCAGTAACAATTCGTGCAAGAATTTATATTGTACATTAAGATTGTTTTCTTTATCATAGTGTGATGGTGAGTCATTAAGATTTTAAGTATGAGAAGCATTTGACTGGAGTTGTTTCTGAAAAATCAATTCTGGGAGGACGGTAAAGAAGGAAATTGATAGAGAGATAAGTAGAGATATAGAACTGTAAGTGTTGCATTAACCCAGCAATATTTGAGCATAGTAGTTCTATAATGCAGAGAAGAACTAGTCAAGAGATAGTTAGAAGTGGTCAAGCCAAGAAATAGCTAGGAAATGTTTTTAAGAAATAGAATTCATGGGAATCAGTGTAGGATTGGATTTGAGAAAGAGAGAGACAAAGAGACAGAGAGACAGAGACAGAGACAGAGAAGAGAGAGAAATGATGAAGGAGGCACTACATTGAGAAGAAGGAAGGTTTCTCAAAGTAATCATCAACAGGGGCAACAGGACTGTTTTACTGAGTGATGTAATCTAAATGCAATGAAAATACCAACCATTGCTCCTAAGCAAATTTTAAAATGAGGATCGCTTCATTTTTTTGCTTCTTGCACCAGCCTTTTCTATTTTGTTGATTCCGATAGGTGGATATCAGAGGTCAAAGGCGCTGAACTTATTTCCTATCAGTGAAAGCTATATTTTCCTCAGTAGAAAGTAAGTTCAGTGAAGAAAAAAAATCTATTTTGTTCACTTACATAGCCTCCACATCTAAAATAGAGATGGCCAGAGCAAGTACGCAATAAATATCTGTTAAAAGAAAGATGACTACTCCTTGAATGTGTTCTCAGTGACCACATATTATTGTTTATTCCCAGATAAAATGGGAAGTGAGAGAGTAAGACAACTGACCAAAAACTGGGATTTCTTTTAAAGTCATCGGTCATTTTGATGGATAACAACTGAATGCCAAAAACAAGTGCATTCATTTCGTACTGACTTTCTCTAAAATCAAAGCTGTGGTGATCTGATATACTAGTCTAATTGGATTGGAAGGATAAAACATTGTTTTGATTACTTACTTTCTGAAAATGTTCTGAAGTATTTCATATTTTAGTTTTGGAAACTATTGTATGTAGCACTGTAAAACTTTATTAATATCAGTTGTGCTGGATGTTTTTCAATGCTCACTCTATCAAAGCAGTAAACCCGATGCATAATCATGTAAATGAGTGTACTGGATTGAATAATGTCTCCCAATAACTGATGTCCATGAGAACCTATGAATGTGACCTAATTTGGAAATAAAGTCTCTGCAGATGTAATCAAGCAAAGATAAAGCCATACAGAAGTAGAGTGGGCCCTAATCCAGTGATTGGAATCCTTATAAAATAATAAAATTTAGACACAGACATATAGGGAGAATGCCATGTGATGATGGAGGCAGAGGTTGGAGTGATATCTCTACAAACCTAGACATACTAAGGATTCTTGGTGACCACCAGAAGAGAAAGAGAGAAGGTAAAAAAAAAATTTCCTGGAGCCTTTGGAGTTAGCATGGCCCCACTGGCAAATTGAGTTCAGACTTCTGGGCTCAAAATCTGTGAATAAATTTATGCTGTTTTGAGCTACCTGGTTTGTGGTGCTATGCTGTGGCAGCTTTAAGAAACATGCAATAAGTGAAGCTAAATTTCCTGTATAAAGATTGTGCTTGACTTGCTTCTCATTTTGATGTTCTAGACAAAAGAACTAAATGAAGTTTTGTTACTGCGTCTGAAAGTGGCATAAAAAATACCTTTTTTATTGGCATACTTATTGAAGATCAGTTGACCACTTATGTATGGATTTATTTCTGGGCTCTCTGTTCTGCTCCATTGGTCTATGTCTATCTTTATGCCAATATCATGCTGTTTTGATTACTATAACTTTGAAATATATTTTGGAATCATAAAATATGGTGTGTCCAACTTTGTTTTTCTTTCTCAAGATTGATTTGGCTCTTCGTGATCTTTTGTGGTTACATAGGGATTTCAGAAATTTTTCTATTTCTTTAAAAAGTGCCATTGTGATTCTGACAGGGATTGCAGTGAATCTGTAGGTTGCTTTAGTTAGTGTGGATATTTTAACAATGTTAAGTCCTCCAATTCATGAACATAGTTTTTTTGTGTTTTCTTTAATTTCTGTCATCAGTATTTTGTACTTTTCAGTCTACAAGTTTTTTGCCTTCTTATTTAAATTTATTTCTAAGTACTTTATTCATTTGTGGTGACATTGCAAATTAGATTGTTTTCCCAACTTCTTGTTAAGATAGTTCATTGTTTGCATATAGAAATGCAACTATTTTTCTATGTTATATTTATATCCTGCAACTTTATGGAATTTGTTTATTAGTTTTACCAGTTTTTCTTTTTTATGGAGTCTGTGGGGTTTTCTCTATATATGATTATATCATCTGAAAACAGGGACAATTTTGCTTCTTCCTTTCTGATTTGGATGCCTTTTGTATCTTTTCCTTGTTTAATTGCTCCAGCTAGGATATCCAGTACTATGTTGAATAAAATTGGTAAAAATAAGCATCCATGTATTACTACCATTCTTAGAGAAAAAACTTTCAGAATATACGATGGGGACAGGGGAGTCTCTTCAACTTATGATAGTGGAAAGACTGGATACCCACATATAAAATAATGAAATAGGATCCTCATCTTACTCCATTCACAAAAATCAACTCAAAATGGATTAAAGACTTAGATATAAAACCTGAACCAATGAAACTCCTAGAAGAAAGCACAGAGAAAAACCTTCATGATATCAAACTTGCAGTTTTCATGAATATAACACCAAAAGGGCAGAAAACAAACAAACAAAAATAGACTACATCAAACTAAAAATCTTCTGTACCTCAAAGGAAATAATCAACAGAGTGAAAAGGCAAACTGCAGAATGGGAGAAAATATTTGATCTGATAATGAGTTCATCTCCAGAACGTGTAAGACGCTCCTACAACTCAATAGCAAAACAACAAAACAAACCCTTATAACCCAATTTAAAAATGTTCTAAGGACTTGAATAGACATTTCCCCAAAGAAGACATACAAATGACCATTTATATGAAAAAATGCATGTCACTAATCATTAGGGAAGTGTACTTCGAAACCACAATGAGATGTCACCTCACACCTGTAAGGAAGGCTATTATTAAAAAAAATAATAATAATAAGACAATAAGTGTTGTTGCTATAAAGAAATTGGAGCCTTTGTACACTATTGGTGGGACTACAAAATGATTCTCTAGAAAACGATATGAAGGTTCCTCAAAAAAAAAAAAAGAGAGAGAGAGAGCTACCATATGATACAGAAAGCACATCAATTCCACTTCTGGATATTTATACCAAAAAAATGAAATCAGGATTTCAGAGAGATATTAGCACTTCTAGATTCATTACTATATTCTGCTTGATTCACAATCAGCCAAGATGTGAAACAACCCAAGTGTCAGTCAGCAGATGAATGGATAAAGAAAACGTGGTATATATGTATACATACATACATACATACATACATACATACATACATACATACATACATACAATGGAATAGTGGTATTCAGCCTTAAAAACAAGAAGGGAATTCTTCAATATGCAACAACATGAATGATCTCAGAAGACATTCACTTATGCTAAGTGAAATAGGCTAGTCACACAAAGCCAAATACTGCATGATTCCATTTATATCAGGTATCATAAAATAGTCAAATTCATAGAATTAAAGAGTGTAATGATGATTGCCTGGGCTGGAGAAAAAGGAAATGAAGAATTACTAATCAATGGGCATAAAGTTTCATTTGAGCAAGATGAATAAATTCTAGGGATCCGATGTACAACATTATACCTCTGGTCAGCAACATTTCTTATATACTTTAAAATCTTTTAAGAAGAGAGATCTCATGTTTAAGTCTTTCAAAGTAAGATATAATGTTTTTAAAAGGGGTGGGGAGGCGGGGGAGGCACTCTCCTAATAGTAGCACAGACGGCAGACAGCTACAGTTCTGTTCTTAGGCTGGTCAGAAGTAAAGTTTTCTCTTTCCTTTACTCAAAAAAATATGAGCAAAGCCTTTTCCCATAATATGAAAGAAAATAGCATATGCCATGTCCAAGCAATGCAGATTTCATAATTTATAGCCTAAGAAAAATAGATTTCACAGGTATGATTACCTGAATAATGAACAGATAGAGAAAATTCTGGTTGAGTCTGACTTGGATTGACTGATGGTGAAAGGACCAACATATTGAGGACTGATTGGTCAATAAGATGGTATTTCCTGGGCTAAGCTCAGAGTCTGACTGCATTTTATATACCCCACTTTTTGGGCGATTCGGTATACATACATTATCAACTTTTGGTCAACCCACTGAGACTATACTGGTAAAACAGCAGCACAATTATTTTTCTAAACGATTTACTTGATTTGTTTTGCCAAAGAATGACTTTGTAACTCAAATGCAATTCTTGGTTTCTGAAATCTCCATGTCAAAGTAAAAAATCTAGTGGGGAGGAAAATAAGCTTCCCATAGAGAAAGTATGAAGAACAGTTCACATTCATTTTCCCAAATGCCATATGCTCTCTGGATTTGGTCTGCAATCTGTAGCTGAGGGCTGTAATGGCCCCTGCTGAGTAGAACATCCATTAAGAACAGACATTTGTTGGTGTACAACTAAGGAATGCAGACACTTGGCACTCACAGATCGTCGTCTGAAATAAGAGTGAATGCGTTTTTGCAGATTAAAAAAAAAAAGCAGAAACATCTTGGCAACTTTTCAACATTATGTAAGAAGTTGTTCTGGGTTTGGGACGATGTTGTTATTAAGAAGAGTCCAAGTGATTTTTTTTTTTTTTTGAGCACCCTTCTGTTCTCTCTCATGGACTTTTTTGTTGAGAAAGTGCTTCCATTTTGTGATAATATGTGTGCAGAAAGGGGTTAGAAAATTAATTGATGCTATAACTTGAAAAATAAATTGGTGTATAATTATTCACTCAGGAACCCCTGTAACCCAAATTTCACCTACCATGATTGTTTTCCTCTCACTCCTATTCTGAGATCTATAATTTTACCATGTTAGATTTAAAGAGATTTCTATAACGTTTTATTTCCGTACTCTGGCAGACTTGACTCTCTATGCCAAAGACTACTGTGAGTTTTTTGGAGGAGGAGTGCTAGATGAGGACTCCTCACTTAAAGTAAATACACATGGAATACCAAAATGCATGCAAGTCTTACTCCTTTTTGATTAAGACTCTTAAGGTCATATGAAAATACAATTATACTATCAAGAGTTGTTGGTTACTCATGAAATACCTATCACCAAGGTGTGGCTCCTTTTAAAGGTTCGCAACATCAGAAATACTTTTATAGTGATGTTAAGACATTATCCATTCTCATTCTCTCACAAGTGTGCAGTGGAGTTTTCCAGAAGCTGCATGATGTGTGGTATTGCAATGGACTGAATGCAAAAGTTTGTGTTTCTACTCTGCCTTCCTCTTGCTTTCTCATCTCATTCAGAGTAAGAGAATTGCTTACTTGAGGCTCATCTTTGATTTTGGAGCTCTGAGATAAGAGTGGAGCACAAAGAAACCCAGCATTTCTCTGGACTGGTTCTTCAGCACTGTCTTCACGATAACAAAGTGGTCAAGGAGCTCACATACCCTGAAAATAGAGATCTCTTACATTCTGATTCTCAGAAAACTCAGCATATGGTTTTAAGTTCAGGAGAGCAAGATATCCTAAAGAAAAACACAGCACAACATGCTGGCGCTAACCTTTAATGTTTTATAACAAGTTTCTAATCAACAGTTCAGCAAACATGGCCTCAAACACAAATGCAAGAAGGCAGATTGTAATAGAGACCAGTAGAGTCAGAAATATGAGGAATCAGAGATATTGTAGTGAAATTGTGCTCACCCAGGAAAAATGACCAGGAAGGAACTATAAGTAGCATTGGGGCAACATAGGGTCAGGGCAGGGAAATGAGGGAGGGGTCATAAAACAATTTAAAACAAACACCATTCTACTTAGATGCTAATCCTACTCCCTTGCATGAGTTTACATATGTTTACACACATTTGTAAATGGCCATGAAATTGTATATACATACAATAAAGGGATAATCTGATTAAGTATTTATACATTTATTATTTAAGATAATCATTAACATAAGACTTTTGTGTTAATGACATGTCCTTTCTAGACTTCAGTATTCTCTTTGAAATACAGACAAAACTGTTTGTCTTGACTAGCTCACAAAATGGTTATAGGCACCAAATTAGAAATATCAAAGTGCTTCCTATGCCTTAGGGCCTTGTATAAATGTAACATGGTATCATTACTTTCCCATTACTTCTTACCAGAAGTGCATTACATATTTCATACCATTACGTTATTGAGTATTTCTTACTAGAAGCTATATATACAATTACATTTAGACTTTTAAGTTTTTATTTTAGATCTTTATTTAGTGATTATAGGGTGCTGCAGAAGCCAAAGAAGTGGCAATTCTGGCTTAAACAATGAAATAGTTTATAGAGTGTCATTATTTCTATAGTATTACATTCTCTGCCACAAATTTATGTTTTTTCCCTAGTGGGTGTTAGGATGATTCACTCATATGGTTTAAATATTTTAAAAATTATTTATTGAGGTATATCTCATACTGAAAAATGTGTGAAATTTAAATATAATTTTTCCACACATATTTATCCATATAATTAACCACTCAGATCAAGACTTAGACTTGAGTAGACCAAAGACTTCTTTCTGTCCCCTCCCAGACAGTAGCTTCAAAGATAAACACCATCTAATCAAAAATAATATGTTTTGAAATATTAAATTTATTTATACAATATAGACTTATTTATGTGCATTGGATTCTCTGATGAAAAATTGTGTATACCGCATATGTCAACAAACAAAACTATCCAACAAGCATCTATAATTGGCTCTGTTTTAGATGCAATATGTGATTTCTTTACAGTGATATAAAGTAGCTTAGCCCATTTTCAACAAACTTAAAATGTAGAAAGAGTAACAAGACTAACACACATTAAGCCAGAAGAATGTTACATTTTCACATTATCCACCCATTAAGTAAACAAATACATTTTGAGTGTATTCAGGTGTCAGTATTTAAATACTAAAGTTTTTGTTTTGTTTTGTTTTGTTTTAATCAAAATAGGTGCTAATTCAGAGGGGATAGAGATAGATAAAGCTTCAAAGAATAGTTATTTATCACCCATGAACAAGTGAGTTTTGCATTGAGATTTGAAAATTTGCTCAAATTCGGGTAGGCAGAAAATAGAGCATTTAAGAATAAAAGAGAATTAAAATAGATAGGTTGAATAAGAACTTGAAAGTAAAGCAGGGATTCCAAACTGTAGAAAATAAACAGCTGCTGAAAAGTTTTGAGATGAGAAGTAATGTTCCAAGAGCAGCATTTAAGGAAGCTAGATGTGTAGAAGTCAAAGCAGGATGTAAGCTACAGCAGAGGTCTTTGCAGAGAACTCAATTGGAGATGGGTACATGGGCAGTAAAACTGAGAGAAAAGTATGGGAGAAAAATCAGCAGTGTGAAATGGTGATAGACATTAAGTAGATCATCATGAATCGAAGGTGATGTCCAGATTGTGCATCTTGCTGGCTGGAATCATAGACTTCCCTCAGAGGACAGAGAGAGATAAAAGTGAACTAGTCTACATGAATTCTGAGTTGATTGAACACAAACTTGCACGTGCAGACACCATCATTTGAAGTCATGATTGGTGCTCCTGTGAGAGGATAAGACTAGTATGATTAATTGGGTAATTATCAGAGGACAGGTTGTGGGTGACACTAGGACAAAGTTTACCTGGAAAGGGCATTGGAGCGGCACATGGGCAGAGAGATGAGTACAATAGACAGTGTTAGCAAATGCTTCATTTTAAAGGAACAGATAGGACTGAAGGATAGTAAGCCCAGATGAGTCAAAGGTTTTATCTCAAAGAAAATAACATCGTTCAGAGCAGGCAGGCACAGAGATCAGACTTTCAGAGTAAGCAAGACAGTGCACCAAGTTAAAGGTGCTTCCAAAACAGAGGTCTGTTCTGATACTAGGACCATTCATTCCTCATCCATCTTTATGTTCCTTACTATGGGGAAGTGTCAAAGGCTTGAGGTATGCAGTAGGTCAAAGAGGAGACAGAGCAATCAGGGGGATCATTTTGTAATCTATATAAATGTCTAACTAGTGTACTGTATACTTGAAACTAATAATAAATTTAAAAAAAATATCTTATTAGATCAATTTTCTATCTGCTTAAATGAGAGTGAGAAGGAGGAAGGCAAGAACTTCTCAGAAGTGATGTTTGAAAAGATCTTAATGAGCGAGTTCTCTAAATGAAGGAGCAAACACAGAGAAAAAAATGCGAGTAAGTTTTTTAGTCAAGAAACTCTTGACTTGAGTAATACCTGCAACTGGATATGTTAGAAAATATATAGAATAAGGAATGGCTGGAAATGAAAGAAAATTACTGGGAGTATAATGTTACAGAAGAAAAATGACAATAGTCATTGTATATTGAAGTCTTACAATATGCCAGGCACTCTTCTAAAATTTTACATGAAGTTAATTATCCCAACAAGAAGAGGCATTATTCTTCTATTATAGGTGAGAAAAATTAAACACAGAAAGATTAAGTGATGAGGCAAAAGTTACATAGCTAAAAGTTGCAGAATCAGGATATGAATCAGGTAACTTGACTTTTTTTAGACATTACAAAATACAATAGGTAACAATACTATAAAAAGCTCAGATGACAAGGAGAATGTGTTCAAATATAGGCCACATTAATTAATTATGTAGGGCTATTAGGTTTGTCTATAGGAGATCTTGAAGACATCAAAGGAAGTGTTTCAGAGGTATAAGAAGAGAAGTTAGTTTTTAAAGGGCAGGTTAGAGAGTTGTTGGGTAAAAAATTAACAGTTGCAACCGAAAAATTATGAAAGTACTTTCTTGATCTGTAAAGGAAAATACTCTTTAATATTGAACACTCCCCAACTCATCAGGCAAAACTGTCAATAGAAGGCTACTCTGTCAATCTAGATTAAGGTCCAGGCTAAAATTGAAAACTGGCTGCTGATCCTGCCTGCAGGCAGCTGAATGACTAAACTGTAAGTGGAACAAGCTTCTCCTCAAACTTAAACACTAAGAAATAAGAAAGTAGTAATATAAAGTAATAATATAAAACAATAATTTTATTTCCATGAATCCTTTATTCTTTTCCAAGAGACTCAATTTTTTTCTCCATGGAGAACCATTGTTTTTTTGTTTGTTTGGTTTTTTTAATTAAAAAATTTTGTGTCAAACTTGTTCCAAAGTACTAATTTAAAATGTTTATGTTTATTTGATAAGCTTTAAATATAGAAAAGAGTCCTAAAGACTTGTGGCTTACAAAATGTCCAAATATTATTAAATATTGACTAATGTCACTCAATGCCCATTATTATAGATATCTGTGTATCTAATGATGATTTTTTTGAGATCAGGTCTTTATCTTTGTATTTCCCTATGGTGCCTAGCACAGAGGTCTGAATCTAGTATGTCTTATGTACATCTCTTATAAATAAATGAATGTATCTTCCAATGGGAGGAAACGAGAAATCAAATATCTACAACTTGAACATTTATTTAAGTAGATAATAAAAAAATTACATGCCCTTTTCATGAAGTCAAAAAACATTTGGTGGTTTTCCACGGCATTACAGTATATATCATCGATGTTTTAAATTGATTTTTGCTGTTTATCACACAGTGAGAGGACTCCGTAAAAATTTAACTTTATTTACCACCATCCTACTTTGTGTACTATTGCTGTCAGTAATTTTTATATTTAAAAGATTTTATTAGAGTTTTAAATAGTCAAAATCATTTAGAGTTATCCATATGTTTGTTCTTTCTAGTGCTCTTTATTCTTCCCAACTATTTATTTCACCCAGCTTTTATAAATGTTCTTGGTGAGAGGATAGTTCAATTCCAGCCCTTCTGTCATAGCCAGCAGTAGAACTGCTCCAGGGAGGTTGTTTTTATATATGCCCTCTATTAAATCAATTAAGTTCCTCTTATTTACTAGCTTGTGAATATTTTTAGTCATAAATGGAAGTCAAGTTTTATCACTTTCCAGTACGTCTATTGAGATGCTTAAAGGGTATTTTCTAATCTTTATTCTATGAGGAAAAAACATAGGCTCATAGCTTTCTTAATATTATCCCACCTTTGCATTTTTTTTTAGGATGCAACTAAATTATCATGTAGTATCTTTTGTTCTATACGTAGCTAATTTCAGATTTAAAAAAATTATATCCATATGAATGAATGAGATCAATTGGTAAACTGCCATTCCATTTCTGGTGTGATTATTATAAAGCAAGTGGCAGCTGTTGACTATTATCAAGAGTAGAAGTACAAACACATTGCATCTTGGTATCAGAGTAGCCAAGGAAAATACAACACAGTCAAGCACTGGATGAAACAATGCTTCACTCACCCAAAGAAACGGAGCAAGACCTGCTTCATAGTGGGTGTTGGTCCCACGTGCCAGTAGGGGACAAATATAGCAGTGGGGTTGGCTAGGTGCCGTATGATGTAAACACTTTAACAGAACAAAGGCGCATACATTGAGTCTGAAACAGAGAAGATATCTCCACATAAGATGTTAAGTCAAACATAGATGTAAAGGCTCTTTATCTCTGGATAAGGAAGTCTTCCAAACCCCAGGCCCTTTCCTAGGAAGCTAAGAAGGAGTCAAAAGTCTGCCCCCGTGAGACTACTTTTTCCAACAGTTAACAAGATTGTATTTGACTTATGAAAGAAATGGGGAATTTCTCATTTTTTTCCATTCTAGTAAACTGCATAATACATCTTATATTCTCTGAAGGTTTAAGAAATTTGTTTTATGAACTATCCCAAATACTTCCTGATTGAGGCATAGTTTTCATTCCATGATCAATCACCTTCTTCTCACGCCGTGAATAAAATAAGATCTTTAAAATAATTTAACTTTCCCAATTTCCTCTTCCTTTCTTTCCCCACTTGATGAAAACTTTAGATTTTTTTCTTTATCCCCCTCTTCAGCCTTCATATTTTCTGTCCTAGTTCTATCTAAATTAGATTAGTATTTATCGGGAATTTCCTTATAATACATGCCTTCCCTAAGTGTCTTTTTTATTCATATATTGCTGTTAAGTTTCCAAAATTGCTAGTAGTTGTCAGAGAGAATTTGAAAGCAGACCTGACTGTCTGGAAAACCTGGATGCTTTCTAGTGCCCACCAAGGCCCCTTACAATAAGGATAGCAAGATTTATGTCACAGAGTTCTTTGGAAGATTTATTAAGATAAGGCACGTGAAATATTTGTCTCATGGTCATAAATTCTAAATTTTTTTAAAACAGCTCTGAGAGTTAAACATTCTGGTTAGACTGATTAGACAGATGGAGAAATAAGGCTCAATGAGAAGATACTCCCTCAAAGACACAGAATTAGTAACAGAGCTGGGATTCAAATACATGCCTCTCTGACTCCAAAAGGAGGTTCTTAACCAGTGTTCTGCATTTTCATAGGCTTACAGGGCTTAGTACAGTTCTGGTTACCTAGCAAGCCTATAGTAAATGACGATAGCCTGAATGGCCCTGTGGTCTCTAAGCTGGTATCACGGCATCATGAAAGAAAATTAGACATACCTTCAACCTCTCTGAATTTAAGAATAATTAATTGTAGGTCTTTAACAACAACAAAAAAATTTGATGTAAGTTTTTTCATCAGTAAAGTTTATAAAGTCTAGATGGTCTTTGAACTTTCTTCCCTAAACTTGACACTCTTTGTACTTTTTTCTGCAAAATGAGGGCAGTATTATTTAGCGTATGCAGTGTGTAATAACTTAAAAGGGCTATGCAAGGGAATACACTTGGCATACCTTTTAGACCATAGAAGCCTTCTTAATGAATGCTCCTGTTTGTCCCTGAGGTGCCAGGAGGCATCACAAGGATGCTGAAAACCAGAAGAGCAGAGGGAGGAAAGGAAGATGACAGTGAGAAGTTAGGGACTAGAGAGAGGCATATTCTGATTAGCTCTTGTGAGAGGAGAAGGAGCTAGGGCAAAAATGGATCATCATCTCCATGATCCCGTTTCTGTGCCCCATCCTTCAACTGGTCTGGCTATTAAATTTATGTGTATGTGTGAATGATGTGTGCATATATGTTTACATTATACAAAAAAATGTACAAATTTCAGCCTGATACAATTCTAAAATAATGTTAGAAAAAAGCCTTTTGCTGTCTATACCTATATATATTACATTCTAACAGTCAACAACCTCCCTCTTAAAAACACAGCACACGAATGAACTATTCCCTTCATCTGGTCTCATTAAGCTAACTGTATAAAGTTAAAAAGTATGTATTATTACATTTTAATAATTAATGGCTATTAGCAGCTCTTTCTCCACATATTATTCTTCCTGATTTATCTGATCTGTAAGACAGCCTGAGTTCTCTGGGAAAAGTCTGTAGCAAAACCAGAGAAGTAACGTCTTCTAGGGCTTCAGATATCCTGTAACCTCCTTTAATTCCACCTCGTAGTGGAAACAACCTTACAAGCACAGATCAAGTGCTTTTTCAAATCAGTGAAGATAAGAAGTCAAGACAGTGTTTGGAAACAATGGTATTATACCTGCACTTAAAATCCAAAAGCCTATGTGAAATTGAACATAAACTGGCTACACAGAAAACCTTTATCTCTCCCTGCCTCACGTCTCCCCTCTTGTCATTCCATTCTGAAATTGCTGAAACCAGGAGAAATGTTTACAGTTTTTCACAGAAAGTATTGTGGTTTCTTTATTTTTGTTTGATGGGGAATCGATTTTCCTTTCAGAATCCCACTCAAGAATATATCCTTAGTTATCCTAATCCCTCTTTCTTCATTATTTTTCTGCATAGTACTTATAATTATCTAACATACTATATGTATCACTTCTTGTTTGCATTTATTTATTTATTTATTTGGTTGTTGTCCTTTGATAACCAGCATCTGTAAAAGGGTGAAATGCATAATAGGTACTAAAAAAAAAACCTTGATGACTGAATAAAAAACATGCTTATTTGAAGGGGTATTCACTCTCTATTTAGTTTGGAGAAACTAGAAGCTTCTATCAAAATATTTTTGCTCAATTTTTAGTTGTATATAGTATTTATGTATAATTTGACTGTAAAGAAATTCATGTGTTTCTCATTTCATCAATTCACTCAGCCATTCATTTGGTGAATGCTTACTGAGCACCACTGGGTAATAATCATTCTCTCTCAAATGACTGTTCTGCTGTCTTCATAAGTGGTTGAGTAAGGAACAACTTCAAATATTATTATAGAAAAACTAATCTCCTCTAGTTGAGATTCTGATATCCAGAGTGGGAAATTCAGCCAAGTAGCATCCCTCGAGAATGTCACTTTGACAGGGCTTGTTTCCTAGGATATTACATGAGGTACAAGTCTGCTCAGTGATAATCTCCTCAGTCAGTAGCATGGCCATCTGGCCAATGATGGCCACAGGATTATTAGCATAAATGTCATTAGGCAGCTGCCTGGAACTCTCCTTAAGAGACATCTGGCATTTACCCTCTGTCTTCTATTCTCTTCTTTAGTTCTGCTCCCTGGAACATAATGCCACCTAGACCATGAGGATAATGACTACACCTAGAGAGGATAAAAAAGTGAGGACTAAAGGGTCCTGAATCTTTGAGGATGATTTGAGCACAGTCTCTATCCTAGTTCTGGACTATATAACACTAGACTTTTATAACAAAAGAGAAATAAACCTATATGTTGTTTAAAACTTTATTACTTGAGAATTTTGTGATGCCTATGAACAAAATTATTCCTAACAAATGCAGATTCAAATCCAAGCTCTATAATTTATCGACTTTATGAAATTGCACATAAATGTAACACATGGTCCTTAGTTTTTTCATCTTTAAAATAAAGATAGAATATCCAAAATACAAATCTATTGTGAGGGTTAAATAAAATAATTTAGCATTGTGTCTGATGCAAAATAAATGTTCAATAAATGGTAGCTGTTATTTTTATCACAGACAATAATCTCTATATCCCATGGCTTGAGTGAAGACTTGGGATTTTTGAAGGTTTCTAGTAAAGATATTTACACTCTTTATTTGTTTTTAAAGCATATGTGCTGTCTTTATATCTGAGAGGATTATAGGATCCATTGTACTAGAGATAAAATTTAAAGCTTCTATATCTCATAGCAGAAGTGATTTTCTCTATCAATTACCAATATTATCCAGACTCAAGTCACACAAGCAAGAAAAGAACTAAATAGCATTAACCAAGGCAGCTTTTTCTGTTGACGCATATTAAAGAACAAATATATGTCTTAAGATCAAATGTCTTTAGAAATGAGACATACATAGAGAAATGAGAGACAAGCTATTGTTTATTATATAAATACAATATTCCAAAACAAAATTACTACCAGAACATTAAAAATATGACTAGCATAAAAGATAAATCCTAACAAGGAAAATTAGTATGTAGGCAATGAGATTCAATTCAGTAACTGATATTGGACAACAGATGTATTTTCAAGTTTCATAGCAGAAAATTATAACAGGAAACGAGACCGATTAAAGTGATTATTGTCTGTGAGAGAAAGCATATTAGGTACTCTGGAGGAAAAAAAAAAAGTAAGATTTATCATATAAGAAATTTATTTCACATAAGAATTAAAGGAAAAAATCTTGCCTAAAGAGGGTTATGTCATGAGCTATGACCAATCTCAGAAGACTCAGAACTCTTGGGTGGCTCTTTTATCATCTGATACTACTAACTAATATCCTTGAGTACATATATCTATTAAAACTTTTACTAGTTAAAAGGGAAAAATGTTTTTTGCAGGAATAACTGAGATTAGTTAGTAATGTCAGGTGATAAAAAAAAGCCACTCAAATTGAATGCTAATTCTTTACTTTTCTGAGAGTGCCTACAGCTTATGACATCAATAAGTATATAGCTTAAAATCAAAAGTTGGAGTTGTATCAATTTTAAAAGTTCATATGTTAATCGGCTTAATAATAACCCACGACCCACATCGATGTTCATAGCAGCATTATTCACGGTGGCCAGACATGGAAGCAACCGAAGTGTCCTACGATAGATGATTGGTTAAAGAAGCTGTGGTACATATATACGATGTAATATTACTCAGCCATAAGAAGAGATGAAATACTGCCATTTGCGACAACATGAATGGACCTTGAGATAATCATGCTAAGTGAAACAAGCCAGATAGAAAAAGTGGAAAATCACATGATATCACTTATATGAGGAATATAAACCTAAAAGCAACAAATGAACAAGACAAACAAACAGAGACTCATGGACATGGACAATAGACTAGTAGTTACCAGAGGGGAAAAGAGTAAGGGGGAGGGGGAAGGTAGACAGGGTGAAAGGGTCAAATACGTGGTAACAGAAAGAAATCTAACTATGAGAGGTGAACACACAATGTAAATATATATATGCCTTACTGTTAAAATATACAGCTGAAACTTACCAGATTTCATTAACCAATGTCATCATAAAAAAATAAATAAATTTAAAAAATAAATACATAAAAGCTCATATGGATTCTTTATGAATTGGGAAATATTTGAATATATATTACTTACTAATATTTATCCATGTAAATTGCATGCACAGGAGTATAGCTCATTTCCAAAAATTATTTTTAACAAGGTGGTTAATAATTCTAAAAGAAATTGAACTCAGTTATTTTTATGTGAGTTAGAATTACATATTATAGTTATTTGGGCTTTTGTTTTCCTTCTGGGATTTATTAAAATGCTCAGGATTAAAAGTATATGTCAATTTCTGTATTCTTATTCACATTCAAAACTATAAAAGCAATTGGTTAGAGAAATGCTTCTCCTCATCATTTTCAGAAGGAAGAGAAATTTCACAAACCAGCATAAAATAATAAATCTGCTGTGAATCTTTCCTATTTACTCTCTCCCATCAGCAATTTTGGAAAAGATTTCTACTGTCTTCTTCATTTGATTTTGGTACCAAAAGCAAAAAAAGAAAAAAAAGAAAAAAAGCTGCTTGGGGAAGTCACAGCAGTAAATCCAGAAACTTCTATTTACCTCATAAGGAAACAAACTCATACATTATAAGTAAATAAGAAAAAGGAGTCTTTTCTCATAGACACAGTCACGTTCACCAGTGTTGGGTAAACCTGAAAGTTAATGCTTTCAATGCATATTGCCTTTTATTATACCTGTCTTGTCCACTGAAGGACATCAGAAGCCATCTTTCCAGATTGTATAAGTGAAAGAATCATCATTTGCTGACATATTTAAATTCTAGAATTTCTTAAAAGATGCTAAAGACACTGAGAATTTCAGATGATCTTAGACTTATGTTTTATAAGTGTTATGTTGGCTCATCTTTATCTTTACATTGAATCACTGCCCAAGGCACACTGGCAGCTGCAATGTTGGAAGAGCTTACATCTTGCCCAGGCATCCAAGGATTATGTAGACATCTGTGCACAGGCAGCCAGAATTATGCCCACATGTTGTCCTGTAATTTTGGCATAAGGCCACCTATTCATTTTTCAAAATGAAGCAAAATATTTTTGTCTATTGTCATTTGGGGTTCTGCTTCTACCAGAATTCCTGGGCTGGCCAGCAAACTGTCTGCACACATGATGGCATGTTCAACTTTGAGACTGTATACTTTCCACCCATTCCAGCCTGTTAAATATAACAAAGGACCTTTTTGTTGTTGTTCTTGGAAAAATAGAGAAGGGACTCTGAGCCACATCCCCCGAAAGGTCCTTGGTCAGCCCTTCTCTATGTTTAGCTAATTACATGAGAATGTTCTTTGCCCAGAGTTTAATCAGCTGCTTAAGCCCACTAAATGCCACAAATGTACTCACAAAGCAAACAGAGAGAGAAGTAATCTAATGAACGAAGACCTCGTACAATTTCCTCATCTGTAAAAAGGAAAAAAAAAATAATACTTGCTTTATTGGTGTCAGTCAGCTGGGGACAAATATTATTTAAAATTGGTAACATGACCCAAGACTGTAGCCATTATGGAGATGGTATAATCTGTTGCTTTCGACACAGTGAGAACTCAGTAAATATTTGTTAACTTAAATAGGAAGAGGAATGTGATGCAAAGCCTAAATTTAAAGGCCTATGTTATGCGCTGCCTTGACATCTGGTAAATATGAGAGGGCTTCAAATGATCTAATGACAAGTTCCCCTCTCTACTCTGCTCTGTGGACAAGGGTCAAACAACCTTCCTTATCATGGAGACAAGATACTGTTCCTACTTACCTCTGAGTAGCAGGTTTTAGTTTCTTGTTAGCCCTTTGACTTATTCAAATAAGCTATTCACATCCTCCTGTAAGAACTAGGGGTGACCTCACCCCCTTGATACTACAAAGCCTGCTTCCCACATTGCCTACTTGTTCACTCTTTTCCCAGTGCAACCACATGTGGCCCTGTGTGTTGTAGAGTGTCCTCTTCCAAGGATTGTGAGTATATATGATTGATAAATTGCTGTTTGTCTCATCTGTCCAGTGTCTAGTGTTGTATGTGTGACAATTGCCATCTCCATAGCCATAGGGTAGGAATTCCCCCCTCACAGATGAGGTGAATAGAAAGTGATTAAAATAATAGATGAATAAATAAAGGTGATCATATGGAGGAAAAAAGGACAAAAAGTAGGAGAATGCAAATAATGGAGACAGAATGAAGAGTTAGACTCACAGGTAGAGTGGTATTATGTGGCTAGCCAAAACTGCCTCAAAAGTTGCCTCTTCCTGTATTCTCGGTATATTCAAATGAAAAAGGAAAGGATAATATTTTTTTCAATGTAAATCTAATGTGGATTTCTGGGAACCTTTTTTTAAATGCACAATTGAAAATTGGTTATTTAGTTTCTTGATAAACAAAAATAAAAGAAATAGAAGCAAGGTTTTACATGCATTTATTTTAAGACATCTTTCATAAGATCAGCAATGTAACCAGTGTCCTTTGCTGTATCAGTGTGGGTTGGGGAATGTGGGCAGAGAGCCTGGTTCTTGTGAAGAAATCTCACTTCTCTGGAGGCTGACATTTAGTGATGTTTGTATTAGTTATGTCTTCTTTGAATATCTCAGAGGACAGGAGGGCTTCATAAATACAAAATTAAATGTGAAGACTTGGTGGTGGATTTGAGATGAGGTGGGAGGAGCTCACTCTGCCATGTTCTTCAACGAATCAGTATAGGTAAATAAATGGAAAAGTCATGATAAATCTGCTAAAGTTCACTCTCTATTTTAGGAAAGTGTTGCATATAATTAAAGTACTTATGAAACAGTTCTCTGTTTCTCTTCAGGGAATAATCGAGACAGAAACAGGAGAATTGTTCTTTACTCTCATTTCCTTAGAACCTGAATTAAATAACTTTTTTCATTTATAAAATTTTAGTTTATTGATCATTGATAAAAATAACTGTCCTCTGAGTCAAAAAACCTTACATTTGTACCCCTAATCTGCCATTCAACCAGGATATGACCATGGGCATGTAGCAATCTCCTTTATATAACCGAATAAAAAGCAACTTGTGGGAAGCCTCCCAATTCAAGTATAAAATTACATCTTCATAGTTCATTATTTTTCTCTTTTAGATTACATGTGTATCTATGTATTTATTCATCAATATCATCCAGACCATCTTACACTCAATAAATATTACTGCTTTGACCCTTTCATTGTCAATTCTACCTTTAAAGGATTCTAATAAGAAAAAATATTAAGGTTTCCTAGTTCCAAAGGCTCACTCTACCAAATATACAAGTTGTCTTGTACACAAACAGTAAACATAATTTCTTGGGGATTCTGTTTTATATCAGTCACATCTTTATGCCTTCTCCCCAAAGTAAAACCTAACCAATCTCATCAATAATTTCTGATAATGAATCAACACTCTTTTCAAGTTAAAAATTACTTTTTAATAAGAACTCTCTGGAGACAATAATAACCCAAATCAATAAATCCAGAAGAAGGAATTTCAGGAAATCTAGCACATTGCTTATAGTGGTTTGGTATAGATAGCTAACAATGCAGCATCCATCATGTGATATTTGCCTATTTTTGTCTATATATATGACTAACTCTGATATGTAATATGTTATTCTCACGTTACAGTCAACTAAATTTTGATCCAGAAAACTTGACCCACTTCCTGGGTGAGGCAGTGGCATTATTTTTAATATTTGCCTTTTACATATAATTTACTATGTTTGATATCTTTACAAGGTGGTATTTCAAGAGAAAATCAGTCCTTATGTGACCAGAATAATGTCAGACTTTTCACATCATTAGTATGCAGACTTTGGGTTAGGGGCAAGGTTGCCAGCAGACTTGAAGATGTGTTTAGAATACATGCAGTGTTCAGAGTCCTTTCAATGATTCACAGCAGTTATAATTTTTACCTTTATTAAGCTAGAGCAATTGGAGAGGAAAGATATCTTGCTTATTCTTTAGGGAGTAGGGAGTAAGAGGAGGCTTAATATCTTAACCCACAACAAAAATATTGAGTATATGCAAATTTGCCCTTTTACAATATAGCCAAATTGTTCATCTCTACACAAAGAGAGGGAAAAGGGACTCCCAAGTTATATTTCCTGAATGCTTTATTGTACAATGACAATTCAGTGACCTTTCTGAAATACAGATATATTAAGATCAATCTGATTTGTTTAGTCACTGGCAATATCATGGTTACACATACAAAATCAGTGATATGAAAAGAAAAAGAAAAAAAACGTAGAGACCAACTCTTCTATTTAAAATAAACTATTATAACTTTTATTCTGGTTAACTTTATGTGAATGTCTAAATAATTTGGGTTTTCCTTTAATCCTCCCTTAGATGTTATGATTGAAGTCTAATAATCTAAAGACAAAATAAGACAAAGAAGACATGTTTTCATGTCTATTTTCGAAAGCTAGTAATTTGGGAAGCACTATGAAGATACTGAGACAGGGGATATGCTGTATAGAAAAGGATCATATGAATATTACTGTTAATATTTTAGGAAAATTAGAAATATAATAAACTAACTTAAGACTACTTCTCAAATTTTGTACTTAGATATAGTTGAACTATAATTATGAGCAAGTATCAAGGTAAATATTTTTTAAGTCATCTTAATAAAATATTCAGAAATAAATCTAGCCTTTAAATATTTCTGCCAGGAACATAGCCTTTAAATGCTAAAATTTAGCATTTTCTGCTAGGGTGGTTTCAATGAAATTTACCTTCTGAAAGGAATCTCTTTAGTTCAGAAATTACTCAAAAGTCCTTGCAGCAAAGAGAGAGCACATATTGAAAACGTGTGGTGTTGGAATTTTTTTCCTGATTATAATAGTAATAACATCTATTTAGCAACATATAAGTGTGTAATTAATTATACAAGTCCGTAAACTAAAGATAAGCACTATTAAAGTTTTTTAAAAAAGGAGAACTGAAGTATTGGAGAAATGTAAGAAAGAACCTGAGGATAAATCTAAAAGCATGTCATAACAATATACGTTTCTGTAGTAAAATGTCTATTTTGGTTTCTAGTGCAACTAGTTTAGAAACTATCCAATTTAATAAAATAAAAGCAATCTCATTCTGTACTTCTTGTAAATGAAATGTGTATTTCAGTGGGTGCATCTTCCCTGTATTGGACAGGAATTTTCTCAAATATGATTTAATTTAATCCACAAACAACCCATGTAAATGAAAATATCCTTCCTAATTATTAGCGATGTTGAGCGTCTTTTCATGTGTCTGTTGGCCAGCTGAATGTCCTCCTTGGAGAACTGTTAATTCTGAGATATCACCTCACATCTGCCATAATGGCTATAATCGAAAACACAACAAAGAATAAGTGTTGGCGAGAATGTGGAGAAAAGGGAATCCCCGTGCACTGTTGGTGAAATTATAAAATGATGCAGCCACTATGAGAAACAGTGTGAAGATTCCTCAAAAATTAACAATAGAACTACCATATGACCCAGGAATCCCACTCCTGGATATTTATCCAAAGAAACAAAAAAGCACTAATTTGAAATATATATGCACCCCGGTGTTTATTGCAGCATTATCTGTAATAGTCAAGATATGGAAGCAACCTAGGTGTTCATCTATAGACAGTTTGTAAACATATCTACACAATAATTTGCACATGGATGTTTACAGCAGATTGCCAAAACTTGGAAGCGACCAATATGTCCTTCAGTAGGTAAATGGATAAACTGGTACATCCAAACAATGGAATATTATTGAATGCTAAGAAGAAAGGAGATATCAATCCATGCACAGACATGGAAGAACCTTAAATGCACATTGTTAAGTGAAAGAAGCCAATGTGAAAAAGGCTACATGCTATAGGATTTCGACTATATGACATTCTAAAAAAAAAAAAAAGGCAAAACTTTGAAGACAGTAAATAGATCAGTGATTGCTAGGAGTTAGGGCAGGGGAGTTAAAAAAAAAAAAAAAAAAGAATGCATGTACGTACCAGACAAAATGATGCAGCCACTTCTGATGTACCAGACAGAAGGAAGGATGTTAAAAATGTACTTGTCTGCTTTGCCTTGGCTTAGTCATGTGGTTATGTGTGCATGTAGATAGATGTGAAGCAAAATGTAGGCCACAAGCATTATTTAGCTGGACAAAATTCACCCAGTATATAAAATAAATAATTATTTACTTTGACTTGAGAAATTTTCTAGAGGCCATTTGCATGGATCTCATTTATTGGCCAATCATTCAATCATGTCTTTTGTAATCTGCCTGGACGAGCACAGTCGGAAGCACAGGATCTCTGAACACAGAGACAGTAATAAGAAGCCACTGCATGCAGTTCTTTTATAGGTTGTTCATGCTATAAAGGCGCCAAGAGGAGTTGATCTTTTTCTTTATTTCCAAGTTAACATCTTTCTTTTTTTGCCATCACGTTTTTGTCAGTCTCGCCTTAAAATTCCCTGTGTCTGCCAACATTTGGCTGCATCAGATAGATCTATTGTTCCTGCCACTATTTATTTTCTTTTCTACTTCCTCGATATTACCAGACAAAAATGTTGTTTTAATTTTTTCTCCAAAAAAAAAAAATACTAATGGGTTTCTCTGTTGATTCTAAAGATAGGTGCTACACATTTTACCCTCAAACTGGAAGGACTAAATACATCAATGACTTTAAAAGTTAGTCTCATATAGAAGTTTTTATACATTTCTTTTTCCCTGAATAGTGTTATAGCACGTATGTAGAACATGAAAAAGCCATTGATCTATCATCTCTCTATGGTGGTTAATTTTATGTGTCAACTTGACTGAGCTAAGGGACACCCAGGTAACAGGTAAACATTATTCCTGGATGTGTCAATGAGAGTGTTTCTAGAAGAAATTAGCACCAGCAGCTCCATTACACCAGTGGCCCCCGGGTTCTCAGGACTTCAGACTTTGACTGAATTATACCACTGGATTTCCTCGTTCTCCATCTTTTGGAAGGCATTATCTATAATAGTCAAGATACGGGAGCAAGTTAGGTGCTTCCATAACTATATGAGTCAGTTTCTATAATAAAGCTCCTCATATGTATTTACATATATCCTATTGGTTTTGTTTCTTTGAAAAACCCTAATACACTACCTATTTATTTATAAATATATCTAATTTTACATATATGTAAATATATGTATATATACTATGTATACATATAAATAGGTTATAAATAACTATCTTGGAAATTGTAAACAAAAGTTCAGTGAGATTTTGTATACAAAGCCCAAAAGAAAGGAAAGGAAAAGGGAGGAGAGGGGAGGGAAGGGGAGGCAAGACAGAAGAGGACAGGAAGAAGAAAGCAAGAAAGAATGCAAGAAAGCAAGCAAATCAAGCAGGAAGGAAGGAAGGAAGGAAGGAAGGAAGGAAGGAAGGAAGGAAGGAAGGAAGAAGGAAGGAAGCGAAGGAAGGAAGGAAGGAAGGAAGGAAGGAAACATCAAAACAAAACATAGGTTGGAAGTAAAGATTTGTTGTTGTTATTACTATTTTGAGTTTCCCCCCAAAATAGAATACACACACACACACACACACACACACACAATCTCCTATAGACCTATAGCAGACCTATAGAAACAAAAAGTGAGAGGTGGTATGCATCTAAACAGAAAATGAACGCTTTGTTTTTAGGAATCACTGATTTATTTAGTAGGGAAATCAGACAAATAACTGCCATGCCACATGATGATTTAGGTGCTGTGGTAACACACAAAAGCAAGTAACTAACTCTTTTTGAGTTAAGTAGTAAGAAGGTACCAAAATTAAGATGTACAGAGTGCATGAAGAAAAAGAAAGGCTTATAACATCTAATGCATTAATGAACTCACTATGATTAAATCTATCTCACAGCCTAAATGTCCCCCATATTATGCAGATTATGTGTTCAGAGGACTCATAAAACCTTGCTCTGTATCCAGGTTAAAACAAATTTATTCTTTTCTTCTAGTACTTGTATACTTTCACTTTTTGCACTTAAACATCTAATCCATTTAGCCTTTATCTTTGCACATGATATGGGGAATGAATGTTTTTGCTGCAGTACTATTTATAATTACAAATATTGATGACGTTCTAAATGTTCAAAATAAGAGGTTGGTTGAATCAACTATGGTACATAGCCCAATAAAGTATTCTGTAGCAATATATAAAAATAATGAAGGCCTCTATGAACTGATATGGAATGGTGTTTGAAAAATACTAAACAAAATCCCAAACTATAAAAGAATATATGTGTACACACACGCACGCACGCACGCACGCACACACGCGTATATACATATATACATATGACCTGAATGAAATTCAGTCAGAGGCTGTTTCACCTTAGAGGTAAAACACATCAAACATTTATTTCACTATTGAAGTAACTCAGGCACAGTGGTCTGACTGCAAGTTCATAGATGAAGTCACAAGTAACACCTTCTACACTCCAACCCCAACAGACGTGGAATGAACAGGGAGAAAGCTAGCATGAGTACTATGGGAGTGAGTATTGAATACAGTGTCTTTATTGTGCTGACGTTCCAGACGATGGTGTTCTGTCCTCCAGAACCTGCTGGTGGCTGCCTTAGCAAGAAAGTGACCTACTCACAAGTTATCTCGCCACACCACTTGCTTCAGAGAATAAATCAGGTAGGCAATTCCGAAAAGGCAGGTAGGAATTTATTACCACAGGCTGCTTCACTTCCCAGCCACAAGAAAGAAAATCACCATCACAAACGATGTTTTTCTCTAGCAAGGAATTTATTATTCTGCACATTGAGTCCACTTATGAGATTTTGCTTCTTATTTGAATTCAGAGATAAAACTGGAAATTATAGAACTGTGGGAGTTGCTGAACACAGCTTTCAATTTAAAAAAGAGGGTATATTGATTACTCCCTTGGATGCACATAGAAATTATTCTGAGTACATCATAAATTCGTTTTTAAAAAATCCTCAATAACACTCAACATAATATAATTCACCAAACAACAGTAGAGTATGTCTCATTTTTTACTGTGTAGTAAAGGGAGGACAAACAGATGAAGCCTCAAAAAAGGTTAAGAGATGATATTAATTCCCTCACCATGGGTGTGATTACAGTAATTTCTCGGAAACTCAGGCATCCCAACATGTTTACAATGTCTTTCTTACTGACTCTGCATTACCAAATCCAAAACTAATTTTCCATTAAGTAAATAGGAACACAGAATTGATGTGCTGATTTTAAGCTCCCTGGTGGAGAGAGAGAATCATGTTTTTCATGTTCTTTCCTCTTTCCTCAGATGATATTAAATATAAGGAAGAATGAGGGTCCAAGGATAATTACAGAAGTGCTTGTCTCTCCTTCACTCCACATACTTCTAGAATCATAAAGTTTCATCACTGGGATTTCAGCTCTTTCTTTTGTCCAACCAAATTTACAGAACTCAATTATCCGGTCTATGGAGCAGAGCCTTTTCTACAGCTCTCTCATAACTCATGATAGGCTACATGGTTTCTGGCATTCCTGCTTCTGCCCTTTAGATTTATTTACTTTTTAATGAATAATAATTATCTTACGATCAAGTCAAGAGTTGAGCATCTTTTAAGCAAAACTAGCTAGATGATCTGATCTCCAAATGAGTACATACATTATAATATAAGTATAAACCATCCTTGCTTTTTAGCATGGTAGTGCAGGACTATAAAATGACCATGCGAATTGAAACTGTACAAAGTGACCTCAATAAGCATGGGCCATTCAAGGAAAAATGAGAAAAATCACAAATGCCCTGTGACCTTTACTAATTTTTTCTCCAAACATCAAAAACTCTCTTACAATTGGTTATAAATGTATAGGGATAAAAATTAGTAAAACTAATATTTATTTTAGCATGTTATAATTTAAAAACTAGAAACATTGAGAATTTCGGTGTCTTATTAAAAAAAAATGAACAAGGATAGTTTGAACAGAATTTTCCTTCTTGTTACAGAATTATGGTACATAATTATATGTCTTGGTAAATTATGTTTCTTCCTAAGTTGAGATCAACTTCTAATACTTGTGTATTCAATATCGTGATATAACCTTGGTAGTTCTTTTACTGTGAAGTTTTTTGTCAGTGTTACTTTCCCTAGGATATCTTCATCCTTCTCATCATAACTATCTTCCTTACTTGTGTCGACATGTCTGCATTCACTAACTTCCTCTGGCCATCTCTAGAACAGTAGCAGAATGAACATTTTCATAGTCAGCATTTCTTCTCTAAATCTATTTATGTTCTATTTCGATTTCACTTTCAGCATTCTTTTTCTTTTTCTTTTCTTCTTCTTCTTTTTTTTTTTGGTCGCACTTTCAACCTTGTTGGCCAGTCCTCTCTTTTAATTACCCATTTCTGGTAAAATATCATGTGGGTTTATCACTACAAGACAAGAAAGCAAAACAAGTACACATTGTGCTATCTGTGTGTGAACTGAATAACAAACTAATGTACAGTAAATAATATTGACAGACTTTGAAAGAAATGATGTGATTACTCACTGATCACATTGTGTCTGTTATTCACATAATGATTTGTGGACTGAAGAGGTAGCAGTGAAGTATGTACTTTATGTAATTACTAATAGTTAATATACCTTGGTAACTGAAATTTAGGCCATACTGTTGAGAGACTGGTGTTATTTCGCTAAACCATGGTAACTGAAATTCATGCATATTAAAATGTGTAAAGCAAGGATTGTCTGTACATTTTTATATATCAATATGCATGTATTTATGCATGCAAGATTTCTTCAAATATGACAAACTTTGTTCAAAAATAATTGAAGGCAGATGGTCACAAAAATTAGTTTTGATTTTTTTTGCTTCTTTATTCATTCCTCTTGATAATTACCTTAGCAGGTATGGTGAGACAGCAATCTGGAACTTGAAAGTAAATGACAGGAACTACATTTACTGTCCAATTGCTCCTTGGCCATTATCAATGTCCAATAAAGATGTGTCATATAAGCTAAGACTGAGGTATCTTTTCTCCTGTAAATAAATAGGTATCAGTGGCCTTTAAATCTTCTAAATTTAATTTGACTTACTAAATTTACTTCACACAAAAATAGAGTTAGTGACCATTAATGCACATACTACAGTTGTCACTAAAATGCTAAAATATTGCTATACAGTATTGAACTTTACATTCTCGCAATAGAACACAAGTTGATTGCATACTTTTCAGGAGTGCCTTCGAAGCTCTCTCTAATTACAGAATATTGGAGAAAGCTCAGAGATAGGCTTTGAGATACTGCTGACTCAGAGGTAAGAGAGCCTCAGCTCACAGATGCACAATGTTTCAATAACATTAAATAGTGCTGCTGCTTGTTCATCTTCCTTTCATCTTTGTCCTCTTCTCTTTGATATCACTAGAGCATCTCTGAATCACAGAGTGATTCCTAGCTTAGAGTCAAGGATATGTGCTGATGGAAAGATCATTTGTATCAGATACTGGTAGCATGGACCATTCTAGGAAAGGTGAGCCTGAGCTAGGAGTGTTGGAGGAAATGAAAGTTTAAAAGTAGGTTTGATAACTATCCATATTCTGCTGGAGGATCAGTGTAAGAGAGAATGATGAATAGAAGAACATTGCTACTATAGGCTCAGTTCATACAAAGTCTGCAGTTAGAGATACAAAATGAACAGAGCTTTTGAGAACCCTAAAGGTGCTCTAATGGAGAAGGCAAATGACAGTTTCAACAGGTTGGTTAATAGTGATCCTTTACCAATAGTAAGTTCAAAATGGGAGATGGGTTTAGAACTGGTAATATCCAACAATGGAATTCAGAGACAACCCTCAAAAATTGCAATTAAAAAACTATCTGAGGAATGAAGAGAGCAGCAAAGTCATCCCAGAGCCAGATACAAAAGTGGGTTGTGTTTGGGAATAGTTGACACATAGTCCCCCACTTCCTAAAGTTATGCATTAGTCTTAGATTTGAATGTGGAGAGAAATCCACCAAGGAAAAGAGGCTCTATCTATAGTCAGACTTATGAACAAATAGCCGTCTAGTTGGCTGCAATGACAACTGTGAAGCTGCACTCACTTTTAGTGGAAAGTTGGACTGCAGTAGATTTAGAAATTGCACTCTGATTGATTGGGAATAGTCATCCTAGGCAAGAGAAGCACGAGTCACAGCACATATAGAGTATATTTTCCAATCCTGGGCTAACCCTGCAGTGAGGTCGGAAGGAAGGCCTAACTCTCAAGTTCAGAGAGTTAGAGAGAAAGAAGTTAGACAAGCTTTTATAATTAATCTGACTCAGGGATCTCACTCAGGGATCTCATTCTGACAATTCTTCCTTCTGCCTTTCTTTTCCAGTGGAGCATTACAAGTTTCTTAGATATGAGTAGAGGACTTTAGAAATACTTATGTCTGTGGAGAATTAGAAGCTATTCTTAGGGTATGCCAAGATTACAGAAAAGGCAGCATTTGTGTATAAGAAAATCCTATTTGTTTTTCTCTCATGACTTAGAATAACAGGGTGCCAGTGCCTTGAGTCATTAATTATTTATAAGAGGGTTATTAGTTTGTGGGTATGAGTCCTTATTGAAAGTTATACATGCCAACAACCTGCAGTGAAGCTATGTAAGACAGTGCTCTTATTAAATTATTAAGATAAAATGAATAATGAAGGACATTTTAGTGGAAACTTACCTGAAAAATAGCTGCTCAAGGTAGGAAAAGAAAAGTAAGACAGTAGGGGTAATGAGTCATTCTGTCCCTTTTGGGAAAGTAAAATAATATTTCTCATGAATTTGTGGATGATGGGTGTATCCATAGCAGATGACACAAAAAGCAACAATATTTGAACATCACGCACCCAAACTTTTACGGATGACATTGTGGAGGGCACTGATATTCTTCTTCATCAGAGTAACTCAGTATTTTATTGGATCATGGTATTGTTTTCCCTGTCTTCTATAACCATAAACCTTTCCTCCATGCAGGTGTATTTATTGACTTAGCCTTGTCTTTATCCATGGGAAAGAAAAATATAGGTAGTTCTTGTCACAAATATAAGAATAGATCATTTTCTATTGATTTTCCTTTGAACCTCTTTCCAGACCCTATGAGACTTAGGTTCCTATCTTCTTATTACCTTTATGTATATATGTAATTTCAACCTTTATTACATTGTGTCTTCCTGCCTAGAATTCTGACTCATGTTACTCCATTCCAATTGCATCAGTTTCCAATTTCTGCTGTAGTAAATTACCACAAATAGGCTAAAGCAACATAAATTTATGATCTTTCTGTCCTTGTTATCAGAAGTCTAATATGGTTTGGCAGAGCTTCATTCCTTCCAGAGGTGCTAGAGAAGAATCTGTTCACTTGCTTTTTTCATCTTCAGGAAGCTTTTCATATGCCTTGACTTGTGGCCCTGCATCACTCTTAGCCATGCTTCTATGATCATATACCCTACTTTGCCTCTGATTCCACAGTGACATCATCTTCTTGGACTCTGACGCTCCTGCCTCCTTCTTATGACCCTTGTGGTTACATTGAGCCCAAGATAATCCAGGGTAACCTATCGAAAAATCCTTAATTTAGTCACATCTTTAACATCTCTTTTAGCACGTAAGGTAATATACTGACAGATTCTGGGGACTGGGACATGCACATCTCTGGGGATGATTTTTCAGCCCACCACACCTATGAATCTATTAGATCCTGTAATTTAATATACCCTAGCTCATATCTGGGTTCTTGTTATTTCAGGTAGCTCTTATACCTGAATTTCTTTTACTGTTTATTTATGTTTCCCACTCTTGAATAAGGCTTACCAGTTTGGAACCTCTCCACCTGAATCGTTTAACTTGGGGTTTTTAAATCCCATACTTTGGCTGGAAACATTTCCTACTTTCTCATATTGACCTTTGAGCCTTAAATTCTTTACCAACTCACATATTCTGAGACCATGGTCCTTCCTCACCACCCCATTTTGATCCTACAAATTCCTAAGGGAAGAACATATCTCAGCCCTATAATTATAATGTTGTCTAAACATATAGCCCATGTATCTTCTACTCCTGGTTGCAGAATTTGCAGACTGAATCTGGCCCATGGCTGAAAGCCTGATTGAGACTCTTTGAGTTGGCATCTTAGGCAAGCTGAATTTCTCAGGTGCACTTTTTGCAATAGAAATCAATAAGACTACCAAAATTGTGGGAGAAAACAAACAAAAACAAAAACAAAGCCCTCTGCCTTCAATGAGGTGGATGTTTTGCTTGGTTCTTCTCACATTTTTATCCTTACCTATTCTGCGTCTGTGCTTATAGTACAACAGGCACGAGAGTGAGTATCTGGTAAATCTCAGTGCTCTGTACATTTTTGTTTGCTATTTATCCCTGTAGATTTCATATAATTTCAGATGGGCTTGTGATTATTAGGCTGACTACTTGGTTATGGATGTAATCTCAATTTGCCCCAGTTCTGTAAAATCCCCCTACAGATCTAATGTTCTGATTTGTAATAGTCGGATTTCCATTTCAAATATTTGTCCCAAATGGCCAACAGGAGATTTCTAAACTGCAGTCCAGGGACCCATATAAAGAAAAGGAATTATTTGCTCACTTGTTTGTAAAATTTGGTAAAGGGCTTCTGGCATCATAAATGGCCCCTTGAAATGACACATCAAATTGAAGAAAAGTTTGGAGAAAAGTCGTGTATAGTTAGAAAAAAACATATTCAACATTCATTTTATAATATGATTTGTTTTTATTACAGATATAAAATGTATTCTAAAATTTTAAATAACCTTAAAGCAAGGTTTATGGGTTTTATGTATATTTAAAGGGCATTGAATTAAACAATGATACACTATTGATATGCTATTCTATCCAAAATTTTGCCTCTGCATAAACTCAAATAAAATTTTTCTCCTTTTTTATGGAGTTCTTAATTATGATTTTCCTAATTTAGTTTTAATCTTTTGTGGTTTCTATATTAGGAGGTATAATCAGTAAAAAGGCTGTGAAAGTAAAAATATAGAGGAAAGAAACAAAGTAGAAATTGAGGGTAGATATGGATTTGAGGAATTTGGGAAGATGTAACAACCATTGGAAAAAAAGGCCTTTTAGGTATACTCAGAGGAGACAATCATTTTTAAAAATGTAGAACACTTTTCTAAATTGCTGTCTTCAAAAATTTGGGATGAATGTAGCAAGTGAAAAATTTTGAAGAGAAAAATTAATTTACTGGTGTTTTATTTTGTTCTGTGTTCCTACTTAAATAGATATACAATTCGTATTCTCAGGATTGGTCTACTTTTCAAGGCTTAGGTGTTATTTAAACAGGTGATGTCATGAATATTAATTAAGATTTTCATTTTGAAAAAATTTCTCATGAGTATTCAGGCATTTCTGGCTTTCTTAAGTATTATAGTAATGAGACCATAAACAATGGCTTTCTCTCTTGGACTTATTATTCAGTATCTTAGAGATGAAATTGTCATGGCTGGTTCTATCTCAGCAATTGGGGTTTCTCTGTCATCCTCCAGGACAGAGAGTCATCTAGAGTCCCAATCATTTTCTCCACAGGAGTCAGCACTTCCATCTTATTCAGAGATCTTTTCAACTTGTTTCCAAAAATTACAGAGCTGTGACTTTACAGAGGAACTGTCTGAAATAATTAGCCTGTTCCTTAGAGAAACCCTCTTGGAAAGTTTCCACAGATGTTGTAGGAGGTACATACATGTTAGAGTATCTTCCCACTGGCATTTGCCTCTTTTCACACTGTAATTTTACTAATTCTCCAAACACTGCTAGAGTCTGATCTCTCATCACTCAATAGCTTTAGACTACATGCATTGTATTTAAATACTTGCTTATTGAATTGCTTTCTGCAATTAAAAAGGACATATGATCATGAAAACAGGATACAATGAAATTGCAATTGAAGATTATTCCAAGAATGAGTTTGAATTACTAAAGTATAATTTAAAAAGTGTCAGAGTTACATAAAGAAAACTTAATTTACTATAATTTATTGATCCAAGGCATCAATCAAGTGCTTCTATACCACCTATTTTAGTTCTAGCAACTGATGTTCATTTGTATTTTATGTTTGCTATAGCCAACATTATGCCCTCTTTCCCTTAAAAAATACATAATGATTTACTCAAATTTAGGTATTATCTTTTTCTGATAAGCTCCCAATCTAATCTGTATCATGCAACTGACCAATTATAATGATCCAATGCCTATGGTAATTATAGTGATTGAGTTATTGCAGTGTCAAACGTAGAGCTATCACCTTGAAACAGAGTGAAAGCCAGTATTTCACAAAAAGATGGGCCTTAGATAATGATATCTCCCTAAGTTAATTTGGATATTCATACTGTAATGTTTCATTTGTTGACTCGGCAAATAGAGAAGTGCCAAATATTTGATACACTAGGCTTTAGCTGGTGTGTGTATGGGAGATTAGGATGCATTTTGGATCTCCTTTTCAACTCTATGAATGATTAATTTGGGATATGGAATCTCATTTGCATCAAATACTGTAAGTTATTTAAACAGATTTTTAAAAATTTAATCACATAAGGGGCTGTACAAAGTAGTGGTTAAGAGTGTGGACTCTAAAGTCTTGTGGTCAAAGTTCAAATTCCACTTCTCGCTAGTTAGGTGACCTTGGGCAATTACTTAACGTCTCTCTGCCTCATTTTCCTCATTAATAAAAGTTTAACATAGAGTTTTTATTAAAGAAGATAACACTTCTAAAAACATTGACCACAGCTCTTGGCACATAGTATACATGTTACGTATGTGAAAAGAAAGATAGTGATAGCATAAAATAAATCTTTGCTTGGGGTATTTGTTGAAATAATTGTTTAATTGGTTTCTTTAAACAGATGATAAAGTGTTTGAGAATACTATTCTTTTTGTGATCCTGCCCTTACATCCTGGAACTCACTGTTCATGCCTTTTGAAATTAGGATCCTAACAAGAAAGGAAAATGTATTGAGATGGGTAACTACATGCTGAGTTTGGGAAATCTAAAGGTACCAGATTTTACGTTAGCCATGACTTGAAAGAGAACAGAATAATCTCTCTATTGGTATAAGCACAAACATGCTGTTGTGTTGATTTAGTAGAAGCAAGATTATTATGTTTCTCAGTTCCCTATTCAGGGTACCACAGTCATCTATAACCTATTAAAGATTGCAGCATGCGTAGATATCAGGAGAGTACATGAAATTCTTAGTAAACATATGAGGAATTATATCCTCTCTTCGGAAGGGTGTTTTCTGTTTTCCTAATATTAATAAAAATATTCTGTCTCTTTTAAAAATACTGTCAACAATCAATGTTGACTCCACCTGATACCTATTATGGTGTGAGGGTATGAAAATGACTGTTGTTCATATGCCATATACCTAGATTCTAATTCTGTTATTACGGAGCTAGAGATATTTGAATTTTGTTGACTTGTTTCCTTGATCTCAAAGTTCATGGTTATTTGTGTTTTCTACTTGGCTTTGTTTTATTGTTATTGTCATAGAAAATAGCAAAGAAGCAAAAATTTGAATTAATGTATCTATATTTCATGGTTATAAAACATAATTACCTTATACCTAAGGAAGTATTTAGTTCATTTTGTGTGTGTGAGTGTGTGTCTGTAACTTAAACTTATGACCCTGTAGATGTTGTTTATTGTTACTTTTAGTAATATATGATTGATTTTGGCAGTGATATTACTCACAATTTATAATCACTTAGCCTTTACATGTATTGTTCTAAAACATTAGAGAATATATTTAACTGGCAATTCAGAAATCAAATACCTTTGCTGGAAAGATTGATTATTCCATTTCAAATTGTGAGTTTCTCATTCCACTAACTTTGATATAAATAAATCATTTCATATGTTTCTATTTTTTGAAGTATAATATATTTTTAATGACATGTCAATTTAGTTGTCAGTCCACCCTCACATAATGTTATTATGACTACCATGCTTCCTTTTGCATAGTTTGGTTCCTTGAAGGCTAAATGTGCCCCGTGTTACATCTAGTTAATGATTCTACACTTGTTTTTTCAGATGATGTTTTGTGGAACATATAAGCCAACAAGATGGAGAAATTGCTTATGCCTATTACATTTGAACTAGAACAAATGACTAGAAGTCATTTTCCTGTGGCCTAAAATGAGTCTCTGTCTTCTGGCCCAGGGAGTAACAAATTTGTGTTACCTCTAGAATGTGGTTTGCTGATGCTTCATTCTTTTGAACCCAGTATCAATGTAGTCTATCAAAATGGCTATAAAAAGGTCAAAATACAAGTCAGTATTATCTATTCTACTATCATTTTCCTACTTTTTTTGTGCCAGTTTTATTTTTCCTACTTTTGTATTGATAGCTTAACATGCAACTAAGAACATTAGAATAAAATTTGTTGGTAACAAAAATCATCAATACCAGATTAAACAGCCTAAAAATTAAAAATAAAAAAATGTTGAGGTTTGCTGATGTCCACTGTAAAGGCATTGCTGAAGCTTTTCTTTTTTTAAATGGCCTTCATTCCAAATGGCTTATATTATTTCCCCTACAGTAGATGCGCAATTATCTCTTTTCGAACACCATTTCTTTGAAGAAATCTTTTCTCCACTATTTCCCCTTCTTGGCTTTTCTTGCCTTGTATTGAAGGAGTACTGTATTTTCATTACCTTTGCAGACCATTTTCATTCACCTTAAAATTGAATTAAATTTAGACTGCTGTTCTAGACATGAAATTTTGGCCCAATTGAGTTATTTAAGCTCAAAAATGTATGGTATTTTTATTACTACAATTCAAGCTTTTTTTATGTGTGTGACAAGTTTGTCAAAGATGGAAACCAAGATTATTTTTAAAAAAGAAAATGCTCCACTTGTGTTTGTGACTTTAGATAACACATATAGTAGAACTGATACCCACATTTACTCTGACCCCTATTTAACTCCCTGACCATCTTGCAGCTATTAATCAATTGATCTCTGTATCAACTATCTAAGTAATTTACTACTTACAATTCCTTTCATCTTAACATTATACTAAATGTTTACATTGCAGAAAACATTGGAGTTATTTAAGAACCATCTTTTAAACATTCATAGTATATAAGGGGGTTTTTTTTAGCACAGAGAGCATGGTTTTTACTTTCACATCTTTTGCTAACATAATTCACTAATCCAAGTTTGGCAGCCAAGCTGGTCAGTAGTAGTTTGAGTGTAAGTTAATTGTAAATTTCTTCTCAGATTTAACTTTGCTATCTAGAAACTCTGACGTAGGATCATTCGGTTTGCATTTTCTATAAACCTACTAAAGTTGGTACGTATTTGTTCAAAAGGAAAAAAACAAGGCACATTAACATGTGATAAGCATTTTGGACATCACTTTAAATAGTCCTATTTTACCAATTTTAGCTGTTTCTATTTAAATAAATTGTAATCCAACTATCTGAAAAATGTATTCTATGAGATTAAGTTTCTGTGACCTTTGACTTACTGTTAGTGTTAGAAGACCCAAAGTGAACCAGCAGAATTCAGAATGGCAGAATGGAATTGTCATTCCAAAAGAAGAAAAGAGGAATTGTTGCTATATTTATAGATCTTAACCAATTCTATTTATTTTATGTAATTTATTTAAATTTTAAATAAAATTTATTTTTTCAGTACAGGTATAATATATATCAATAAATTCAAAATATAAAATATTGAAAAGTAGAATAAAAAAGAATAAAAAAGCATGATAGTATTCAGATAAAGCCACCTAAATGTTTAATATGTTTATTACTAGTTACTTTTTCAATGCATATTTTGCTTAACACACTTATACCATAGATATAGTTCTAATTTCTGAGAGTTTTACTTATTATAGCAAAAGCATTCCTCATCACACAAACGTGGAGAAAAGACTATTCTATTGGCTAGGTAAATGTCTCGCTCATTGCCTACTATTGTATTATTTGCATGATGATCATTTACCATGTTTCTCCTCATAACATTTTGAACATCATTTTCAACCACTTATTTATTTTAATATGCTCCAGGTATTTTCCTTGCAAGAGCCTCTAGAAGTAGAATTACCCTCTTAATAGGTAGAACCAGCCCTTGTCACCCACAATTATTCTGAATTTACAGTATATTCATTTTCAGTGGATATTTTAGAAAATAGACCATCACACTTATTTATTGTCATAAGAAACCATATGTTCATGTTGCTTTAATAGTATAATATTTTGCATTACAAATTGGCTATTTGCGCATACTCCTTAGCGTAAAGGAATCCTCGAAGGTTGTAATTCAGAATATCAGAACCTTCCTAATAATCCAGTTTTCACGGGAGACAGGGAAAAAAAATGGTGTCCTTGAGTGGATGATATTCCTAAAGTCCAGAATCTTGGATATTTGACTTATTTCATATTATGTCTGTGTATCTTTCCTTCTCATGTTCCATACTGAATAAAAATGTAAACTTTTCTAAGTACAGCATTCATGCTTTATACTTTTGGTGTTTTGTATAATTCACAACACATAGTAGGTTCATGGTAAATATGAATTGAGTTAAATTGAGTAAATATCCACATACAGAGTTGGATATCTGTGCTTGTTTTCAGGGGTTTAAAATTGGATTTTTAAATGAGCAAATAATGTCAGCGAATTAATACAACATGCACTTTGCAGTTTCCAGAGGGAGTTTGTAAAAACAATAATGATCATAAATCCACATAGGATTATTGTTTCTTAATAAAAAGTAATATTAGATGGAATCATAACTATATAAGCTAAAAAAATGTAAGAGAAAAAATTAAGAAAAATTAAGAGCACATCTTAGAAAAGTGAAAACTGGCTTACTTTCCTCTTAATGAAGCTATATGCAATCTATTTTTAAATCCCTTTGTCAGAGAAAGAGGCAACATATTTTGTCTTGCAGAATATAATCTCTACATATGTTCTCAACTGCATTCCATTGAGAGTCTAAGCAATGTCATGAGGTATTTGAATGAATGCCCTCTGACAATGCATAACTCAGCACAGGTTCTCCAAGAAATCATATAATTTCAAATATTTAGCTATTCAGAGAATCCAGAAACTACCTATTTTTAAAAATATTATTATTCCTATGAGGATTAGTATTCATTTTTTAGAACACTTGAAAATAGGCAATAATAGAAATAATAAAAAGTAATAACCTTTCCCAAGTAAGATAAGATGGTTTTTTTCCTATATAATTTTTTCAAGTTATATCTTTATTCAACAAATACTTATTTACCACCTACCATTTACTGGACTCAATAACAAATGCAAAATTAAATGAATTTTAATTTCTCTAAAAAATAGTAAATTCAAAATTAAATACAGCAAGGCCCCTGCCCTCAAAGAGATTATGGTATAAAGAGGACAGACATGTGAATTATTGGACACATTAAAGTGTAATGACATTTGTATAAGAATAGGATGCAAGATTCTCGGGATGCACAGAGCAAGAGCTCATGACTCTTGACTGGGGCTAAAGGAAGAATTTTTTTTGGAGAAGAGGGAAGCATATTTTAGACAGGAGAATCCCATGCATAGCACACAGACATAAAATATGATTAAAAAAAAAAAACTGGAGTTGTAGCCAGGTTCTAAACCTTGAAGGGACTGTGTACCATGAGTTTACCCTGAAGGAAATCCTGAAGGTGTTTTAGAAAGATTTTAATGGGAATGATATGGTCCAACTTGCAGCAATGTGGAGAATGGGCAGTGTGTATATCTGTGTAGCAGGAGAGTGAGCATTCGATTACAGCCAGGCAATATGGGAGGCTCTTCATATGAAAAACTACAAAAATCTGATGAAAGAAATCTAAGCTGTAGAATATCAACAAGATTTGATGGCCTACTAGAAGGAGTAAAGTAGGAGACTGTTCTATTAAAGAAACAAAGACAGATCTGTCTCAGGTGACTACATCTAGCTGTGATGTCATTTAAAAAGCCAAACATGTTGAAAGGTTAGATTTGTTACTTTATTTTGTTTGATTTAGTATTTCCATTTTGAACATGAGTCATGAAAGTGGAGCTATCTGGAAGACTGCTGGAGATGTAGTCTGAATTACAAAAGAGGTAGGTCTGCTCTTCATTAGCAAAGATATAGTAGTTGAAGAATGAACAGCAATGTTTGGATAAGTCACAGACTCAAAAGAGCAGAGGGCTGAGGACAGAAGAAAAAAGAGTAGAAAAACTGAAGAATACCTAGAAATATTAAATACTAAGAAAACAAGAAAAGCGGTGTCACAAAATTCAAAGGAGGGGAGAAATATAATAAGATCTAAAGGAGAGAAAATGAATGAATAAAAGATTTGGGTAATAGGACCTCTGTGAGTAAGTTGACAGAACTGTGATGACTTAACCCGTGTGAGGAAGTGGGCATGGATTGGGCTCACTCATAAAGGCCAAATATTACTTAAGAATATGCAATACCTACCTGGATAGTGTTTTCAGTCCTTAGAGCTGATAACCAGAAGAATATTATATATTTTAACAAAAGTATGCAAGATTGCGTTGTGTGTGTATACCAAAATCTCCAGAATTTCTTTATAAAAGAAGCTATAGGTAGCATTTCAGTTGAAACACAAGGCTGAGGAAGTTTTCTTGAGGTTGTTTTTCTACAATAAGCACTTGTTTTTTAATTGGGCATTGTGTTTTATTAGGGGTAACTTTAGAGAGGGCCAGTGATGGTCAGCTTATGCTATCTGATTGCCATGAACCAACTCCTGATACCACATTAGATATGTGGAATCCTATGTAGGTTACACCTCAGGTTCTCCTTTGATAATCTGAAGTGGCCCTTCATGAGGATGCCATGATGATCTGTACTGAGTAGGTCTGTCCATTCCAGGTATGATTACTCATTAGAACAAAGTCTTCCCTAGAAAATGAATACTAGATACAACAGTCTTTTGAAATATCTTGCCATGCTGTTGGTCAATGCTTTCTGTAATCAAAGCTCAAATGAAATTATGATTTTTTTTTAAGTGAAACAGTGAGCAAAGATGAAGAAATTTGTTGCAAATGTTTTAAAATAGTACAGGTGGGAACTCTGGGGGATTTTAGAGCACCTGGCATTTGCTGAAAGAAAAGTGTTGCTCAAGCTTAAAAAGGAGTTAAAACTAAAGCCAAGAATACATATTTTAAAAGTTTATTCTAGTCCTTCTCTCAACTCTTTCAATAAAACAATGTTATTTATTCCAATCAGTCCTCTTATCTTAACATAGCTGATAATTGTTAGAGTTATTTCAAAGTTGACATTGCTGGTATAATTTCTGTGAAAGTGTCAATATCTAATTGAAACATGAGAATTTTTAGAAATGGAAAAGCTATGCTTCCTTAACTTAAAAAAAAAAGTGTTATATCTGCAAATGACCTCTCAAAGGAAACCCTCTCAAACGTTATCTTTTTACAAGTAAAGAGAATAAAATCACTTTATTTAAATATAAGTAATATGAATAAGAAAAGTCTCATTATAAAAATTTGCTAAGGCCCTTTTATTTAGCTCAGTAGCACTCAAATGGCTACAGTGATAAGCTTCAAAGTTGGCAATAGTGGAATATTTTTCCACTTAACATCAAGCCAATGCTGAAGAAAATTGCTGCCATATTTTCTAAGTTATTAACCTTAACAATGAGATATTTTCTATGCATAGAAAAAAAAATTTCTCCTCTATTTTAATGTGAACTTACGTTGGAGATAGTAATTAAATAAATAAATTAAAACTAAGCCATACAAAGCTGCCTCATTTTATCCTTTCTATATTTGCCCTTAATTTATGTGTTAGAAAAATAATTGTAGAAAGTGTTTGAATTCTTTATTGATCACAATAATGATATGTTGTTATATCAGTAAAGGTGAATGTATGAATTAAATTATATGGGTTTTTTTTTAATGTGCTGTGGGATCCTATTGTCCATAAAACTCCTGAAAATCTTTATCTGCACCTAAATTCCTTTATCTAAACTTCCTATTCCTTCACTGTGGCTATAGTCAACTTCCTGACAGAGAGTAATCACAAATGCCTATATCCATTCATTTCCCTACTGCCTTAGAGCATTTTCCATGGTATTGCATGCTTAAGTTGCCCAATTCCCTCTTTTAATTTTCCCATAAATTGATCTTCCATAATTGATTCCATAATTTAACCTCACCCTAAAAACTTTGCTCAGACTTATCAAGGTATGTTCTTCTTACTCTGTTTATATATAGCACGCTTTAAAGTAAACTCTATGATCCCATTTATGCACCTATCCTGCCTAAATCCTACCTTTGCAGATAATTTATTCCAATCTTATTTTCATAGTCCTTTATCCTAGTCACATTTATCCCTACAGTTAAACACATGTGTTTATAGTAAGACAGCCAGGGGATAAAATTTGATTTTACTACTGATTTTTTCTGAGCATGTGACTTGATTCTCTGAAGCTCAAGTTTTACATCTGCATCTATATTATAGGAACAATAATAATATTTACTACAGAGTATGTTGTGAATATTAAATATCATAAATAATCTAAAACAGCTAAATGTCTAACACATTGGAAGAATTGAATAGGTATAAACCATTCTCAAGCTTAATAATTTTAATACTCTGCTGTTCTTTATATTTCTAGGCAATGTACACTAAAATGAGATACAGTAAAATAAGAATGGGATTTGAAATTAAACAAATTTGTGTTAGTAATCTGACTATATTAGCTGTGTGACTTTGGGTGTCTTACACCTTTTAAGTCTTGTGATGGTGATTCAATAACATGATCTTTATATAGCAGCTGACATAAAATTTGTCCTTATTAAATGCTTGTTGAATGAGTAAATGAGTGATACATGTTTGTGTATGTACGTTGTAGTGTTAGTCGTTAACAGTTTCACCTTCCTTAAATCAATCAGCAAAGGTTTATATATCACATATGGACAATATGCTGTACTAGGCACTGGGAATAATTTCAAATATGCCAAGTAAGAATTATTATCTGTTTGTGTGGTACATAATATAGCACTGCCTGCCATTAGACTGATTAATAATTCTTTGGAAACAGTAGCAGGGTCTCTGCTCAAGCCTAAACTATAATTCATATACATATAGTATATCTGGAAAACTATAGGTAGGCCTCCCCCAAATTACTATCCATATTTCTTCATTTGTCCCCTAATCCTACCAAGCCACATGAGACAGTGGTAGATGTGGTCATAAGAGCAACAAAGTCTAGAGTAAGATATTAGGAAAAGGCATTCAGGGTCAACAATGAGAATGTATGCTGAGTGCACTCTGAAGGAAGCCCAAGGGGAACAGTGGCTTTGAAGCTAAGTGAACTGGCTGGAAAGTATCCATGATTCCAGGCTGAGAACCAAGGAACAGGTACTAGACAAAGCTTTTCAGTTTCAGCTGGGAAGTGGCAAATCTGGATTACATAAGAGAGGATGGTTGTGACAAACTCAGTCATATAATGTAGAAAAACTTTCCCCCATGACAAGGTCAAATGCTAATACTAAAAAGAAAACATTATTTAGGATTTACATATTAGTCACTCAACCAGAACAGTCAAAACAATACTAGTTCATTTTAATATTTATCAGATCAAATGTGCATTTCTAAATTCAAATGTCATTATACGGACTTCTTAAAGGGTAATATTTAAATAAATTTTATGAAGTCAATAGACTATGCATTATAACTATATAAACACTAATTGCATTAACACATTATCTATGTGTCTTTATATATATGATCCCTCCAGTAGTTTTCACTGGTTTTCCAAAACCATGTAGTGATAAAATGACTCATAAATGGTTTTCCAAAACCATGTAGTGATAAAATGACTCATAAAAAAGTGAGGCAAGACATTTGATTGTACAAGGTACTGCCTTGAAACTAGCTTATAGAAGTTAATAGTCAATAAAACTTTTCAGTTTGTAAAATGTGTTCATTTAATTTGCTCTGGAAATACATGACAATTAGAAGCATGTTATTATCATATTGGTATCAAATCCAAGTAAATTACAAAGCTTTATCCCTTCTTCAGATATGCTCGGAGAACCAAGAAACAGCTCTTGAACAGAGGTCATGTCCATATTTTAAAGAACATATTTGCAGTAGAATAATGTTGAGAACATAATGATGGAGAAGAATTAATTGGAAAATGAATTAAAACACTGTGGTATTATGTCTAAAAACAACAGGATGATTGACACATACCCATGAACTTTTTGAACGAAAGTACATGGAAATCTCTTGCCACTTGACGTTAAAATTCCAATAGCAAATGTCTCTGGCTGTATCCCCAACTGTGTAATTATATTTGGTCCATAGCATAGGTATTTGATGATTTTATGCTTCTCACTATGTCTTGCTTTTATGATTTCACCTAGGACTACATTTAAACACACTAATACTTAATTAGTGAAATTTGGGAAAGTCAGGAAAAAAAGACAACCAAATAAAATTGAGACAAGGTTAGATATAGCTAAGAAAGACAGGGGTGGAGGGCACAATTTATAAACATATAAGTCTTGACCTTGACTGACCTTCAAATTCTACATAAAGAAAGTCTATACATATTTAAGGAGAAAAATCCCCTAGTATGGGCTTCAGGCTTAGTATTGCTATGCATTAAGTGTTCAAATGTAGTGAAAATGAGAGGAAAATGTCTGTTGCAGTGATAAGTGATGGGCAGGCCTATGGCCAGTAGTTATATTGTGTCTCACAAAATCTTCATGTAACTTGGTAGGACAAAAAATTCTGGGTCCAGGATATCCTAAAACCTCTTTGGTTTCATAAATTTGGTATTGGCTCCTAGGCATGAAACTTAACTCTTGGAACCCCTTTAGATATCTTGCTAACTTAGCATCAAAAGAAAGTGTGGCTGAATTGTCTTTAATCACTTAATCAATTTTGGCATGCTAATTTGTTTCAATGTGCAGTGCTGAAAAAAAAATGGGTAGTAGAATTGGGGGCTAAGATCAAGGAATATGATTCAGAAAATTAAATCTCAAAACAAGTATACCAGAAAAACCGAACTTCAAGTCTTGGACACATACTCAGTAAAGGAAAAGTGGCCAGCAGTTGCAACATTGCATTATAGCTGGTACAGCTTGCTGGAGAAACCAATCCTGTGATCCCAGCTACACTGGGTTAAGTTGTGGGCACAATCTGCAAGCCTGACACAGATTGCTAAGAGCAAATTCTGCCTGATAGATGTGCTCCACAGAGTGGCAGCCTATTAATACCCTCTTTGAAATGCTCAGTGAACAAGGAAAGGGAAGCCACAGGATCTCATTATTATTCTAAGTGCATTACACATTTTTGAATAACTAGGATGAGAGAACAGCTTATTTGTGAGATGACTCCCCTATACCCTCCTTTTGGTTGGTCCTTGCCGTAAACCTTCATTGGAGAAGATAATTTGAATAACCTTGGAATCATTAAATTATTTGACCTCTCATAGGAGACAAGATTGTAATGTAAGCACCCAGATTCAAAACTATAGTATGAAAGGTCATTGCAAAATCAGGTTGAATTTAAAGTAAAGTATTTTTTTTAAAAAAGAATAAGTTTTGATAACAATGTTTATTAGTTTTGAAGAGAAGTTTGCATTTCACAGAACACTGTATACAAATGTTAATACATTTGATCCTCAAAATAGCCTCAATTAAAGAATAGGTATTATGTTTAATTTATAAAGAAGGAAAACTTAACCCCTTAAAAATGGAAAGATTCTTTTTTATTAGAAATTATCAGCAGAGTTAGGACCCGCATACGTGTGTCCTGAATGTAATTCCATTTGTGTGTGTGTGTGTGTGTGTGTGCACACACGCACATGGGCATATCATACACACTCTGCCTTGAGGTGTTCTCATCAAATGATGCCATCCAGTTTAATGCCTACGTATAAATGATTCACCATGACAGTGGACATTGTCATGTAATTAATAGGAGTTAGAATCCCTGGTAAAGTCATGTATGGCATAACTTTATGAAAGAGATTTTTCATTTTAATTTTTAAATCAAACTGCAAGATTATCATGGGACACATGAAATTCCACTTGACTTGCAGAGTTACAATTTAAAACAAGAACTGGACTATTTTGTCATACAAAGTGAAGAGTAGTAAAGAGAGATGTATTTGACACATTCAAATCACTGATTTTAATCCCATAGCTCTCTTTGTGACTGAAGAGTAAGGATAAGAGCGATGGGTAACACAGAAGGAGTGCTTACTGTATCGGGCATTGTCCTTAGTACTTTATGTACACTAACTTTTTTGAACTTCACAACAACCTTATAAAGCAGGAGCAATTTTTATCCTCTTTCATAGACTGTGAAACTGAAATACAGGAGTTAAAGGTTGCATAGGGGGTCAGTGGCAGAGCTGGATTTTGCCTCTGCAGGCTGGCTCCTGATGCACGCATTTAAAGAAGAAAACGTATTGCCTCTGATAAAAAGTAGGATTACATATGGAAGACGAACCACAAAGGCCTTCTGGGTCTGTCGCTGCCCAGCTGTATTACCCTGAACAAGATGTTTACTTTATCTCTGCCACAGTTTACTCACCTGTAAAATGCAGGTGACAGTACAGCCTTTTCCTGGGATCTTTAGGAGGTTCAAGTGAGATAGTGTAAGTAAAGCCTATGGCATTGTACGTTAGATAATAAAAAAATGGTAATTGTAGAAAAGCAGAAATTATACTTTAAAAATAATGTACTCAAAGCAATTAAAAAAAAAAATGAGCATGCTGAAGCCCAAAGGAGTTAAATGGCTAATTTTATATCATGCCGTCAGTGGCACAACCAAAAGTAGAAGCCAAATCTCTCAACTCTGTTTAGCATTCTTTGAACCATAAGGGAGTAAATAAAGGATTTTATCTAGCATGTAATTTTTTTAATTTAAAAAGTTCACTATTGATGTATTTTGAATAATTTCCTCTGTTTAAAGATGAGTCTACTGACAGGAACTGTTACTGAAATATCCTTTCGCTCTTGTCTATGTGTCACAGCTATATACACATAAACTGTAAAAATGTTTCTTCTTTCTCAAATGTTGACAATCAATGAATTGTCTTGAAAAAAAAAGAAGAAGAGTAGCAAGCATAGTCCCATCTGTGTCTAAGATGTCTGCTTATTTATGTATTTGACAGCAGTTGTAGATTGAAGTAAGAGGTCAGGAGAGCCACAAAATATAAAAAATAAAATCAAACTCAAACGAATACAAAGCAACTTTGAAAGCAAGGGAATCTTCAACCTTGGCTCACTCGTCCATCAGCAGAATCCCTGAGATAATTACATGGCACATTGTATCAAGACAATGAGAATTCAAGCTGCCAAGCCAATCATGCTGTCTTAATGTGTGGTTTTCGAAGGAAGTACTCCTTGCTATCTAAATTGGCTCTGGTAGGGTAAGGATTGAATGAACTCTGTCATATTTTATAGTTTTTATACAGCTACTAGGTCTCCAATGAGAATGCAGTTTATGCATTTAAAGGTGGGAGACACAGTACCTAGCACGTACCTGGTACCTCATGGTAGCTGGCATATGACTGAACACAGAGTTAAGAGAAAAAAAAAGAGAGAAGAGAAGACAAAAAAATCATAGCTGGAATGAATCGAAATGTGGCATCTCAGACTTTTAACAACAAGAGTGAATGTATTGTTTATTTGATTTTATAGGGTCACTACCTTAGAGCAGTAAAATCTACAGACTAAAGAAGTGTTCAGAACTATAAATGAAGATTGAATGTAGTGATAATTCAGCTTCATGAAAAATGACAGCTGAATTCTCCCTACATGAAGCATATGATGGAGGTGCTTTAAGTAATAGTTCTTTCATTTTTCATTCGAATAATGGATGTCACCTGAAAACAAGCCTTGACTATATACTGAACTTTTTAAAGCTGACTCAGCTCTGAAGTTACAGCAGCAGAAACTCTGCTTCTAACCTGGAAAGAAAGAAAGCACAGTTTAGCAGTCCAAGATACCAACAAAGTTTTGATGAGGGTTTAATAGCATATTATTTTAGATACATAATGGTATAAAAACTTGCCAAAGGAAGGAAATCTAGACAATTATTTTTACTGTAACAAGATTGTGTTTAATGCACACCAATGTTGGCAATATAGGCAAGGGCTGTGGGGGCTCATAGGAGGGGTGGGTGGCAAAGGCTGCAGTTGGCAGGGTTGAGGGTTGGCAACTCCTCCCAGCACCTCCCCACATGCTAGGGACTCATACTGTCCTCCTTGGTGATTCTCAGGGGAGATCTTTTGGATTTTACTTGGACAAATATAAAACAGGTAAAATTCTAACAGTAAACAGAGTAAGGATGCTCTCTCTACTTCCCTAATTATCTATATACTGAGTTGAATAAAAAATAATAGTAGTTAATGGGCATGCAAAAAAATTAAAAAGACAAAGGCTGATGAAAGAAGTGAAAATCATTTATCAATAGAGGTAATAATTGTGGTCATATGCTTCTATTTTCTACTTCTACTGTTCTTCTTTTTTACCTATGTCATTTTCATTTATCCTTTCAAACCTAACTTCAATTCTTTCTAGTATATGACATAATATAAATTTAAAATAAAAAAAATATGTGATCAAAGGAACACTATATTGCAAAAAGCACTGGTATATGTATTGAAGTTTCTCAAGCTTAATTTAACTCCTAAAACTCTTTAAGAACACCTATCAACATCCATTTGTAATGCTTTTATTGAAGCAAGTGTATATACAGATAAGTGCACATGTTATAAGTGCACTTCTCAATGAATTTTTATAAAATAAACATCTCTGTAACAATGCCAATATCAAGAAAAAAGAAATTACCAGCCATCCTGAGAAGCCCTCCTTTGCTGCCTTTCAGACTGTCTTGACTTCTATCGCCACAGTACAAAATGGTCTGTTCTTGTATGTTATAAAAATTGAATTATTTTTTTAAAATGGAATCATACCATATATATTTTTCTATGGCTTTTGTTGTCCAAATTTATGTTTGTATGATTATATTTACATTATTCATTATATAAATGTGAATTCATAAAGTCCTTGGATAAATGACTACTTAGATCATTTGCCCATTTTTAAATTGGATTGTTATCTTTTGTTGTTGGTTTGTTAAGAGTTCTTTATATATTCTAGGTGCAAGTTCCTTTTCAGGGCTTTAGTTTGCAAATATTTTCTCCCATTTTGTAGATTGTCTTTTAACTTTCTTTATAATGTCCTGTAAAGCAGAAAATTGTTGATTTTGATGAAGGTTACATTACATATTTTTAATTAATGAATTTATTCTTTTGTTGTTTGGGTTTTAATGTCATGTCTAGGAACTCTTTACTAAATCAAACATCACAAAGATTTACCCTTATGTTTTCTTCTAAGAGTTGTGGAGTTTTAGTTCTTACATTTAGGTCTTTTATCCATTTTAAGTTAATTTTTGCATATGGTGTGAGGTGGTGGTCCAGCTTTATTCTTTTGCATGTGGCTATCTAATTATCTCTACAGCATTTGTTGAAAATACTATTCTTTTCTTATTCATAGCCTAGCACTGTTGTGGAAATCAGTTGACCACAGAGGTCTGAGTTTACATATGGACTCTCAATTCTAGTCTGTTGATTTATATATGTGCCCTTGAGCAAGTACCACAATGTCTTGATTACTGTGTAATAAGTTTTCACATCAAGAAGTTTGACTCATGCTACTTTTTTTTTTTTTTTTTTTTTTTTTTTCCCAAGACTTTTGGCTGTTCTGAATCCCTTTGTAATTCCAGATGAACTTTAGGATCATCTTATTCTTTTGTACATAGAAGTTGGTTGGAATTCTGATAAGGATTGCAGTGAATCTACAGGTCAATTGGGAGAGTTTTGCTATCTAAACAATATTAATTCTTCCAATCCATGAACATAGCATGTTTTTCCACAGACCTAGATAAATGTTTTGCAGTTTCCAGAGTATAAGGTTTGCATTTTTTTTTGTTAAATTATTCCTTTGTTTTATTCTTTTTAATGCTATCACAAATGGAATTGTTTTCTTAATTTAATTTTTAGATTGTGTATTGCAAGTGTATAAAAATAAAATTGATTTTTGTGTAATGATCTTATATTCTGAATCATTGCCGAAATCATATCTTAGTTTTAACAGTTATTTATTGAATGATTTTATATATGCAAGATCATGTCATCTATAAATAGAGATGTTTTTCTTTCTTCCTTTCCAATCCAGAGGCCTTTTATTTCTTTCTCTTTCCTAGCTTCCCTGGCTAGAATCTCCTGTACAATATCAAATGGAAGTGGCAAGAGTATACGTCCCTTTCTTGTTCCTAAACTTAGTCTGTGGAATTCTAGTAGGTACCTATTGTGAGGTTGTGATTGAGTTTCCTTATATTCCTAGTTCTTTCTGAGTGTGTTTTATCATGAAAAGGTGTTGAAATTTGTCAAATGTTTTTTTCTGTATCTATTGAGATAATCATGTGAATTTTTTTTATATAAACATGAATTACATTAATTGATTTTTGGATATTAAACTAACCTTTCATTCTTGGGATATATATTACTTAGTCATGGTATACAATTATTTTTATATGTTACTGAATTTGGTTTGCTAGTATTTTCTTGAGAATCTTTACATCTATACCTAAATGGTCTATAGTTTTCTGATCTCATGATGTCTCTGTGTGGTTTTGATATCAAGGTGCTACTAGCACCATAAAAAAGAATTGGGAAGTGTTCTTTCCCTTTATATATTTTGGAAGAGTTTGTGAAGAAACAGAATTAATTAATTGGCAATTAATCGAGAATCATTTTTTTATGAAATACAGTTTAGAAATACTGTTTTGACAAGCTAGTCTCTGGCTAGGATAAAATAGCAACAATTTTAATTTTTTTTAACATGGGATTCCTTTTGATTTGCTTCAACAGTTTTAGAAAACTGTTAGAATTTTTTTGTAAGTTTGTTTTTCAATTGCAATTTACTAATGCCTAGAGAAACAGAAAACAGGAAGGGAAAATGCACATCATGAAGAACCATGAAGCATCTCAGTGTGTGGGTATTAGGACTTATTACAAGATTTTGGGCCTTGGCTGTGATTTGGGGGAGGATTCTAAGAAGCGAGGCTTTGGCCTGTATTAGATGCTCTCAGGAACTATGGATAAGTAACTGTGATGGAGTAAAAATAAATCTTATTTAGGACGGGAGAAGACCAAAGCAAGGCTAAAACTATAATTGGTAAAGAAGCAGTAGTCACTCATATTAGCTAGAATAGGGGGATGTTTGATATTTTAGGGCTGACACAGTGATGTTACTTTTCATTTAGTCAATTCAACATCATAAATTGTTCTTGTTTTTGTCTCACTGCATTATAGTCATAGAGTGACCTTGTCTGAAATTGATTTTCTGTAAATCATTTATGTCCAAGAGGAAGACATAATGGCCTAGCTACAGGTGCCAGGTCAGTTCCTAACAATGTCAAGTTCTCACTGTCAGAGTCAAGGAAGTCCTGGATTTTAAAGGGCTAATTTTCTTTTTCTCATGGATGAACTATATAATAAATAGCATATTTGTCATAAAGTCTTATGGGTCATTAAAATATAACCAAAGAACTATGATGATATAATTAAATTTACACTGTTATGTTTTATACATTAAAACAAAGCAACTCTCCTATGCTACTGATTTTCTTTTTTCTTGTTGTCCACCATAAAACATATTTAAAGCATTGTATGAACTAGCAGGGAAGTTCGGGAAAAAATTATTGTAAGATTGTGACAAGAGCTCATGTTTGAGCAAACAATCAATACAATTCAAAATGTGGTTTAATGATTACAACCCCTCATGACAAATAATTTGTCATTGAAAAAGCAATAGCTTTCTAATAATGTGACAAATATTATTTCCAAATCTCAAAGTCAGCAGTAAAGTTTGAGGTCTTCTATTTATATTCTAATCTTTCACTAGGTTCTATACTATCAATATACCAAGTTTCATGTTAACCTCAAGATTTAAAGGACACTCTTTGAAGTAAATCAGCTGTTTGTCCTTCAGAAGATTGAATTCCACTAAAATGCAGACTCATAGGAGGTTCTGCTTTTAAAAACAGAGCCAGTGTTTTACAATTTACATATTCTTTTTCTTTCAAAGCATTACTTTTTTAAAAAAGAAACGTTATTTCTATTTCTATTATATTACTAAAATAACCTTGCATCAGTATCGCTGATGAATTTAAATATAATAAATCTATGGCGGTCTCTTATACTGTTTCTAAATACACACACACACACACACACACACACACAAGGATGTAGCAATGTAGACTTGGTGGTTCAGGTTTACTTGATGGAGGAATTCTACATGCAAGTTACAGATCAATGTGTTTCATGAGGCAGATCCATGTTTCTGTAATGATGTCAGAATAGCCTGGGCATTTTTTCCCCTGGTTAAAGCTGTGTGAGGTAACACGTATTTTTTGCATGCCAAATAATTCTAAAAGACTATTAAATAGTACTAATTTACATTGTTGAAATAATGCATAAAATTAATTTTAAAATTCATTCACAATTTTTCAAAGTAGAAGTACATGCATTTGAGCCAATATTATTGAGCCAATATCATATAATATGTAAAACTGTGTTGTATAATATTTCTTAGTTCTGTAAAAGTAAATACCACTGCTTTACTCTTACTTATATAAGGTTGTCTAAGCTACTCATAAGTTATTCTTCCATGTAAGTTGTAGATAAAGTTTGTTAAGTTTATCTAAATATCAAATTGGAAATGTCATTGGATTGCTTCACAGTTATAGATTAATTTGAGGACAACTGACTCATTTAAGCCATTTCTTCTAAACATGAAATGTCTTTTGAAAAATTAAGATATTGCATACCCTTATTATTTCTATATTTTTTACACATCGTACTCAAAATAAAGTAAATTACTATATGAATTAGAGTTTTTATTGCTAGTTTGACAGTGTCATATTTTGTATTATATTTTCTAGTTGGTGTTCAAGAACTGTGAAGGGTCTAAGATTCTGATTTGATTTGCAGGGTAACAAGTTAGCTAACCACCATTTCATGGTTGCTGGCAAGAGACACATGACTCTTGGTTGAGAGATAAAAGGTAATTTATTACTCACAGCAATAACATTACCCAAAACATTAGTATTTTTTGCACTCGTTCTCTGAGCTCCGATTACCATGGGAAAATGTGAGGAAGACCGTACATGCGATGGGAGAGTGTTACAAAAGATGAACTCTGAGCTTAGGGAATCCAAAACTTTTATAATAGAAAATAAACAAGTCTGTCCTTATTCTGAATACAAACATCCTTGAAAAAATATTCTAGAACAAAGCAGTCAATGTCTCTGCCAAGGGAGAGTCATAAAAAATTACCTCCCTCCCTTCATTTGGTTATTTCTGGTATAGATAAATGCTATTATCTTTTGTGGGCTAATTTTGTATTCAGGCAACTTACAGGACTCTCATTTTTTCTTATAGTTTGTATGCTTAGGTAGATGATCAAACATCTGCACATAATGACAGTTGTATATATATTTTTTTAAGCCTTCCAACTCCTAATTCTTTTTCTCTCTTTTAGCATTAGGCAGAATTTCCAGTGCTTAGGTATGACCTGATTCTTGATCTTAGAAGATCTAAATGTATCTAAAGTTTCTCCATAAAGTATAATGTTTTCTACTGATTTTGATGTACGATTTTTGTCAAGTTAAGGAAGTTTTCTTCTAGTCATTATTTATTGAATTTTTAAAATTAATAATGATAACCAAAAGATTTTTTCCATTTATTGGGTTAAATATCATTTGTAGATTTTTCTGATACTGAACCATCCTTGAATTCATATTCAATCATGAATTAGACAAAACTGTATGATTTGATAAGCTTATTTATTATTTTTAAGATAAGATATATTTTCCTAAGTGAAATGAGTCTATGCTTTTCATATTTCATCATCTTTATGGTAATTAAAACTATACTAGCATCATAAAATAAACTGGTCACCTTTGCCTTGTTCTATTTTGTGAAACAACTTGTATAAGATAGGAACTTAATATTACTTGAAAGTTCGTATGAACTCACTTAAAAACATTCTGGCCCTGGCTTTTGTTTTGTTTTGTTTGTTCCTAAAGGAGACATCTTGGCTACTATTTTCAATTTGTTTAAGACTTGTTACTCAAGACATTTTGACATTATATATTTTTCAGGAATTTATATGGGAACTTATATATGATAATGAGAGTATCAAAAGTAGTGGAAAACAGACAAATTATGTAGTAGAAAGGGTTAAACAAATGACTTAAGGGGAAAAATGAAAGTGGATGCCTACTTAACAACATATTCAAGTATTTAAATGAATTAAAATTAAAGACCAAATGTGAAAGATAAGCTAAGGTAGTAAAATAAAACAAAATTGAGTATCTTTATGATCTATAAGCAGAAAAGTCCTTTAAAAACAAAACTTTGAGTCAAAAATCATGACAAGAAAAGCGATGAATATGATTACATGTCTAACCAATGTACTGTATATTTGAAACTAATAAAATAAAATTTTAAAAAAGGATAACTCCTCAGTAAAGGACACAAGAGATAAAATGAATAGATGGATGACAGAGGGAGAGAGGTGTGTAAAGGAAAGAGAGGTTTAATACATAAAAAAGAAGACATGTATTTTAACATAAAGGTAAGCAAAGAGAAGCTGCCCCAAACCCACAGCATGTGGACTCAGAATTTTAAAAAATTCAAAGCAGTCTCTTAGGTAGCTGAAACTAGAAAGATATAAGGTCTACAAGTCCATAGCTATGAGAGGCCATGTGGAGAAAGTCAGTCTGTGTTGTGAGCAAATGAACACCAATATGCATGTTGGAAACGGCTTTACTACCTGAGAACAGTTCTCTTGGCCAAGGGAGCATATATAAACTTCTGATCCCAGAGAACAGAAGCCCCACCTGTTCCTCTACTGGCATCCAAAATTACTAGTGAAAGAAAGTTTTGATGAATTTTATTCCTTTCCATTAAGCCAGCAGGTGTACATCTGAATGTACTTCTGGTTTAATAAAAGTAAAAAGTCTGTTGCTTGCTTCCTCCTCCACCCAAAGCTTCTGAACCAATTCAGGATGATCTAATGTAGAAGAACAAATGTAGAAGGTCTCAGGTGGTCCTCCTTTTTTCTTTCAGGCAATATTGCTATCATTGAAATTGGAATCAGCAGGGAGCTAGTGCTGATATGGTGTTAAAAGCATCATCCCATACTGGGTAATCAGTGGGTATTAGGTCAAGTTATGGTCTTGCAGTGTTTTGCTGTCTGAAAGTGCTGTGCGTGAAAGAAACACAGGGCAGCTTAGTTGCAAATTGCACTTTATATAATATATAAAGAAAATTCTTACAAGGAGACTTGAGAATTGTCTGGCTTTTTCTAATTTAGTACTCAAAAGCACTTAGAGGTCATAGTGACAATTAGAAAGATGGAATAGGAAGGAACTCAATGCTTGAGTATAGTGTTCTATTAAATTCTATTAAATCTAGTGAATATTTCAGTTAAATCGGTATGATACTATTATAAAGAATGAACAATTAGGATAACTTTGCATGGATGGATCTGGGGAAAAAAACAAACCAATTTATTGATAGGAAGAAATACAACTTATCGTGTAGTCTTATCGTTATATACGGGACTGCATTTAGCATTTTCTTCTAAAATCCCACTCTACTCGAGGATGAAAAAGTCAGAAAAAGGACAAAATTATTTCCTGACATTAAATATCTTTCTCTCTTAATTAGGTTTTCATAATTAATATAGATCAAAACTGTTACAAATCTAACTTTTTAAGCTTTAAAAATGTTCATCTAAAACTCTGTCATAGTTATCTAGTTATGAAAATATTTATTTTCAATGTATATCAAAATAATGACTCAAATTTGCATTAAAAAATAGTAAAAAATATGAATTCTTGGCAGGCTTAATGTTTAAAGTAGTAATAGTTCTCTATATACTAAAAATAAATCTTGTTATGCAGCTGAATATTTTTAATACAAATAATCAGAGCTACCATTGATTGAGAAAAGGTTACCATGAGTCAGTTTCTTTCCCTACTTCATTTCAATGCACATAGTTTAATTTATTTCCCACAAGCTTAGAAAGTACTTTTATTCTCATTTTACAGAATGGGAAAGAAAGTATGAAGTTAAAAAAAAAATGCTTACTTTATAAACCACTGTTTCAAAAAGCATTTTTTAGTAATTATTTTTTACATACTATGTGGTGGGTGTTATGGATTAAATAACAAATAAGATATGGTTCTTTCTATTAAGGATTATATTCCTAAAGTCATATAGCATGTGTCACCGACAAGAATGGAACCTAGTTGTCTGTGACTTGACATCTTTGATCTTTGTGCAATGTTACACCATCCTCTTCCCACTTCCTCCCAAGCCCCTCTACCAAAAATAAGTAAATAAAGTAAAATAAATAAAATAAAACACAAAGTGTTACATGAAATAATTAAAATAAGACCTAATTCTATAGGGAGTTTTCCCATTTTACTACACCAGCATGTAAGATTCCTTGGTTTTAAGAGAATAAATGGTCAGGAGTAAGGCCAATGAACTGAAAATCTTCTGTCTGATTAGACGAGCAGTGTGCACAGGACCTCTGATAGATGGGAACAAATAGAAGGCATTAGATTATTTGCAATCTGAGCACATTTTTCAAAATATCTTTCTCATAAGTTCTTAACCTGGTGTTTGCAATTCAAAAGGCATCATGATCTTATAGACCTTTTCCAATTACAGTTCTCATTTTTAGTCCCTGAATCATAAAAAAACTCCCTTTTTATTTCCTGCCCAATTCTCCTGCATCTCAAAATTCCCAGTAAGGCGCTGTGACATCTAATAGGCTATATTCTTTCTGAAATGCATTTTCTTTGAGGTCTCTTGTTAATTTCCTTTCCTTAACCCAAATCTCATTTATTACAAGTGCTCCAACAGTGGAAAAGCTTTCTGAAAGATCGCATAGAGGATAATTTTCATATAGATAAAATGGCTAAAGGAAAGAAAAATAGAAGCCTAGTTCGGTTGCCTCTTTGATTAGATTGGCATGGTCTACTCAGTTGTAATCTGTTTAACTTCTTGCAACGTTGTTATACACCCAAACACCCTAAAATGAAACTAAAATTTGCACAATTCTGTGACTTAACCTGTACTCTGCATATAAAAATGTCATCATCAGTGTGGGCTATACCATGAGTATTAAAGCAAAAGTAATTTTTAAAAATGCACTAGTTTGAATTTATTGAAAGCTTAGTATGTGTCACTATTTTATTTTGTATATTAATTCATTTAATCTTTGAAAACTCCTAGCAGATAGATGCTATTATTTTCCTTATTTCATAAATGAGGAAAATGAGTTGAAGAGAAGTAGATAACTTGCCAAATTCTCATAGTTAGAGGGTAATACAATTAATTTTTAGTCTAGTCTGTACAAGTAGTCATCAGGTGATATTAATATTTCAAAAACAAGATAAGATGATATGTTCTGTGACCCAGTATAAGACTATAAAACTAAATTCTGTTGAGGTCATGTATGGATACCCATCTGCTATGACTATTTTGACTGAAATAACTGCCAGCCTCCAATGTATCAGCCAAAGAAGCTATGTGGTTTACCAGTTTAGAAAATGCACTAATTTTAATTATCCTACTATTTTAGCCACTTATTTCTAAATTGATTTAGGCTATAAATATGATTTGTTCTATAAGTTTGGTATTTCAGAAACCACTGCCTTGCAGTGTTACATTTAATTTAATACTATTTAATCCATCTCCTGCATTTTATGACTTTTAATTGCCAATTATTTTTTAAAATTTCATCAAAAATAAAATCTTTAGAACATATCAAATCAGCCCAGTGCCTGTTACCTCTGTATACAAATGCTTTTGATTTATGGCCTTAGTGATCTGCATCACTTAATAAATTTTATTTTTAAAAACTAATCATGCTTTTAGATAATATTCTGAGATACAGGAATATCTAGATTTAGATTTAGAAAATGTAACAGCTCTCTTCAAAATACTACCCTTCTAAAGAAAGATAAGATTATTATCCCTGGCTTTTCTCTTCTATAGACTGTAGCTTTTAAAATAATGTGAAAGTTTACGCTGGTGATTGCTTTAGTCAAAAGCTGTATTATTGGCACTGATATATTTTTCAGGGGAGCCATTCAATTCAATTTTGGCTTAAAAATATTAAAGAAAATCATTAATAACCATGCTAGTCCATTCTATTTTCAAATAGCAGCGTTGATTTCTCTCTAGTTATACCCACCTACCATACACACTCATATACATACACAAACATACATGTGGACAAACGCATACAAATACAACATATATATACATATCTGTGTATATATATATGCATGTGTGTATGTAAACATATATGTATATATGTAAACAAAACTAATCTTAATAGAATCATAAATATGCATCAAATGGTATTCAATAAGTTAAAGAATCTTGCATTTTAAATATTATAAACCACATCCAAATTATATATTTGGTTAAGTGGAAAATGTTCTATGGCTTCATCCGTTCCCTCTCTCCTACTCTTCAGAGCTTTTGGTGCTCGTCTTATACTCACACATCCTCCGAGGCCATTGATTGTAAAGTCACATTTCAACTCTGCAAGCACATGGAATGAGAGAAAAAGTACAGCCTGCAAAATTGCAATGATCGTAATTTTATAATTTTGCCTTCCCTGAGCCTATCTCTAGGAACCATAATTAACGGAATACATCTGTTAGCTTCTCTCAGGGGTAAAAAGAAGGATCTAGTTGAAACCTTTAAAGTAGTTTTACAAGTAAAATGGAAAGGATATTGGCTTTTATCTCCAAGCCTCACCTTTATGCAGTCAGAGATTATTAATGTTTCATAAAATGTGTTGTAAACCTTCATGCTAATATGATGAATTTAGTTCAGTAATGACGATTGACTCCAACTGGTAATGTTTAATTGAGTTCTTTACTGGAATGGGAAGCTATGGATTTTGAAAATGATTTTACAATTAGTAATAGTCATTTTATGATTCTCAAGAGCTTCTGGACCAGCATATAAAAATTTAAGACAAAAGAAATATTCCACATTCTAATAAGTAACAAGCTGATTCATAAAAAGACTGTATTGGGAGCCTAGATAAAATAAGCTAACCCATTCTTCCCCAGCACTGTGTTTGGTAACACTCTGAACACTGGAAACGATGTGGGAAGGAATCGATTTCAGTTGCAAAAAATAGTACTTGTTTTTCCAACTCTCCTCACTCCATCTCCTTTTCCTCCTCTTTTTCCACCTTCTGCTGCTGTTGCTGCTACAAAGTAGGGTAACCTGAATTCTGAGCACTACTTGCATAATCTTTTTGAAGAATCTTTTCTTCTTACTGATTGATTTTTTTGCACTGATTTCAATCTTTTATACCCAGTACATACTATCATCAAAGGAATTACATGCATTTACTCCAAGATTCATTTACTTAACAAGTATTTACTGAGCATCTCTTATATGCTGAAAACTACATGCTCAATGACCAGACTTCAGTGTATAAGACAGACCTAAACTTTCTCTGTAAGGAGTTTATTTTCATAATCACTCAGTTTATTGTCTAATATCCATATGACTTTGTCTTTGATCTGTGGGTTATTTTGGAGTGTATTTCCAAATTTTCAAAGACATAGGAATTTTTTAGTCATTTTTTTGTTATTGATTTCTAGCTTAATTTTATTGTGGTCAGAAGATCTACCCTCTCTGATTTTAATGTTTAGAAGACTGATAAGATTTACCCAGAATATGGTCCACTTTGGTAAATATTCCATATACATTTGAAAAGGCTGTTTATTATGCAATTATATTGAACAATATTATGTATATTTCTATTGTGTCATTTATTAATATTGTTATTTAAATTTTCCACATCTTTTACTGTTTTTGTTTATTTCCACTTATTTGATCAGTTACTGAGGGAGGAAAATTAACTCTCTTACCCCAATTATTGTAAATTTCTTCTTGTGATTCTTTCTTTTTTTCTTTATTTAATTTGAGACTCTATTATATATACAAATTTAGGTCTGTAGAAATTTAGAATTATAATCCACTAGTGAATTAACCATTTATTTTTTTATAAAATATCCCTCTTTATTAATATTAATGTCTTTTGAATGAAGTCTGCTTAACCTGATATAAATAGATTAATGTAACTAAACCAGTTTTCTTTCAATTAGTGGTACATGTTAACTCTTTGTGCTAGGTAACTTTTATGTAACCTATTTCCAGTGTGACTCTTATATGCATAATATAGTTCAATTTTATTTAAATTAAAACCCTCTCATCTTTAATTGATTAGACCATTTGCATTTGGTGCAATAACCATTGTATTAGGCAATAACCATTGTATTAAATCTACCTTTTTATAATTTGCTATCTTGCCTTGAGCTACATTTCTTTTTCTATTTTTTCTTTCCTTCTTTTATGTTAATTAAATTTTATTACCTCATTTTTTTCTTCCTTTGCTTGATCATTATTCATTTATAATGTAGCTTAGAAACTACATTATAAATTTTGACTTATCTAGTTCTTGTATAAATTCATACTTTAGTTGTTCAGTGATTATGATGTGTTTTTCAAAGCATTTAACATATTAATATAATAGTTTGTTACTTATATATAGGCATTTTACTATGTCTCTGCCATATTTTAGTAAATTGGTTGAGGGTTCCATGTTAATGGGTAACACAGCTATCATTTTAGTATAAAATTTTTGAGTGTTAGGAATAGATTATTTAGTTAAGCATAAGATATCTATATTTGAGAATAAATTAATAATACATAAATTGTTGTGAAAGCCAGGATTAGATCAACTTTTTATTTGTCTCTCAGCAGGGCACTGTGAGCTCTGTTTAATAACTATCATATATCCAAAACATGACCTAAATTTTCATTTTTCACATGAATGTTCAGTATCCTGTTAACAGTTTCAAGGTAAAGAAGACACAATCTCAATGAAGTTTAAAACTCAATAAAATAATTATAAGTAAAATTTTGAAGATTACAATATATTTTATCTGATTACAAAGAATAATTTTTAAAAGTGTTCATTATTTATTTAAAAAGAAACTTTTTGACTTATAAGAATTTGGTTATTAACTCATAGCTCTCAACTAGACTGATAATAGGAAACTCCCAGAAATATCACCATATACTCTGCTGTACAGTGGAGGGCAATTTTTAAATTTTTCCCTAAAAGATTATTTTAATATAATATTTTCTGTGGAGAAAGTCAACAGTATAGTGTAGCAAATGCTGTTGGTGCCCAGCCTAGGTCCTTGCTGCCTTACCATTTTAGTGTGTTTCTGCAGACTTCCAGTGGCTGTCATCTGAATCTCCTTGCCTCAAGGTAAATCTCGGACTGCTGAAGCTTAAATGACTTTTGTGCACTGCAGACTTGGTGTCACATAAGTAATGGCTCACCAAAACAAGCTTACCAAAATTGACTATACCAATAATTGATCTGAGATGGTATATAAATATTCCAATTCTCTCACCGGTCAAGAGCAATGACTGAGTTTTCACCAGGTAGTTTAAGCTGTAGATGCCCACAAAGATAACTTGTTCAATAATATACCATTCATTTGTTCGTTAGCTCCTTATCTCAATGCCTACTTTATTACTTTTATTTCCTGAAATACCTCACAAATAAACTACTGACTCTTGTATCACGTTCTAGGTATCAGCTTCTAGGGAATCCCAATTAAGACAATAGGTACTAGAAGTGATTTTAGAAAGCAGATACTCAGGATAAAATTCTGAAATTGGAACATTCACTGGCCAGATGCTTCTAGAACCCCATGATGGTAGTAAGTAGAGTAATGATAATCCAGAAAATGCAATAGTATTACAATAACCAAGACTTACCTGTGGTGAATTAGGATACAGATAGAATTTAATGCATGGGCTTATGCAATATCTCTGGAAATATGGGGACAATGATTATTGTAGAAGCTATGTAATTTGTTGGTCTTTGAAGTTCAAGTCAACTCATGATATTGTCAAAACAAAGCATGACAAATCAAGCCACAAGTCTATAGCAGTGTTAAAGAGACTCTCGCTTCCGGCAACTGGAGAGCACACTGTGCTGAAAATCAGGACCAGGACCTGAGTTTAAGAAAAATGAAATTATAAATTTATAAAAGAGATTAAATTCACATCCTGACAAATCTTCTAACTCAAGCCAGAGCCCTGATAAGAAGAGAGTGAAACTTTCAGACCTTAGACGAGATATGTAGGTAGAACGTCTGAGAACCTTAAGCCAAAAGATTTTCCAGAACACTCTGAGCTAGCAGCAGTGGCACAATCTTCTTACCAGACAATAACAGTATCCCTTTTACTGGAGTCCATGCAAAGATTTCACTTGAGACAGTTGTCTTGTACAATCACGTGTTTTTCTTCTCCAGTGCTTCTCCTAACTTCCCTCATTGCTTCTACTATACCATAACTCTGATTGTAACTCAGCATGGCCCAACTGGAGAAGTACAATCCCTCTCATATCAGTTATCTATTGCTGCATAACAAATTACTACAAACATAGCAGCTGCAATAATGGACATATAGTTTCTTTGAGTTAGTCTAGACACAGTTTAGCTGGATCATCTTTTTTAGTTTCTTACACACCTGTTATCAAAGTGTCAGCCAGGGCTTCAGTCTCATCTGAGGCTTAACTGGAGAAGAAACTTCTTTCGAACTCAATGTATTTATTGGTGGCATTCGGATCACATAGGCTGCAAGATCATTGTTTCCTAGGGATACTGCCTGACTAATACAATAACAACAACAATAACAGCACATACTATACAAAATGCTGATATCAGCTACCACAATGCAAAATCATAACGATATGCCAATTTTCAGGGAGCCTATCCCAGAAGAAGCCGCATCCTCTTGAAGCATATTTGATAAAACAAAGCAAGTATACACAATACCAAATCCCATAATCTTTCCTCAAAGGGATCTTGAGAAATTTACCAGGGCTTAATTCTATATTTTGAAAACTGTTAGATACAGAGTCTGGGCCAACAATGTGCTACGGAACCCAAAATGTCATTGTAGACCCCCAGTTAGAATGCAAATGTAGGGGGGACAGGTGATATATGGAATACTGGCCTTCAGTCCTCTTATTATTGATCCATTGATACCACAAAGCCCTCAGGGGCATTTCTCACTCCATGAATGCATAATCAGGATGCATATACTTAATCAGCAGAGCTCTGGTACTTGCATCCTGACTGACATTAGAGTGCAATAATGGTAGAAAAGTTCAAGTGAAATCTCCTGAAACTTCCTCATTCCAGGCACATTAGTAAATTAAAAGCAATAACGTAACCTGGTAGAAAAGTAGAATGGCAGTGGCCTTAAAGACGCAAGGGTGATGGTTTTCATTTTAACCTATTTAATTGACCATGCCTTTCCTCTAAAAAAAAATAAAAGAAAAAAAATGAAAGACAGACCATGGAGCATGGCAAATGACAGCATGGAGCATATATTTAACCAAATGTTATTTCCAATTTCCAATTGCAGCTGCTATACCACATGTGTAACTTTACTAGAACCGATCAATACAGTCTTGAGCATTTGATATATGGTTATTGATCAGGCAAATGTCTATTTTTCTCCAATATTAAACAGGAAAGGTGATTTGAAGCAGTTTACATTCACCTGGAATAGATGGTACTATATACTCAGTCTTGCCCCAAAACATCATTAAATCTACTGATTTTAACCAAATATAGCCATAAGGAATACAGGTCATTTGATTATTACATAGAAGGTATAGCTGATTTTCTGTATTAATGTCATCATATTAATTGAACCTAGTGAATAGGAAGTGTCAAGTACTTTGCATGTCATATGCTCTATAAGGTGGGGGGAAAACCATACTATAAAAATTCAGATTTATGGACCTTGCAATAGTGACTGAGAACCTAGCGTCTCTTTTAGGGTTCAGGACTACAGCTAATGTTACTCATCATGAACTAAGAATTATCATCCTAAGTAATAAAGTTGTATAGACACAACAGAAATCCATCAGATGATGAAAATAATATATTCAAGATTAGGTTTTAAGTAGTTCAGAGATCACAAGTCATTTACAAAAAACCTGGCCCAGACTCCCAGTTACCTAATTCTTTTGTTCCAACATCTCTTCTTCAGCTCACATTTATAACCTGGTATGGAATTCCCTATTCCCAGCTGTGGATATAAACATGGTCCAGATTCATGGGACAGTTAGTTGTTGTGACCTAATATACTGATGTTAGCCCAAAATACTGTCACAAGGGTGTCCTTAAAACACAGTATTGAAGGAAAAATCTTCCTAATGGGCAGAGCTCTGAGCAATAGTCCAGATCATCAGGTTGATGAAGAAGAAGATGCCTAAACTAGGAGATTAAAAAATTTCTAGGCAGAGGCAAATGACCTAGTTTGTTGGTCAAGAACCTGGAAAGAGCAAGATTGAAAGATAACGATTGAAGAAAAGCACGTAGATTATTCTCTGAGAAAGACAAAGGATCTCTGTGTCTCATGGCAGCGCCTATCAAGAACATCCATCACAGAGAAAGTGTTGACAACAAGGCAATAAAAAGACTCCTACAGTGGTGGTTAGCCATCCTCAGAGTTAGTCACCCAGTGCCTGCATAATAATCTCATGAATGGCTTTCTCAGAGTAGAAGAAAGGGAGATTAATCATCAAACTTTCACCATGGGTTCTTTCTTCACTGTGACTAACTTAGCTACTGCTGCTATTGAATTGTATGAACTATCAGCAGCTTAGAGCAGTGCTGTCCCTTGATATCTTACCAGTTATCAATTTATTGTCTCCAAGTTCCTAGTTCACTCCTCCTTGACCTGCTCTGTGATACTGAAACTTAACCCTATTAATATTTCTTTTTGGCCACTCGTGCAATGTTAAGCTTAGCCAGAAAGGATGCAGTAAGAGGAAGGGGGCTTCTTTCTAGAGTGCTGGTATGCTTTTATCTTCCTGTAATATGGCAGCCAGGAAATAGATGTGCCAAAGGCCCGGTAGCCAACACTCTGGGAGTTTCTTAATCACCCTCCAGGCTTTTCTTACCCAAAAGTTCAAGTCCATACCCTGTAACAGATTTGTTCTCCACCGATCTTCAGCATAGTTGTATGGCAACCACACTTTCTCTAATGAGGTCTGAACCTTAGCCTAGGGGCTGGTATCTCTTCTAAGTTCTTAGTTTTCTTGTTCACTCTCTCAGCCCCACATGTAGTAACAAGTCCTCCCCTATTCTTTGTAGTAGTTAGCGATGTTTTACATTAAGTTTTCTTTGTTTAAATAACTGGTATGATTTTTGTGTCTTGACTGGATCCTGATTAGTATACATACCATGCCTTAAAGAAACCAACCAGATACTTTTTGTCTAATTGACTGCATTTGTTCCCTTCTGTGGTGGAAGAACAATAGTTCATCCTTACAATAGTTCATTCTTACATTTTCCCAGTTTAGGTTTGTGGGGTTTTTTTTTTCAATACCTTAGACCACATCACTCAAAAAATTTCACAGGACATGTTAAACAGGTAAGGAAGACTTAATTCAAGACTATTGCAATAAATGAAAGAGATAAAACTCAACTCTACTGAAACAAAAAGCAGGGTAGTTCTTAAGTGCTAAGATGAGCTAGTGGAAAAATACTGGAGGATCTCTTATGGGGGAGGTTGGCCAATGTGATCAGGCCATCTGTGTTTGCTAACTGGTGTTAGCTTATGGAAGTTAGGCTCCTACCCTTCCACAGAGGCCGAGACACAAAGGAACTATTTTCCTTGATTATATTTCAAAGGAATGGCTTCCTGGACCCTTTGAAAGATAGCCCTAGGTTATAACACTGGCAAGAGTCCAGAGAAGATTTACATATCAAAGATGCAGAGAAAGAAGTTACCATTACAAGTTATCTAAAGTAAATTCTCTAAGGCAAGAAAGATCAGGAGCCTATAGTCAGTAGGTGGGGACTCACCTACTGACTGATTTATTGTCAGGGGATCCCATATACCACCTTAGGTCGAGGGACCCATTTTACAGAAAATGGGGCAAACAATGCACATATGGGTGGGGATCCTCCAATACCAAATATACCTCATTATTTAGAAGCTATCAGCCTAATAGGATGTTAATATGGCCTATGGTTAATATTAATATGGTTAATAAATGCATAGCTGAGACAGTAGCATGGGGATGATGTATTCATGGTTGACGCTGTCCTTCAAATTGTGGAATATAGTTGAACTAAAGGACTTTACATGGTATTATAGCTCCGATAGAATAAATGAATCTCCGAAACAGAGGAAAGAATCAGTGGTTTCATCACACCTCCAGGTATTCACTTAAGGAATTGGTAGTTTTTCTGCCTCTAACTTTAACTTTAAGCCATGCTGAACCACAGGTCCCGGTTTCCAGGAGGAATTCTTATGGGTAACACAGTAAAACTTACAGAAAATCTAATTGCAAGACTGCTACCTGATCATTTTAGGCTTCTGACTGAAGACCAAAGAGCAACACACACACAATATTACTATGCTAACAGGAGACAGGATTGCTGCTATGTGATGAAGGTGGGGAGAATTATTCCTATAATTCAAGATGTTCCCTGGGCAGTCTCCTGGTGCTTCCGTGCTAAGTGGTATTTACCAATGGGTAATTACAGCAAGGAGGCATTACAAGGACATGTTATCCATAGACACAGATCTTGAGGCGTGAAGGTGTATGTTTACTTATCGGGCAAGCAACTCAGAGCAGTGACAAGGCTGGCTGAGAGTAAAGGAAAAACAGAATCGTAGTTAAAAGGGTGGGAGATGCGGTTAGTTTGTCCCACTTCCATATTTTTTTAATTCAACTGTGACTGACCGCTACATGGAAAAGCAGTGATAATGTTGAGATAGTGAGTGAATTTAACATAGTACATGGGAAGATCTGGCCTAGGCAAGTAAACTTACAGATGCTCTTAGTGCCCTTCCCATAAACCTTCAAGCCTTATCATTCAGTACATAACAACTGATTTCCAAATGCAGTCATTAGTATCTCTTTGCCTAAGGGCTTATTAGGAAACTTTTCAGCCAAGGTACACATCAGGCAGGAAATGACAGAAAAATAACACTTCTAGGATCAGCCCTCAACCATTGACTCTGAGAGTTAATTTAAAAAAGCAAAACAAACAAACAAAAAAACAAAAAACAAACAAAAAATCCAGCTCCCATGATCCTAAAAGGAAACAGTTGAGCCCTGTAATCTACAATGTTTCCCAGACTTCAAGTTGTCTAGAGAGGTAACTTGCTTGATTGACTGCTTGTCTCAAGGTCTGGCCCTGGGAAAATTTAAATTAAAACAGACAGGCTTTGAGATCAAACTAACTGGGGTTCTGAATTTCATTTAGAAACATTTCTTTGTAATACTTTTTCCTCTCTTCCTTCTTGTTTTTCCCCTCCTTCATTTTTCAAACCAAATTTGTTAGTACGTAATTCATTTTTGCAACTTGATAAATTCTTTATAACATAGATAATTTTTCATGTTACTTAGCTTCCAGTATCTTCAATTTCCTCATCTATAAAATGGTATAGTAATACTCATCTTATAAAATATTTATCAGTAATAAATAGATAAAGTATCTAGTTCTATGTATCTGGCATATATTGGACTCTCACTTTATAGAGTCTATATTTATTTAATGACAAATGCCTTGCTTGAAGTCTAAAAAAAGATATTTCATACTTATATCTGAATAATAGATACAGTTAACATTAATTGTGTAGTTTTACATGATAATTTACACAGCATATGCAAAAAGTAATATTAGAATGTATTCACTAGAAGACCTGTATTTGAATGTTCATAGCACCATGTTTTTATAATAGCACCAAAGCGAAACTACCCAAAGGGTCATTAAGAGTAGAGTGACAAAATAAATTGTAGAATAGTTATTTAATGGAATACTGTGCAACAATAAAATTAACAATGTATAACTATTAGCGACAATATGGTATATTCTCAAAAATATAACATCGAATGAATGAAGTCAGTCAAAAACAAAATTCCATACTGCCTTTTTTGTTGCATTAACATGAAATACAGAAATAAGCAAAATCTATGCTCTCAGTAATCAGAATAATAATGACTTTGAGAGACAGACGGAGATAAGAGGCCATAATGAGGGCTTTTAGTGTGTTGACAATGTTGTTTTTTGATCTGGGTATTTGTTGTACAGGGGTATTCAGTTTGTGAAAATTCAGTGAGCTTTACATTTATGTATACTTGTGTGTTTGCCTGTGTATATGTGCATGTTAATAAGTTAAGGGAAACTAGATAGACTAAAAATCAAAAAGATTATTCTAGAAATTATCTGGCATATCCAGATGATACAAACTGTAGAGTCCTTTATTTAAATATATCAAAATATTTCCTTTGACATTTATCATGATTTCAACTGAAATTCTTTGTTCCTGCCAGGTAATTGATTACTATTAAAACATCGTTTCTTAGATAGTTCTGTGCTTTTTGAAACTCCAGCATCTGTACAATATACATCAGAATACTTTCTTAACTCAGTTAAAATTTATGACAAGCTTGACAGATTCTGATTCAAAACATTAAACGTATCCTTCAGATTAATTTCCCTGATATTACTTTGAAATGCTTTAAAATTGGCTTTCAACTTTTTAATTTCATTACATAAATCATAACAGACAATATTTCTTGGATACTTACATTCTCATTATATTCTCCTTTCTTCTGACTTTATTCTAATAGTTCAGTAAAAAAAAAATATTTCTTATCATTATACCTTAATGTCAGATGAAAAACTTTATATTATTTAATATTCTGCCTTGATAGAGATTTGAATGACTATAATAATGGATGAGAGGTAGCAGTAGTAGTAGACAATGAAAAATGATTTTTATGCCTGCTACTATCAAGGTCCATGATATTATGAAACTTGATTTACCACAATTTACTTTATGTTTACCCAAAACATAAAATATATTTATACTTAAGCAAAACTCTATTTCGATTAATCAATCAGCTCATTCAACATTTATAGAGAAACTACTTTAATACAACCAAATAATTGAACTCTGCTCTCAAAAAGTTCATTGTCTAATGGGATTGATATATAGCAAAAATTACACTACATCTCAATTGTCTTACTAGAGGTGCTAACTAGAGGTTTAAAGAGTTTCTAGGCAAGCACTGTTAAACCTTTCTGGGTTAGTAAGTGATTGTTATTTTTGTCAGATTTCATTTAGATATTTTAGTCAAATCAGTGATTACTTGTCATCTAGTCATTCATCCATTCATTCATCTATTTATTCATTCATGTTTTAGCCCTGGGTTTTCTTCTCTGTGCAAGGTCAACTCCTAGAGCATTTTGCTTCCACCAGCAGAAAGCCACAGCTAAATTTATGCTGCTTTCTTCACCTGATAAAGCTGCCAACACATGATACAAAATTTATTTCCTCCATTAGTTTAACAGACTCGATCTTTCTGGGCTTTTAAGTGACATATCAGGCACTGGACAAAGATCAAGGGGAAAGAAACAAGAAAACACTTTCCAAATAAAGTGATAGGAGCTAAAATTAAGCTATATATGTACAGAGGCTCTTAAAGAGATGAATAAGTGCTGCGTGGCAGAGTAGAGGGGATGGTGGTGCTGGGAAAAAAGATCTGGGAAATTTTCACTGAAGTAATAAACTTATTGGCGTATTTGTTGGAGCTTCCTCCCCAAGTGATAATGAACTCTCTGGAAATAGCCAATGTAATATAGAGTTGCTTACGGTAAACCTTATATGCCACTTGGCCCTTTATGCCCAAAGGGATGGATCTTGCTTTGTGTCAGAGTCTGCCTGCAATCCTTTACATCCCATTAAATCAATTTGTCACCCTGGGAACCCAGACATCATGCTGTTAGGAAGCACAAACTACATATTGAGGCCAGTGATAGATATTCTGGTCAACAGTTTCAACTAATGTCTCAGCTAAAAGCCAGTATCACCCACCAGATATGTGAGTGAGCAAATCTTCAGATGATTCCAAAACCCAGATCCAGTTGCCCCAGCTAACACCTAGTAGAAGGAGGATGAGCTATCCCCATTGAGCCCTGGAGCCCTGCCCAGCTACAGACTGATAAGTATAATAAATGTTTTTGTTGTGTTAAGCCACTAAGTCTTGGGTAGAGTTTTAAGATCTGGCTTTGGTAATTAGAATGATCCATATGATTATGTAAGGCATAGTAACTCTGAAATGAAACTCTGAAGTATCTCTTGAAAAAAACTTGCAGGTTAGTAAAGCAATGTGAGCTAAGCACCTGAATTTCTATAGTATAAGGCATAAGATTCTTTTAAATTATGATTATAAAAGCACAACGATCATCAAGGTTGAGACAGGAAATGCACCAATTTTGGAATCAAGAAATACATCACGGAAGAGGTGACATTTGAGATGTGCTTTGTACCATTTATTTCCAGGAAAATTGTGTGTTTTTATTCTTATGCAAAATACAAAATTTGTACTTTGTTGCTAATTTAATTTTTTTAGCATTGTAGCATAAGTCTGACAAATGTAGTTAATTTTTTTTTTTCTGTTCTCTGTGCTCTGTCCATATATGCAGATTAAAGAGTCTTTCGATATGAGTTTTATAGTAAAATCTGCAGGGTATGCAAAGAGATAAATAAGATGTTATTTGCTTCACATCTTTCACCAGTGCTTAGGAGACTTGGGGGCAATGAAAGTACATATGCAATTGGATTGGAGTCATATTAGAAAAATTAGCTGTCTGATTGTATATTTATTACAAACACTAAGATAAGTTAAATAACATTGTAGTTAAAACTTGAGGATTTACTCCACACATGTGAAATATCCCTATCAGGGCAATCTGTGAACTGAGCAGTTAAGGAAGGGTAGAAGTCAAAGCTGCTGAGAATTAGAAATACAGATTTTATTCTCTTTTCAGTCTTCCAGTGAAGTGTTTCTCAATTGCTGATCCCAGTATGAACGTCTCTAGGAGAATTACCTTCTAACTACCAAACCAGAGTCATTATTTAGAATAGCCTTACATTTCCAAGATGTTAATTCACAACTAGAATTTTCCAAGTAGTGAAGTAGTATCCACGCTAGTCCGAACGCAAAGTATGAGTTTCCCAATTTAGGTATTTCTCAAAAACATAATAGACCCAAACCTGAGATCTATACAGACTGTATAATACCTTTTTAAGCAAAATTTATCCTAAAGAATTTTGCATGATTGAAATTTATGAGGTAATTGTTTATTTTTAAACATTGAATTAAAAACAGAATTAAAACATCTAAAGAATAATCTTAAATATTTCAATATTCATGTGTAACTAAGCTGTATGACTCAACTTTCTTATTCAATGTGTGTTACCAACTTCATTCTAAAAGCAAAACACAAAGGAACCATTGACCCAATTCGAGCTATCATGATAATTTGTTGACACTTTAACACTTACATTGGCTCAACCACACTCAAAACATATTAGTTTCTCCTTCATTATGAAAAGCTAAAACTGATAAATTAGCCCACAGAGTCTCATTCAGTATAGACCTGACTAATGTCCCATATTTATTAACAGCTGTATTATCATAAACAATTCTGCCCTCCTAATGGTGAATTATTGCAATGACAAATGCAATGTTTTATCAACAGTTAAGAGCATATATGTTAATATTTTCCCAATTCATGATGAAAATAATAAAAGCTATAATTCCCAGTGGTTTTCAACTAAAGCAATTTTGCCTCCCCCCAGGAGACATTTGGCAATATCTGGAGACATTTTAGATTGTCTCAACTGAGTGACGTCTAGTAGGTAGAGGCCAGGAATCCTGTTAAGTATCCTACAATATAAGGAGAGCTCCCCCCACCACACCCAACAAAGAATTATCTGGTCCAAAATTTCAATAATGCCAAGGTTTAAAAACTCTGCTATATACCTTCTATTAAAAATAATTTTTCATTTGGATTATAAATAATATATTTACTCCTCATACTTTTAATTTTTACATGACATATATTTTTATTTAAGAAAATTTAGAATAATGAGTTTGAATAATAATGTTTCTTAAAACAAAAACTATTTGATCCACTGAAGTTCCAAAAGCCTCTTGAAAAAAAAAAAAAAACAGTACTTTAAGTAAATGGAGATCAGTGATATTTATGTCTGAAGTTTTCCTAGTTGAACTTCTAGGCATAACACTAACTGGAGGGATATTGAAAAGATTGATTTGAAATGCTTTGTGAAGTGGTTTGAACTTATTTCCTCTTGGGTGTATAGGAGAACCTAACCCCAAAAAGGAGGAATGAAGGTGATGATATTAGCAGCATTGTCCAGGCATCGCTACTCCCTAGAGGCAGAGATTTTTACTTTGGTGAAAGTATTTATATGGTTTCCCCCTGTTCCCCACCCCTTCCTTTCAGCCAATAAATTTAAGAACTCCTGAAGAAATCTAAAGACTGATACAAATTAAAAAGGAAGGAAGGAAGGAAGAAGGAAGGAAGGAAGGAAGAAGGAAGGAAGGAAGGAGGAAGGAAGGAAGGAAGGAAGGAAGGAAGGAAGGAAGGAAGGAAGGAAGGAAGGAAGGAAGGAAGGAAAAGGAAGGAAAAAAGGAAGGAAAAGAGAAAGAAGGTAAATAGGAGCTTACAAATGTTAGTATTTAAAATAGTCTGCCTGGCAATTTCCCTTTCTGAGTATTTGAGAAATCTGCATTATGGCCCAGGTTTTCTTTTGTATTCTATACTTGGCTTCTCTCTCTGCTATGACTTAAATGAACTAACCTTGATGGCAGATGACTCTTGAATAAGAGATTAGAAAATTAATTGGAAGAGAAAGTTGTAAATAAATTCCTAATTTTAAAAAGACAGTTACTTTTTCACGATAATGCAAAATGGCTCTTTTTGAATTCTAAACGTTTTTAATTCTAAGAAAACTCATTTTATAATTTAAGATGTATAATATAGTTTTATATTTTAAATATAATTTTAATAGAATGGATAAATCCCACATAATTATTCCATTAACTTCTGTAAACATTTTCATTTTTCCTGCAACTCAGTAGTTGGATGTAAACAGACCCCCAGGACCTCATTTACTTGTTGTACCTGTCTCATTTACAAGCCAATTAATTTACATTTTCAGCATTTCAATTACAGGGCTCCATTAATGCCCCAAATAATCTATAGTGAATAGCTTTCTAAATTCAAACTATTCTAAGTTTTCTGTCCTTTGCTATAAACCAAAAAATATACTAATAAGACATATGGCATAAACCAAAATATATACTATTGTACGTTTTTACAATCCAAATGATTTTACAATACAAATCCATTATTAAAAAAAATCACATAATTGTATTTTTGGATCCTTAAAGCATACAATAGTCACATATATATGTACCAGTGTCTAGAACAATGCCATACCCATAAAGGAAGCTCAACATGCATGTGTTATTCTGATGGGGAGGATTGCTACCTCTTCTCAAAGCCATATTCATGAGCACATGGCTAGACAGGTGAGTGTAGCCATGTAACAGAGATCTAGCTAATGGAATGTGAGCAAAAGAGAAATGTGCACTTCCTGGCCTGGCCCATGAAACCTCCCCATGCATGATCCCGTTGGTGTGTTTCTCTTCCAGTTGTCCATCAACTCGGGCGATGATCCTAGGGTTATGTGGATCCTTGAATTTCCGCTTGAAGGAGAGCTGATGGCTAAGAACACCTCTTTAAGTCTATTATCTAAGTAAGAGATGAACATGCAGAGTGCAAGTCACTAAATGTGAGGGTTTATTGGCTTTTATCTGTAAAAGTATTCAGCCTTAATTATTACCTCCACACCCTTAGATGTTAAAAATCTCAAGTAAATTTTTTCTGACATATGGAATCATGGAAATAAACTGTTTTGGAAATGTGTGTGTAAGAACACATGTGTGTCTGTTACATATACATATATCAATATGTATTTACATATATGTATTTTGATAGCTTTCTTCAACAAATATTTTTATGGCAATTATTACTTTTATTGTAAGAATCTTAAGAAATCTATATTCAATGAGCTAAGGATTAAAAGCCTCTTTCATTATACTGCTCTCCTTTCCACCATGAATTCTCAAATACTCTAGTTCACATAAAGCTTCCTGTTTAATCATTACACTGTTTTGCCTCTCTACTCTGATTTTTCTTCATTCGTAATGTTCCGTGCAGCAATTTCTAGCAATTGAACTTGGTTTCACTTTTTATTCCTACTTTATCTTTTCTGCCCTTGACTTTTCTGCCATCAGTAGTCGAGTATCATAAAACTTTTCCCTCAAAAGTCCTAAGCATTTGACTTATTCTAAATATTACATAAACCTGGACTATATTCATTTTGAATGATCTCTGTTGATTAGATCAATAGGCAGTATTTCAGAAACTGCTTGTCTGATATTCGCTTTCACAGAGAATTTTTTTTTTCATTTCAAGTAGTTGAACTGAACAAAATGATCGTGTTTTTCTTTTATTATCTCAGAACTGTTAACCCAAGTACCATATATAAAAATATAGGTAAGAATTTCAAAATTATATGGATCTGGTGACATTTCTCTTCATAATGTGAACGTTGCTGCATGTTCTTTTTCACTGTGATAGCTTTTACAAGGTATACCGTGTCATCGGCCTTTCATTTCGCTGAGAGACTCCCATGTTCACAAAAAGCTGACAGCTCTTCAACTAGTGAGATTTCAGAGGGGATGGTGACAGTGTGGTTAAGCCAGGCTTCACAGTGGGTCGCCTTTGCAGTGTTAACATAAAAAGTCAGAGAACGAACGGAAGACTGAATAGAGTCCTAGATAAAAAGGAAATAAAAACCCAAGGACCTGTCACATAACACTTATTTTACTGAGTAATAGTTACTGAGATGTAATAAAGAACAATGGCTTTGAATCAAAAAGACCTAGATTCACATACTTTAACACTCTCAGTTTTAGTGTCCTCATCTTACACAAAAGAAGACAAAAGTATCTACATAACAGGATCCTTATGAAGACTACGTGAAAAGTATGTATGAACAGTCCAACTCTGCATCTGTCACTCAGCTCTAATATTTATTGAACACATTTGTGTGCCAAGCACTGCTCTAGGCACACAGACAAAAGTCCTTGCCGCACGGAACATCCTTTCTATGGGAGAAACTGAGAATAAAGAAGACAAATAAGTGAAATGTGCAGTACATTAGATTGTGAGAAAAATGGAGACAGTAAAAAGGAAGGAGAAATATAATGTAGAGAAGAGGGATAGAAACGGCTGTATTTGGAATAATAGGATGGCCTGAGGAGTCAGGACATTCTCACAAGAAGGCAAAATTGCAGTAAAGTGAGAGAGTGAGCCATGTGGATACTTGAAGACACACAGTCTAAGGAGAAGAAGGAGCAAATACAAAAACAGTTAAGGCAAAACATGCCCGGCGTATTTCTGGAACACTCAATCAGTGTGAATGAGAGTGGAAGTAGTGGGAAATGAGGGTCAGGAAAAGCATGTATGGTCTTGTTGTTCTTTGTGAGAGTTTTGGCTTTTATTGTGATGGGCATGACATGCCTAAAGAAAACTGAGCCTTTTGAGAAGGTGAGTTCAGGTGTGCAGAGGAGTGCTGGGCCCACATAAAGCACAATGACCATAGAATCATGTGGAAGTGCCAGAACCATACGTTATCCAAGGGTGATCCATATTCTGACTTAGTAAATGTTTTAGCTGTTTTATTCCCTCATAAACAAAAAAGAGAAATTCAAATAAATAGCAACAATAAAGTTTTAACTGAATATAATTGAATATTGTAAAGTTATTTAAGTATAGTCTTTTATCTTGTTTCTTAATTTAATTCATAGTTTTATTCTAAGTATTGCATTTTCTTTTTGTACACATATAAACAAATAAAGAAAGAAATGCCCAGTAGGCATTAGTTGAGTTCATGTAAACTAGTGATAAAAATCTCAGTGAAATACAGAAGGTTAATGCTCAGGAGAGTAAAATAATATTTAATAAAGCCATGCCAAGCTATTAAATGTGAATCTGAAAAACGTCTGATGAAGAATATTACTTCATAGCCCTTTTTGCTATTGTTGCACCCCTAATTATGAGCAAGAGTCTTTTTGTAGCACTTTGCAGTCCCTACATCCAATAAAAGCACAAAAAGCAGACATAATTGTACATAACTCATATCTCACCACTTGTGAATGCATTTTTAGCTGTCTGCATCTTAGAAATGGCCAAATATGCCTCATGGTGGCAAACTGCAGGTACATTTCAACTGCAGCTTCCACTTCACAGGCATCATAAGGGTGAAACCAATGTCAAAATTGCCCCTGAAGCATTAACTCTCCAATGACTTTCCCATAAACCGTAAAAGAAAGGTTAGCACTCAAGGAAGATGCTAGGCGTGTGGTAAATCAGATGCCACAACCATGAAGCAGTGATCATTTTTGCACATCAGCCAAGAAATATTATAAAGCATTTACCAATAAAAAGAAATTTAGAAATATGATGGGATTCCTAAGAAGAGTGTAGATATTCAGTTACTCACAAAATTTGATATAGTGTGCCTTTGGTTTAATATCCCCTTCCTCTTTTAAGAAACTTAAAATTACACTATAAAATGGGGTCTTCTAAATCAGCACAATAATTTGAGAGATATTGACAGTATTCTTAGTATGATTAAAAAGGGACAGAGGAAGAGAAGTCTTTTTTCTGGGTGATGAAAATGGAGTATATGAGACAAGCCCTTAGACTTACTCCTCTATTATATGTTCTCAAGTTCTGCTTTCTAAAACCTGCTTCCTATTTCTATCCTCATTTTATGTATTTGAGCCCATGACAGTCAAAATCTTAATATAAACACAAAGTAAGTAAAGGGACATCTCTGAATCTATGCACACAAAATACTTAAGAGTTTTGAAATGTATTTCTTCAGCAAAAAGTTAAATAACATCGATTTCAAGATTATGTTCTTCACCAAATGAAGCTGAAATGAGAGCCAGAATGTATTTTGGACATTTTATCAATGCCTCAACTTTAGATAACAATTAGAACAAGTTAATTGGTTCTGTATACTCTAATCCAACTCCTGCAATAGCTCTGGAAAGATTTAAACATGATGACAAATACATTTTAACTAATATGGGTAATTCTTCTTATTGGTCTTTAAATGAATATGTGCTGTCAGCTGAATTCAGTGGCTGTTTGCTGTTTTTGAAAGCCAGAGATTAATAATAGCCTGCTTGAAAGAATAGATCTATTCTCTGTCCTCACTGGCAGAATAAAAATGTTAAAGGCTGAATGTTGAATTCGTTGCCAACAATTAATTCCCCTGGATAATTCATGTGGTCTGGCATGTTGTGAGTGCAAATGGTCAGTGTTCATGTTAGTCTGAAATATCAGCCCTGTAAGTGATGTTAGAGCTTGGCTCAAAACATCCATATGTATGCAGCTGACTGGGTAGGAGACAGAGGTGGTTAATGGAGATAAGAGCAATTCTTCAACAATAGCCACCCAGCTGTAATTTATAGGGAAAGTAACTGATTTTGAATGACTCCGGTTGATTCCTTACCCATTAAAAATCATTTCCTAGCAGTCCTATAGATTGTACCTAGCATTTGAAATAAGCAATAACAGATAATCTTTATAGCAAAGCAATGAATAGCATAGGATTTAATATGAAAAGCAACAACAACAAAAAAATCAAGGTTTAATGAAAACCTATCAAGACTGATTTGCAGCAACACATGCCAAATTATTTTGGAGTTATGTGACTCTCTGAAACAAATACTTAAGTTATTGTGAATAAAGTTGATACAAGGATCATCACTACATTCCTCCTACACGTACAAATGTCTGTATTCTTCGTCAGTAATCTAGCCGTGAGATGCTGCTATACTGGAGAGCAGGACTAGGCCGAAAGAGGTATAGCTATTTGTAGTCTCTGTCAGATTTTTCGAAATCTTTAGTGAAAAAAATTACTGTCTAGAATAGATTTTGGCAAACCATAGCTCAAAGATCAGATCTGTCTCAGATGCCTGTTTTTGTAAATAGCTTCATTAGAACATAGCCACGCTTGTTCATTTTGTGCTTTTTCTGTGGCTGTTTTCACACTACAAAGGCAGAGTTGAGTAGTTGCAAGAGACTGAAAGGCCCTCAAAGCCTAAAATATACATAATACATGAACATCTTTGGAAAAAGATTGCTAGCCCTAGACTAGAATTTGTAGATCACATTGTAATGCATCCACCCATCATCCCTGCACCCATTGAAGTAAAAGGCCCTAGTGAATTGAAGCACCTCTAAACTAGAGATTTCCGTGGGCGGGGGTGCAGAGGGGTCTCTCTAAGATGGAATCATGCTGTCTCCAGCATTACAGATTGCCTAGGATGATTCTGACATCTGATAGAGTGCCTGAATTAAAAGAGATCTACAATCCTTCTGCCATAGACTTACATGCTCATGGGGAAGACATTTATTACACACAATTACACAAGTAAGTATTTACTCTCTTAAAAAAATGGCATTTTAAAATGGTTCAGTGCAGAACAAGAGTTATAACAGTGACAGGGACGAGAATGATGCCTGAAGGGTAAGTAGAAGATCAGATGGGGAGTGTGTTAGAAAAGGTCAGTTTGACAGAGGAGTTTGTAACTTCACAGAAGAAAGGCTGTGTAATGTACAGTCAAAAAAAAAAAAAAAGACAAAATGCATTAAAAAGCATGGTTAGGTAGGTCTACAAAAAATTATCTCAAAACAAACAAACAGAAAACAGAAGCCCTTGGACTCTGCAGAGAAGAGATTGGGCCTAAAATCCCCCTATGGCCTTCTCGATAAAAACTGATGTATAAAGAAGGATCTCTCTGCCTCATCCACTTTCCAATCTTTAAGGAATAGTCAAAAATAAAAATATTCACGATTTTGCCTTGAATCAAATGGTCTTTTAGCACCCAACAGTTTTCATCTTTCTACCCTCCACAGATTAGCTGCCAGAAATAGTTACTTGAGAGAAATAGTTCAACAGGTGACTTCCTAAACACATTCTTAGAATCCTGTGAGGAATGGGGGAATAAATAACTATAGCTGTAATTCAAACAACTTGTTTTAATTGGTCTTAACTTTCAGGTTAAGCAAAGTTTTCTCCTGCACCTAGAGGAGAAACTTCCAAAAAAGATAAGATTCTCCGGGCAATGACTTCTATAATCTAATTAGGAAAATTATATTCCTTTGTCTTTTTCTTGCACTACTGCCTTCCTTGCCTAGAATAAAGAATTTGCCCTGGTTATCTCCTTCAAGTGTACTGGGTGGCTCAGCATAGAATTGAGTCTTGATAAAGAGATAGTACGTCTCTCTCTAAGGTATAAATGGATGATCTAAAAATACAGAAAAACAAGCCAAGTGAACAATAATGAAATAAAAGGAAATCATAGTTCATTCTGTTTGGATGCATAAGGAATCAGATCAGAGTCTATTAATCCTATGCTGAAACATGTCTTCTAACCCTCCTTGTTTATTTATCTATTAACCTGTCCGATCCTTCTCAGAAAACCCACAGTCAACCTTACTCTCAAACATCTGGTTTCTCATCTGTACCTTCTCCTTTCCCAAGCTTTGAATCTTTCTACTTTCTTCTCCTACTTCTCAGGCCATCTCTTCTCCCTACCTTCTTTCGATAATTATAGATCCTATCCTTCTCCATTTATCTCATTTTTGCTGTATATCAAAATGCAAAAACATGAATACAAACAATGGTTCAGATCATCCAATGACCTGTCACTTGGTCTTTGAAAAAAGCACTATATTTTTTAACATAGAAATATGTCATTATTTTATCATCTCAATTTTGGGGTTGCGTCTGGATCATAAGCATGCCTAAATTTTCTAAACATGATCTATATATATTGGTTTCCTAGAACTGCTATAACAAATTAGCACAAAGTGAATAACTTAATATAAGAGAAATTTATTCTCTCACAGTTCTAGAGGCTAGAAGTCCAAAATCAAGTTGCCAGCAGTTGTCAGTGTTCTCTCTGAAAGCTCTGGAGTTTTCTTCCTTTGGCCTCTTCCTAGCTTCTCATGTTTGCTGGCAATTTTTGGCATTCCTTGGTTTGCAGAGGCATCACTGCAATCTCTACCTCCATCATCACATGGCCTTCTTCCCATATGTCTTCACATCATCTTCCGCCATGCATGCATGTCTCTGTTTCTTAACATGAGATGATGAGCCTAAACAACAAACAATGAAGCCCTAGTTCATGCCTCAAAGAACATAGTATGATCTGTGTATGTATAGGCGAAAGCAAGAATGCTGTCACCAGCATAAAAGGAAATTTATAATATTCGAGAAATCTAAAAAATCTATGGAAGTAGAAATATACAGGTATGATATAGCTGCTGAAATTTCTTCTAGAAAAAAAGATAAATTATGAATCAATAAAAAGCCTGAAATATCCATTGGTAAGTGTGCTATCTTCTTAGAAGAATAAGTCGGCATCTTCTAACTTGTCAAAATATTGTCAAACTACTAATTTTTGGCATGTTCCTTGTGAGAAAAATTAACAGGATTAGTGTTAAAAATTTGAATTAATTTATCATGTGCCCCCTCTATACTAAATACATTGAGAGAATTTGGAGGCCACAAACAAAAGTCACTGCATGTGCTCCCACGAACATTACAATCTATTTAGGGGTTTTGCATTTAGATAAAGCAAGTCAATTAAACATATTACCGGCTGGAATGGAGTCAAAGGCAGGAGGTAATGAGAGGTTACTGGATGGTGCTTTTAGATCTGGTCAAGGTCAAGAGAGAGTTGGGGAGGGCTTCCCAAAGGAGTGGAGTAGAAGCACAGTGGGGATGGTGAGAGAAGAAATTAATAGAAATTCACAAGTGGCATTATTATGCAGGTACATTCTAGCCACATGAGCAGAGGAACGGGTGATTTTCTAGAACAAGTTAAAAATTGATTTTGAGGCCTGACATCAAATTTTGTTAAAAAGTGAAATATCTGCTGTATTCCAAAAATGAGTGAAATAGACAAAATTCAAACAAAACTTCTCAGAGAGAGAAACATGTCTCCCCATTTACATACACATATTTATTGTATATGTACTATATCTATACATATATATGTACTATCATAGATGTGTATGTAAATATATGTGCATGTGTGTACATGAGTGTGTGAGCATATATATGTATTTATATATACTATAATAAAGTAGTAATTATTTTTGAAATCATAAACACAAGTAATAATTTAATGATAATGAATTATAAAATGTATATGTGGTATAAATTTTCTAAGAATAAATAAACATATGACCCAATTATCTCAAGAATAAACTGGAAGTCTAAATGATTCAATATACATTAAATAAATGACATAGGTAGTCTAAAGCTCCCTTCTTTCCCCACTCTTCCAATGACATCAAGTATGGGCGCTATTACAGGCAAATTTTAGCAAAGCTTCCCAAATGATCTATCTCTGAGCCTCACAAACTTTCCAGAGAATATAATAAAAGGGAAGTCATCCAACTCATTTTATAAGATTCATGTATCTAAAATGTCAAAACTAGACAAGAGCAGTACAAAAAATTATAGGTCAAGCTTACTCATAAAGTCAAAACCTTAAATACATTAAATTGTTTTAGTAAATTGATTACAACAATGTATAAAATTTACATATCAGGAATGCAAAACAATCTATTCACACAGTTCAAGAGACTAAAGAATGCATAAGGTCACCTCGAAAGAGTCAGAAAAAAACTTAAATTTTGCTTGGAACCATCATTAAAATAAAAAAGGCATTTGAAAATTAGTAATGGGAAGGAAACTTTGTACATTTATTTATCAAAATCCTAGAGCAGGCAATATACATAACGATGACCGTTTAGAGCTTTCCCATTATCTTCAGGAATAAAGCAAGTATATCTTTTATTGCTATCATTGTGCCTTTAAATGTTGTCTCTCTAACGTTTTCTCTCCTTCTGAAACTCCTCATAGACAGGCTGACACTTTATTATATGTCCATATTTTTACCCTCTTTTCCCACATTTTCTATTTTTTTAAATTTTTTGTTTGTATTACAGAAGTACTCAGACTTGTCTTTAGACACAACTATTTTTTCTACGGTTTATCGATTATTGTTTAACCCATCTATTCAGATTTTTTCCCCATAATTATATTACTTTTTTTTATTATTTGTAGAGTATATATTTGGTGCTTTTAAAATTCTTTCTTTTTTTTTTTTTTATTCATACTATACTGCTCTTGTCCTTTTATCTCTATTAATCCTTCTAACCATTTGGACATTTTACTTTTCATTCTTATTATTCTAGTGTCTCAAGGTCACAGGCCTTGAATTTTCTCATGCAGTTCATGTACTGACTCCCCATTGCGATGGTTCCTTCCACATTTTGTTGATTTCTTTGGCTGCTTTGTAAGTTGTGACTCTGTCTCATTGCAATGACAGTTTTTCTGGGGATTCCATATGTTCGGGTTTGTGGGGGCATCCCAAAAGCACCAACACATGATGCTTTTGCCTAACATCACAGATATCACTGCTACAGGACAAATTTTCTTTTCTTTTTTTATCTTAAAGTGTCTGAAACACATAATTGTTATGAATGTAGATTCTATTCCCAGGGTTGGTGTGAACCAGAGGAGAAGTTTCCTCTGGGTGTCTCTTACACCCTGAGCCCTGAACAGGAGGTAGTCTTACATGCTGCTTCCCAGGACTGGGGGGTGTTGTTTTTGCCTCCCTTTCTTTCCTGTGGCAGCCTTTGTGACTCTTCATACATGCTCTTGACTTGATTTCCCTTTTCATCTCAGCCATAAGACATTTTTCGTTTGTCAGTTTCATGATGGCTAATGTATTCTAAAATACTTTTATTCTATTTTTTTCTATCATGTCCGTGAGTTGAGAGTGGCTTTTGAATCAGCTCAGACTGTTGTATTAACTGATAATATATGTTAGACAATTTGAAGTCACGTTCAAAATGTGACCAGCCAAAATTCAGCTATAATTCTTTAGCTAGAGACTCTGAAAGTAGCATAACCGGAAGTGTTATCACTATGTAAACAATAAATCTCAAGCTTCAGAGGCCCTTGATGGGCCTCTTATACAGTCTTACAAAATACTAAAAAATAAGATGTTTTGTGTTATTTTTCTTAAAGAAGACCCTCTTCTCCAATGGTATAAGCTTCAGGCCCCATAATACCTGGAACTTCCCATGGGTATGCTTTTGAGGGATTGAAATTTCAAGACAGAAAATTCTAAGTATGCAATCAATGCTAACAATTATAAATCTATAGAAATCTCCCACAACAGTGGACAGAATCTCAGATTTTCAAAATCTTTGAAGATGGAAAGAGAAACACATAGTCAATCACAAACGAGTATTCGATAGCAGCATGATTCAGAGAGAATTTGTTCAGGAAAAATTTGCCAGAATGAGTGGAAGTCTCAAGAAAAGTGCCAATAATAAGGAATATAAATATATAATATTATATACATTATAATATGAAAGAGAAATAGAAAGTCATAATCCTAGTGCTTACGGAAAATGATAAAATGCTAGCAGCTGAAGAGAGAAGGCACTCCTACTCATATCCAATTTTAGTTCAGTCTTCTCAAGTCACGAAAATAATCTTTATAATAGAAATGTATTGGAGGCTCCAACCAAGTGATAAAATAATCTAAGATTCCAGTTAGCAAGTGAAGAAGAAGCACATAACAAGATATTAAAGAGGTTTCAAATGTGGTGTCATAGTCTGAACAATTACGAACATGAGGGAGATTAAGTAAATCTTCTGAGTTTTCAAAATAAGGGGAGAAAAGATAAATTATTTGAGAAAATTACAATCCGAGGGTAAGAAACTATTCTAGCAATTTTTTAAATAATCAAAGAATCTGAATGGATTTAAGTATATGATAATTTATGTAACCTAGCTGAACAGTATATATCTAGTAAAGCAGTATATAATGACAAGCCTGCCTTATTTACATTTTAGATGAAATGCTAGAAGGCTCTTAAGTAGTAATTAATTCACTGTATTAACATCAGTACGTATAGATATAATGGGAACTTCTTTTGTAAAAAAACAAAATAGAGTTATTTTAAAAGCCTATTTATTGTTGATTAAATTCTGTTGAAACCTGGGGGAAGTTGGTGGAATGCCAGGTGGCTCTGTTTTAGGCTTTGGTTATAGTGCTTTGAGTTTTTGTTTTGAGAGTTTTGTTTTGTTTTGTTTGCTTTTTGAAATTTTTCCAATTCAAAAACATTGAAAGCTGAGTTGTCATATTTTTAAGTGCAACAAGATGGGAAAAAGCTAATTTAGTAGCAACAAGATAAATATTTTATTATTATTATTATTATTTAGGTCAAAACTAAAGAGAAAATTAGAAAAGATCATGAAAGTCTTGTCATAAATTTCGAAGCATATGCTAGTATGGGACACCTGCTCTATGCTTCATTGCTCTAAATACAAGTTCATTGTAAACAAAATAATGATGCTGCTGGCACTAATTCTAATGCAAGCTTTATATGTGAGAAAATGCTCCAGTTATAGGGAATGAAGTCTTGTTGCTGCAGCAAGCAGAGTATATCCCATGAAGAGGGTTTAACCATGATGGTTTACATTAATAGGGTACTAAAGAAGTAGGGAATAGTCACAGATAGGGTAAAAAAAAATAGATATTTATTTTTATTTATTTATTTTTGGGGGGTCAGACGTCGACGTCAAACATAGTGCTTAAAGAATTATTTGAGTTGGTTATCTGATCTAAAAAGAAAACCAAGAATAGGCATGATAGAGGTTTTAAACACTAAACGTAAAAAGGTCATGTGGATTAGTAGGGGAGAAAGGTCATTAGGATTAGTAGAAAACTTCTGTGCTGCTTCCTTTTCATAAATAATTTGCCATTATCCGCAGTCCATGTCAAAGAGCAAGTCCTCTGTGAAACTGTTCAATATCTCCAGCAATCCACCTTCTAAAGAGTTTTTGTGGATTTCACTACTTACGACTTTTATCACGTGTATATTGGAATTATGGGTTTAAGGCTGTATTCCTCTGCAGAGAGCAGAGGTCATATTTTATTGAAATTTACAGCAAATCAAATTTCAGTTTAACTTAAGCCAAGACTTTCAAGCAATTAAAGCGCCTCAATAATGGAACGGAATGTGGTATTTTGAGATAAAGTGTTCATTTGTAAATGTTTCTAAAGTGAAAATTCATCTTTCAGCCACTGCTGAGGGGGTGTTTTCATCAGATTGGAGATCGGCAAGATGACCACAGGTTTTCTTTCAACAATAATATCTAATGGTTTGTTTTCCACATCCTTCCCTCTGCCCTTGTTGTCCTGCAGCATTTTTGGTGCCCTGTTCCCTTCCCACCACCTACATCATTGTCCTGGCCTGGGATTCTGTAGATATGGGCTCTCACTGGTAGAGAAAGACTACTTCGCCTTCTTCAACAAAACGCGGATTGTATGGGTGAATCTAATTAGAGGCACAAAGATGTATAACAAGTGGAACAGAGTGGTGAATTTGGCACAAACTGAGAAGATCCATGTTTAAAGTTTACCTAATTTGCTCACTATATGACTTTATAAATAAATCCACAAAGCACTAGAGCGTTAGAGAGGCTGTGTTCAGACAATAGTTAACAAACTGGGCAGACACGGCCTTTGTTAGAAACCCAAAACATGTTCTGCCGAGCCAAAGAAGAGGTCACCTTTTATAGAGAGTTATCCTGACCCCAATACTCATGTAGGTCAGTCTCATATGTGTGAGGTTTACAAATTGCGCATTTCCACTGGGTCAGTATGTATGCAAATAAAGGTACATTTTATATAGTTCTGATTGGTCAGGACAGGTCACAGTCTATTGGTTGAATGATAGCATGGAAACGATGGAATAAAGAACTCCCTGCTGCAGTTGACTCAGATGATGTAAACAAGCAGGGAACAGAGCTGGGAGCAGGTATTTCCCAATGTGCAAAGCATGTGAGAAGCCCCTGTTGGCAAATGGCTACTAGACTCGTTATTTGAAAAATCCGGGCCCTCATTGGACTATGGGGAGTACGTGGGAGGAGAATGGGGACTATGGGGAGGACATTGGAGGACGTTGGAGGAGAAGACTCTGTTGAGGGAGATATTAGTCCTCGGGCTCCATTCCTTACTTTTTATCAGATACTAAATGCTAGCACCTGTGAGAAATTTTTGACCAGGTCATGACTGACTCTATCTCTACACACTGGGAATTTTCAAGAAGAGTTTTACATCACAGTAATTTCATTTGGATTAACAGAACTGACTTTGGTGTTCTACAAACTTCTCAAGGAGCAAGAATTCTCAAACAAGGCCTTGATTTTCTCAAATTTTATAACAATATCCTACATCTAACTGTTGCGGATTTTGGCCTGTGTACCCTGAAGAACCAAGCAACACTCAGCAAACTAAGAATCAAAGGAGATTTATTTACACCACCAGCGGGCCCAGAGTCTGAGCCCTGAATGAAGGCAGGCAGGTAGAGTTATACATTGATTACTTCCACATACTTGGCAGTCTTTTGTTTCGTGCACACAGGAAAGGTAGTGTTCGAGGGAGAGGAGATTGGAAAAATTCCTCTGTGACGGAGTAGCCCTCTTAGATTTCTTTACATTTCCCATATCATAATCATTCCACTGTTTTCTTCTTAAGTAATCATCCTCATCATCATCATCATCATCATCATCATCATCCATGGCTTAATTCAAATGAAGATTTAGAGAAGAAAGAAACATTCCTGTTCCTGGTGAATTGCAAGTTCTGAGGCCATCTTTAAACCATCTTCTTGAATAAGCATTCAGATTTTAATTTATTAGTGAAGGGAATTGCTTTAAAATTTTTTCTCAAATGTTTTCTGTATTATAATTATTATTCCATAGTATATAGTAGAAATTAAAATTGATACACATATTATATAATAATCTCTTCCAATGCTTGCCTTAGCCACCCCTCATTCCTGACTGAACAGACATTACAGTGCACTCACACACAAGTCCTCATCGCAATTTAGGAGATTCCTCAAGCACAGACTAAAGTATTGTAATATTACTTTATGAAAGAGATACAACTTCGAGGTATCACCTCTGTCATTGGTTTGTGTGGAAAAAGATTTCAAATGAGTTTTATAAGTTTCACAATGACACATTTTTTAAAACTAATGCCTGTAGAAGCTCCACATCTTATTTAAAAGCCAGAAAAATCTGTCTTTAGTTCATGGTGCTGCTATCCTCCGAAGATATTTTATGTGACATGTGATGACATGTGACCTAACCTCATTTATTCAACATTTATTGAGAAAATGCCATGTGCTGGATACTGTGGAAGTTTTGATATTAATATAAACATTAAATGGGAACTTTCAGGTAAGAAATGAGCCTTTTTCTCTCTCTTCGGATCAAACAAAATTTGCTGTAGCCTAATATAATTTCTAGCACATTCAAATGAGGTGAAAGTCTAATAAAAATAATTTGAAATGTCAAAATTGATGCCTATTAAAATATTAAAATGCATAAGAAATATGTTAGATGAATTTTAACTAAGTAAATGATTACATGGCAACAATTATTTAACTTTTGAGAAATATATTTCTCTTCTAGTTGTAATGCAGATTTATCTATTTATTTACAGGTCATACATGGCAACAATTCTTTAACTTTTGAGAAATATGATGCTTCTAGTTGCAATGAAGATTTATTTGTTTGTTTATTTATAGGTCAATTCTCTCCCTCCCCCTAAAATTCAGCCAAAAATTCAAACACTAGGAAATTATTACTGACATCTATTGTTGATGACTGGAGACATCTGTTGTGTACTTTAGATAATTTTCTTCTTCCCTTCTAACACTTTATGTTCAAAAGTGACAGCTGTTGTCTCTGAAACTTCACACTTTTTTTCTGAAATAAAACAGGCTTTTTAAGCTAAAATAATTTCTGCTAACCAATTTTAAACTGTCCTTACAGTGTTCAAAAAATATTTTTGAATTATATTTGTTGTTTATGCCTTCAAAAATTAATTAACGCATGCACACATTTATTTACTCATTCTGAGCTTTGCTGGTACCCAGCACATTAGACATTTGAAAAGTCAGGATATGAATTCACAGAAGAGAAAGGTCTGGCTTCATTATCTAGAGCTAGAACATATAGTATCTGTATATCCTTAGAGAATGGGACTAACACCAAGATTCTAAATAATATCTCAGGCAGCCCAGCTTCAGAGAAAGACATAGCTTTTGAATAATCTAAAACTGGCCTGCGATGGGACTTTTCTCTAAGAAAAAACAGTAAGTTAACAAAAGGTTTTATTATCAGTGGCCCCTCCCTTTCCCATCTAATTTTACCCTTCTCTTTCACCAGACTCAGGGGCTCTTGCCATTCCTAGAGCCTTATCAGCACAGTTGTGGATCCCTTAATATACCTTCCTGTTTTCTGAAGAGCCCCTCCTTTCCCTGCCTTCTGCACACACAGCAGAACCTGAGCTATGTCCTTTCCCTTAGAGTCTAGCTGTTTACTTACATAAAAACTGCAGGAATTATTGAAAGCTTAGACCCTAATTGAATGTTTGTGTCCTCCCCAAAATCCATATATTGAATCCCAAATCTCCAATATAATGGTATTGGAGGTGATGTCTTTGGGAGATAATTAGGGTTAGATAAGTTCCTGAGGATAGAGCCTTCATGATAGGGTTAATGCCTTTATAAAAAGGGAAGGAGATTTGAGATCTCTCTCTTGCCCTGGAAGCAGTTAGTGAGGCTGTAAACCAGGAAGTGAGTACACCCTCAACGGAAGCCAACCATGCTGACACTCTGCTCTCAGACTTGCAGCCACCAGCACTGTGAGAAATAAATGTTCAGTTGATTAAGTCACTAGTCTTTTGTTACAGCAGCCTGAGCAGACTAACAGAATTTCCATATGACATTTACATTGTAATTGAAGCTTCTAAAAAGTGATGTGGTGTGAGGTGCCATGAAAAGACCAATGGAGGCATTTGGGAAAGAGGGGTTTTGCAATGACCATATTTAAAAGTGGAGAACAGCAAAAGGCCATTTTCATCTACTCTACATCAACCATTGTTCTTCTTTTTTATAAATCCTATTCTAAGAAGAGAGAGAGGGAAGGGGGAGGGGAGAGTGGAAGAGGGAAGGGAGGGAGGGAAGGAAAGAAGGAAGGAAGGGAGGAAGGGAGGGAAGGAGGAATAAAAAGAAGGAAGAAGGAAAGGGAGAGAGGAAGAGAGAGAAGGATGGTGCATGAGCAAGAGAGGAAGGAATAAAGGAAGGGAAGGAAGGAAGGGAGGGGAGGGAGGGAGGGAGGGAGGAGGAGGGGGAGTGGAGGGGAGGGAGGGAGTGAAGGAAGGAAGGAAAAGGGACTTTCTTATACTATATATGTGTATAGTAGAACTCTGGCTTTCTGAGACCATCTCAGCAATGTTTTTCATTAGGTGTTTCAGCTTAATTTTTCTATTCTTGTACTTTCCTTCACCTTAGAAACAACTTTTCTCTTTTTATGATGTGGTTTTTTGAAATTGTTTTTATATTTCGTAAAAATATGAAAAAATGTATGCTTTTTCCATGTTCTTTACCTCCTTGAGAAGATGAAACCCGGATTAGAATTTTTTTTTTATTATTCTCTGAGAAGGTCGGTGTATATTTTCCGAAGCAGCAGATTAGCTGTGGCTACCAAGGAGAGCCATGTGCCAGCTGCGAGGGGAAGGTGCTGGTGCCTGCAGGGCCCCTGCAGCTGAAGCTAACTAAAATGAGCCTTTGACTTAGCCTGTCTGTCCTTATCAGCAAATGTTAAGAAATGCTGAGCATGATTTTCCTCATTTAATGTCTTATTCTGTTAGTGACAGTTTTTTTATCTGCAGTGCATCTTGCTGCGGGTGTTTTGGACACATTTCCTTTTTTCTTGGCCACACAAAAGAGACAGTCATATTACACTGAGGCTATGGTTGCTGGGCTTCCTTCTGCCCCTTACAGAATGAATGAGAGTTGCCGCTGCCTCGCTCAGGGAGTCATGGAGAGACTGGCCTGCCTCGGGCCTATTAGAGAAGAATCCTTCATCTCGGTAGAGACTGGGATGCAAATCCTTGCCATGAAATACTGTATACTTTTAACATAATAGTCACTGAGCAGCTTCTACATCGAAATTATGAATACAAAGATTCATAAAATATACTATCATTGCTTCGAAATGCTCACTGTCTCATTCTTCGTGCACAAGTCTCTACGTGTTCACTCTTAAATATCAGTTCCACGATGTATTGCAATGGCAACTGGTATGTACTAAAGGCTTCACCAAACTTCACCTGTGTTTTTTCCTATCAAATCTACCAGAACAATTCCAAGACGACAGACCTGAGTTTTATCTAATTTTTAAAAGGAAACTGAAACAAACATAATGGGAGTAGTGGGGGAGACTCTTAGATAACTGAGAAATAATTGGGGATCTTTTTAATATGTTTGTATGACTTGATTAGCAAAAATGTCCTTTGAAAGCATAAACCTGTAAGATTCCATTAACAATTCACCGGAGTAAAAAAAAAAAAAAGAAAAAATCGGCATAACAGCTTTTTGAAACTCTGTAGTCAATAGAGACTAACTACAAACTAGGTATATTTTAAACCAATGCTTGATTCCTGAAAAGTACTGAAGATGACAGTAATAAAGGTAAATCAGATTCTTCTGATTTCTTCTTAAATGTCCTTGGTAAGAAAAAAAAATGAGATGGTAAACAAACTGTTCAGCTATTTCTAAACATTTCCTTATTGATTATGCATCTAATGGTAGGGGTCTTTTGTTTCTAAATCAGTATTGCATTGAAGTAATGTTCAATTTACTACCTATTCTCACAACACAGTTGGCTTAACACATAGGCCTACTTGATGTGATTTATGAGATCAAGAAAAATTCCACCTAACAATAATTCCCCTTCTAATGCCTCAAATTGTTCGGTTAGTAATTTCTTTAGTTCATTGACCTTTCTCAACTCATTTTTATTGGAAAATCAAAGAGTATTTTCAAATATCATCCAATTAAAGGACAGATTAAACTCAATCCTTGCAGGCTCCTAAATAGTAACATTTTAAACTATTTTCCGTTCTTCATTCGACCCCGAAGTAACAGACCTGGGGAGACTGGAGCTCATGAGCCAGAGCTAACCTTTCCCTGATTTAACCAATTGCATATATGGCTCTTTGGTAAAGGAGGGTCCTGTATCTCTTTTAAAGAAAGTCTCCTGGGAGTTTATAAGGTGGATATATTCCATAGAATTTTTTATTGAATTGCTTTGTTTATTTGTCTTTGTGTATCTTCCTAATACCATCCTTAAAATGAATAGACTACATTCACTTTTAAAATTTATTTTTCTATAGCTCTCCTAATATTTTTTCTTAGTTTTCCCTTTTTGCTTCTGTGTATTTGCCTATGTATTGTGGAATAATGTAAACAACGGTTTTTTATTGACTAGAATCTTATCTTTCTTATTCTTACTGAAAGCATCATAGTTTGGACCATTTAACATCTCTTAAACATGTGTTTTTTTTTTTACCGCTGTGGCCCTCATTTGTTCGTATTATTATACTGTTACTGATAAGGAAAAGGCCTCCATTCTTACTTCTTACCCTTAAGCACTATGTCAAGGCTCCATCCATGGGATTCTTCTTCATGTACATATCAAAAATTCAAAAATTATTTAGCTTCCAAAGATAGAATCTACCTCATCTGCTTTATTTAATTTTATTAAGGATTTGTTGATGGTATTTCAGATATTCCATTTTTACAGACATATTAAGGTATGATTGACATACAATTAATGGCTCAGCTCATATTTGATGTACAATTGGATAAGGTTTGATTTTTACATACACCTGTGAAACCCTCACCACAATCAACATACTGACATATCCGTTACTGCCCAAATTTTTCTTGTGCCCATTTTTGTCCCTCCTTTCTTTAGCCCCCACTTCCTGCTCTCAGGCAACCATTATTTGCTTTTCTGTAGTTATAGATTTGTTCGTTTATTTTTTAAAAATTTTTTAAAATTATTTTGAGAGCCATCTATGTTGTTGCATGTATTAATAGTTCATTATTTTATTGCTAAGTAAATTTTCATTATATTAAAAGACCAAAAATCTGTATTCATTCACCTGTCGATGGAAATTTGTTTTTTTCCCTCCATATTATTTTAAAATATAGGCAAATATTTATTGATCTGCTGCCAAGTACATGCCATTATTTCAGATGTATAAACTGCTTCAAACTGTTTCAGTCAGGTAAAAGATTCCCTTTATTATGTTGTCTAAATATAACCTTTACAAAAATTGTGCAGAGGAAAAAAATGTGTCCATCAGAATGTCATACTTCAAAATCTAGAGGACGTCTATGAATATGGTTGCAGAACAAACCTTTGTGTTTTATGAATGAACAGTAAATGGATAGTATGAGACAACTGTCTCTATCATTGATTTCTTTAAAACATGAGTAGGGTGGGAGTGGGTAAGTTGGTGATGTTCGGGAAGAAGGAGGTGTTGTAATCTAGAAAAGACTGATATATCATAATAGCTTCCACAGAGAGGCTGCCCTTTCTCTTTTTAAGTTCTGTTAGGTGTTGTCACTCTGAATATAGTCATCGTAGGAATCTAGTGTTTATTTCAATGGGCTGCTTTGTTTCACTTGGAGACAATTTTACTTAGCAGAGCAAAGCCCTATGTGACAGTGGCTAGGCAGGGCATATAAAGGTCCCATCTTGACCATAACCTGAGATGCTTGTGGCTTCTGCCTCGTCCCTCCTTCTCCCCTACCTAGATGTACCAGGTCAAGTGAGGCAAGAATCAAGGGAAAGAATCTAGCAGTGAATTGACAAATTTCTTGACTCTGAGCCTCAAGACGTTTCAGCAGATGTGCCTGTTTATCAGAAGTATAACATAATCTGTCGCCTACAACTCCCATGGAATCAAACGGCATTCTCTCTAAGGCAGTTATGTGTGTATTTTATTTTTATTTTTTGTTCACAAGAATCGCATAGAAGAAACCAATAACTGTGTCTTAAGAGCTTTGGAATAACTTGGGAATTGCATTCTAGTGAGATGTAACACAGAGGCATGCTTGTCTCCAAAATCTGGTGTTGGGGAGAAACAATTTTTTTTCTACTTTTCTAGGTTCTTTGGCTGGTCTACTAATCAAATTAATATAAAACAAATTAATAAGAGAAAAACAAATTTAATTACATATGTACCAGGGCTCCATAAAAATGTGAGACCCAAGGTCAAGAAGGCCAGTTGAGGTTTAGATGTCACCCTGAGCTAAGGATCAGGATGGGAGCCTGAGGCTTCAAAGAGGAAGATGGTAATTCACAGTAAGAAGAACAGATGTTTGCTAATTAGATGTTTGCCCTATCATACAAATTGGTCATTCAGATAAAAAGTTATCTCTGGTAATAGCTCTCTTTCTGGGCCAGACCCTCTATCTAAATTCTTTTAGGTAGTTAAGGAAGAGGAAAAAGTTTTATTGAATCTGCTGTGTCTTGATTTCCTTCCATTCAAAATAGTCCACATGCCAAAGTGACACATTTTGGGGAAACTTGTTCTAAACCTCTTCATTAGTCTGATAGAAGAGGAGAACAATTTCTTCTAAAGCTATAAGGGCCACTGAACCACACTCTCCCTTATTTTGCAGTAATAACTTTCCCTTAGGTAATTCCAGAAATGATGCTTTGGGTAAGGAAAAACTAATTACATTTACTCATGTCAATAATACACTATTTATGCCTTATTAACTAGCATAACCTAATAAGTATGCATAATGATTTAATATGTATCAGTACAACTTTTTTTTGTTTCTATTTGACTTCCAACCTTTTCTCTATGTGCATTTAGTTTTATCTTCATAGTCTGTAACTTACATAGCATGGTCACCTGCTTATGAAAAAAAAGTAAGAAAAAAAAGTAAGAGAATATCAACAGACATAATACAACACATACGTACAATGTTCCCCAAGAGATCAGCAGTTCAAATGCTGATTTTCTGAGATGTGTTTCTACTTAAAAGAAGACTACCTTTTCCATTTCAATAAGGAAATACCTACTGTTTGCTCAGCAGTCTCTGGGTGCAGTGGAACACACCTGGGTAATTAGGCATTAATCTCAGGTAATGGAACAGTCTAGCCTGCCCCGGACTCCATCAGCCCACATAAGGAAGACTTTGTTAATTTTTAGTAAGACTTGTCCTCAGTTTCTTTTCTTGCTCAGTGTCTTGTCAAATTGAAGAAACATAGTGTTCCCTTGATTGGGCCTGCCCTGTGGGGATGCCCTGATCCGCAGTCATGGGAATAGTTGTAGATGAAAAGAAATCCAGACATAAAATACTGCTACTTCACAGAAAAATATCCTGTGGAGAAATGGCATTGATTATTCTTGGGGACATTTTAAGAAGGCTTAATTATGGCTCTTGGAACATCTGTCTTTTTCATTTTGTGTTGAACATGAATAGAAGTGAAAGATGCTTTCACACAGCGAACCGTACATGAGGAACAGAAAGGGCTGAATTGAATAAATGTGGTTCAGTAAAGATCATTGACTATCACTATACAGCAAAAAATACTTATTAGTCATCTACTATGTATAAAACATAAAATAAAATATAATCAATATATCATTTGTGATAGCCTGAATTTTAAGGTCAAGTAGAAAGGCAGACAATACTTATATAACTATAATAAAAAGCAATCTATGAAAGACACTATAAAGAATCAAAACCATTCTATTGAATGTTGAATTCTGAATCCTTAAATATCTACCAAAATAACATTCCCCAAAACGACTTATTGATAAGACATGGCTGAGTTTAGCACATGTGAAAGCAAATATTCTTCTGCAGAGCTTCAGTAGTGTCTCGAAGTGCAGAAGGCAAGGCTAAAATTTACTGAGAATTGGAAGTTTGGTTTAAAGGAGAAGTTTTAAATAAATAAATAAAGGATGACTTTTAATGAGAACAAGAGACCTGGGAAGAGAGGATGGGAGGTTGATTAGGTTTGGGTAAAGATCACAATATAATTTTAGGGTTGGTACAAAAAACAATGTAAGGAATTTTGAGACAAGGGATTCATAGGATCTTTGGGTGAAAACTGTCCACAGATGCTTTCCATTGAAGAATTGTTGGTTCTTTTAGAATGTTCCTTCCTGGAATAAGAAAGTCATACTAACGAAACTAATTGAATAGTAAAGGTATGTTGATGTAGACCAGGGATCCGCAGGGATACCTCAGTTCCAAATCCAGCCCTGTAGACGAGGTTGAGAAAGTTCTTTACACTTTTACAGGACTGTAAGGGAAAAAAAAAATTTTAGAGGATATAGAACTGAGCAAAGGAACAATTTGTTCAAAGGCTTATGTGGGGGGGAACAGACATTTTTCTCTTTGTTCACCACCTCAAAAGCTTTTATTTGGATTCTGATTTTTAACAAGTGGTGTAATAAGCAGGGCAAATCAGCTTCGTCCCTGCTCTGTGTGAACTAATTTTGTAAGACAACAAAGAATAACAAGAAATGAACCATTAAAGATGTGCGTCCTTAGGGAAAACCACCCATACACAAGTCACAGTTAATTAGTAATGTCTATCATTTTTTCCTTTTTATTGTTGAAACACTGAATCCCAAACAAGTCTTTTTCCTTCAGGAAATCTTCCTATTGCATTGTCTTCTCATAAATAAGTATAAAACTAACTGGAATTGAAAAATCTAATGGCCCATTTGGAATCTATTAGAGGAGTTATATCCATTTGATATAATGCAAATTGCTAATTAATGAAGTGATGCAAGTAAATCTTTAACAACATAAGTAACGATTGCTTTTGGCTTGAGTCCTAGATTATACATGAGTTCTTCATATGATCCAGAAAAAGAAATATATTATTTTATTCCATAATCTTTCTGTTCTTTGAAACTATCACAGAGTGAACATAGATGAATACCGGTGTATCATATGATGTCATGTTGAATGTGACCCTGGGTAGAGAAACACACAACAACCTCCTCTAGTCTAGGTGAGATGAACATGTCCTAGAACCTTTTGATCCACATTTATCAACTTCACACTGATTCTAGGTATTTAGATTAACTTATCAGCATATCCAAATAGCAATATATAAGTATTATAAACAGATAAAGCTAAAATCCAGATAAAGCCAGAAATCAGTTTTTAACCTCCAGTCATAAAGATAATATCTCTAGATTCCTAGAGAAATAGAAGAAAGGTGAATTTTTCCAACAGACAGAGAGATATAGAATTAGGGATAGGGATAAGGATAGACAGGGGGAGAGAGAGACAGAGGGGGAGTAAGAGAAAGAGATCCTTTAGTCATACAAAATGAAGAGATTTAACTAAGATCTTAGAATTAGACTGTTAAGCATTACAGAATAAAAATTCAAAGCTCAAAATTTTCATTTAAATAATTCTTTTGAAACTTTAGGAAAATAGAAGATGGACAGAGGGCACCATTTAGTTTATTTCCATAAAAAATATAAGTACTTTTTTTTTCATGAAAATATGAGAAAAGAAACAGACATCCTCGTGATGACTAGGTCCATCTGCTATAAACCATTAAGAGTTTGATCTGTTTTCTGTTATTGGAAATGTAACACTGTACCAGAATTTTATCTTAGTGATCAAATAAAGGGTAACTAGCAAAATAAATGTCTTTATATGATTGAAGCCTATTGATTATAGACATCAGACAAACTAGATCATTTGTAGATCATTTGCATAACAGTAAATTAAGTCTTTGGGATTCATTCTGTTTCTATGGTAATTGAAACAATGAGGAAAAAGAGAAAGGTAATGATAAATAACCCAAATAACACACTGGAGACAGTGCTTTATATTGACATATGGGATGATCTGTTAAAAGCTCATTAAGAACTGACTAGGAGTTCTATTTTATGGGTAGGGACAAGTCAACCAACACACTTCAGTTTGCCCTGCATGAATGGGGAGTATACAGGCTTCCCTGTAACCATCGAAACACCTGTCTTGTGCCAAAATAAGATGTTTGCTCCAAGTCCTTGCCCACCATAAGTAGATTGGTCAATTTCCTTAGAAAGCAGATCTCCAGTCTTCATCTTGGGGCTAGTCTTTCTAAATGTGCATGGTGGGAAGATGTGGTCATTTGCCTTTGATATTATTAATAAAAGCATAAATGTACACTCTGGTCTGTAGCCTACTCCTTTTCCTAAGCTTAAGACTCCCTAGGGCTCTGCTGGGGTGTATGTTTTCACTTTCTGCTACAGTTTCCTCTTATCTATGTTTCTAGATTTGCTACTAGATCCCTCCACTATTCTTTATACTCCAAATTTCTATACATGTTTCAAAGTCTCTAATCCATTGAAGAAACCCCTATCATTATACAAGCAGTTACAAATTAATTTCCTTTTACGCAACTTCACTATTATTTCATGAAATTTAAAGTGAGAAGTAGGATAAATGCATACACTTTGCCACTTTGAACTGTTTCCACAACCAACACACTGCTTTAACAATATCTACTTGCTAAGGCTGCAACAGGAAAAGGTTGGCAACTAGCATGATGCATGGTTAACACATTTTCAAATTTTCTGCATAAAATCTACTCACCTTTTTTTGTCAAACTAAACATAAGTTCTGGCACTGGTAATACCTGTCTGTGTAGATATTCATGTATACATCGCCATTTGAATCCATAGGTATATGTATCACATTTAGTCTTTGATTTATACTACTGTTTCCCCAATGTTTGTTCAGGTAGCTACCCAATATGCATACATATCAGGCTGAAAAAGCCATTTGATGATCAAAACTTATTTTCTGGTATCACATAAGAGATGAAGCCCCTGCGATGAACACACTCTACAATGAGTATGATAATATCTATCTACCAAAGTTTTTGCTTGCTTTAAACATGTTTTCTTTTAGTATTATCTTAATTTATTCAACACTGGTTCTAATTTGCCAGACCATTTAGAATAAATTTGAAGTATAACAATTATGAATAAAGTGATCTTAATTATAAGCAAAAATAATTATAATTTCTTGAGCAGCAGAGTTTCTACTCTCATTACAAAGAGGTTCAAAACAGTTTAGAATCATTATAAACTGGCTGCATGTCTGATATTTGGTTTTATAGATCTCTTCATTCATTCTTCTATTTTTATATTGATCTTGTATAATCATGAGACAACTTTCTAAATGAAAATGAGACAACTTTCTAAATGAGATTCAGGGAATTATTTGGTGTTAATAATAATATCTTAAGACATCTCCTCTGTACTAGTATTGATGAATGTCCATAAATTCAAATACCTAAAGGGTATTGGCAGGTAACATAAGTGAGTGGGGTGGCTATTAATAAATAAACTAATTTTAAAAAATATTTCATTCTCCCCTTAGTACTACTTTAGGAAAAAGCAACAGGTTAAGTTTACTCATATAAACTCAGTGTCAGAGTGGGAAGAATTGGATCAATGGTGAATCGGAGAGTAGAAGTCTTATATGTGTTATTATTGTTTAAAACTTTATTGCAAAATATTGTAGATATACTAGAAGGAATATACAATGTTAAAATAAATATGTATGTGCCCATCATTTAGTTTTAGAAGTAAAACATTACAAATGTTTTGGAGACTCCTGAGGATCCAGCCTTCCCTCCTCTCCCACCAACCCCCAGAAGTCTTCATTATATCAATTTTGGTTGTTACTAGTTCTTTGCATTTCTCTAAGTATTTATGACATAATCAGCTATCTTTTAATAATGAATGTAATTGTTTTTTCATATTTTAAAATTTATATACATTGTGTCATATTGTATGCATTTTTTGCCAACTTTTTGGTCTAATGACATCAGTTATTTGAAGTGTGTTGAGACTCTTTGTAGTCTAGTATATGGTCAGTTTTCTCAAAAGTCCCATGTGTAATTTTTAAAAATGTGTACCCTTTAATTTCTGGATATTTCTGGATATAGGTTCTATATGTGTGTGTTAAGACAGGCTTATTAAGTTGCTCAAATACTCTCTTTCATCATTTTTTTATCTGCTTGATTTATCACTTATAAAAACAGGTATGTTAAAATCTTCCCTTCTGATGGGGAACTTGTAAATTTCTTTTTTGTGTGTGTGATTTTTGTCAAATTTGCTTTACATTATTGAGGGGGAGCAGAATATGCCACCCCATACTGTATCACTATGGCATAGTGACTATTTTGAATTAAAGTTACTTAAGAAACGGCCAGTGCAAGAATACGAACCCACCTTTGTCCTACTGAAAGCAGGAAATAAATCTCTCAAGTGAAAAGTACTCTCCCTGGGCCAGGAGGTAGAGAGACATCCTTATCACCAGAGATAGCGAATTTAGAACTGAGAAGGCTGTGTAAACGAACCTGGTTACTTCCTCACTAATTTACTACCCCAAGCGCAAACTTCTTCGTCTTGTCAGTTCTTCACAAATGTATTGTTTATTTGTCTAAAGGTTTAAATTAAAAGCTGCCTGATTTAGTTATTTCTTTGAGTCTCACATTTCTATGAGATCCCATACATGCGGAATTAATTTTTTTCTCCTGTTAATTTGTCTTAGGCAATTTAATTTCTAGACCAGCCAAAGACCCTAGAAGGGAAAAAGTGACATTTTCATTTCCTACAGTTGAAGTAATTTGGTACTAAACATTTGATAAACTAGAGGGTGGCTCCATAGTGTAGTAGTTAGCACGTCTGCTTTACACGCAGAAAGTCCTGAGTGGAGCCACGGACCATACCCCAGGGATGCCTGGCCCTGGGTACAAGCAGCGAGCATTTGGGAGGAGACATCCTGCCTTCAGAGATCCAGTTCTTAAGGGGAGCCGACAATGTCCATAGGTCAGGGGTGGAAGTGGGGGCGGAGGGGAATTAAAGAGAGGGAAAAAAAAACATTTGATAAACTAAACATTAAGTTTATGTAGTTATAGTAAAATCTGTGTTACTATAGGTCCAGAAACGTTCTTTTGGTTAATATTTGCTTAGAATAATTTTCACATCATTTAACTTTCAATATTTTTATGTTCATATGTTTTAGATATGTCATATATATATTTTTGTATCCATTATCAGCCATTTATCCCACATTCTTTTACCTAGTAATATAGTATTTTTATTTGATAAATTATGATTAATTATAAACCTTTTTTTGTTGTTGTTGTTGTTGTTGTTCTTTTTTGTTCTACTGGCCAATGCTCTTTTGCTCTCTTCCCTATCTTTTTGATTTTTTAGGCGAGGCAATCCTTGATTGACCTCACAGATTGCAAGCACCTAGTCAGTTTACAATCCCTTATTTTTTATTTTTTATGCCTGCAGCACCTGGTCTTCCTAGGTGGTCTCCCATCCAAGTACTAACCAGGCCCAACCCTGCTTAGCTTCCAAGATCAGATGGGATTGGGCTTGTTCAGGGTGGCATGGCTGTGACATCTTCCCTATCTTCTTTTTAAGTAATCAGTTGTTCTTTTATTCCATTTACATACACACACACACACACACACACAAATATTTATATATGTGTATATATATAGTATTTTTAAGTGTCTTTAGAATTTGTACATTGTCTTCTTTCTTCCCTTTCTTATGTCTTCTTCTGCTCTGCCTGCCGTCCTTCCTTCTTTTCCTTCCTTCCTTTACTTCCTTCCTTCCTTCCTTTCCTTCCTTCCTTCCTTCCTTCCTTCCTTCTTCCTTCCTTCCTTCCTTCCTTCCTTCCTTCCTTTCCTTCGCTTGTATAAAGAGGCACCTGCTATATAATTCCAAAGTATTGCCATATGGAAATCTATTGGCAGAGTCCCTTGCCTTATGTATGTTTTTTTAAACTTTTTATTTTGAAATAATTCTATACTCCTAAAAGGTTGCAAAAATGTACAGCGAGATTTTATGCCCCCTTTACCAGCCTCTCCAAGTAGTCACATCTTGCTTTACTATATATAGTACATTATCAAAACCAGAGATCAACGTTGGTATAATCCACAGAGTTTATTCAGATTTCACCAGTTTTACAAACACTCATCTGAGTATGAGTATAGCTTTATACGACTTGATTATATTTGTAGCTTTGTGTAACCACCATAGTTAAGGTGAAGAATTCTTCCATTACCATAGAGCGCCCATGTGCTACCCCTTGATTTGCCTTATTTTTTAAAAATAAGCCATATATATATACACACACACACACACGATTGGATTATCTTATTTTTCCAATGTTAAAAATTCAAAATATATCAGCTACTATCTTATCCAACACTATGCAGGCTTAGAAAAACATGTCTATTGCCCAAAACCAGCCTAGAGCTGCCTGCTTACCATCTGGTATACATTACAACTGAGCTAAATAGAACTATGTATCTTATGATATATTATATGTCATCTAATATTTAGTATTTGTTTATCTGGAAATGCAGATATTTGTATTCTATACTCATTCCTTGCTATTTAGACATTTTAAAGAAAAAGTTAAGATTGTTTATTTCTAAGACTATTTATCAATTTATTGTGTAGAATATTTAGAGTTAAACACAGTAATCAGAAGTCATTTTTTTTCCTTCTAGCAGTCAACACATACCATCCATAAATCTCTTTCCTCATGTTCCGGACTCTTGTCAATGTGTCAATGTGTCAATGTATATGAATTTCAACTGTGACTAGCCCACTAAGGATGTCCAATATTTATCACTCCCAATATAGTCAGCACAATCCCAGGCCTAAAAGTCTACCTTGGGCCTGTATGTGTTTATTAACTTATCACCCGACATTCAATGTACTTCCTGGGGAAACAACATTTTGTTTCCTTTTGTAGCTCTCAATCTCTGAAGAACCATCATAATCCTTTGCAGAGGGATCTCACTTCATATTTCTAAGGTAATCATAACAGTGATGACAGAAATCATACTCTGAGCCCTTCTTGTATGTGTGGAACTCTGCAACACGCTTACTGAGGATCTTTCCATTTCATCCTCACAGCATCCCTGTGGGGGAGGTAATATTAGTATCCCTGTTTTACCAATGAGAAAATTGAGGCTTCTGGAGATTAGTGTACCTGGTAAAGGTCATGTAGACAGAAGGAACTGAATTTTAAGTGAGATGTGAATATAAATAGGCTCATACCCTGCTATGCTCTGGAGAACTAATGTATATTAAAAATGGGCCAAGTGATGGAATAAATGATAAAATAGTAAGATTCAGGCCATGTTGAGTCTGGAAGATGAATACTACACATTTTTTACTGATCAAGTTCATACAGAGTTATTTTTTTAATTAAAAAAAAAATCTACAGACCAAATGGTTTTGAAGTATGACTATTTGGAAGAGGGAGCTATATGCAAAATATGCCTTCTTTGTTGAGGTCAAAGTGTAGAAACTGGTTAGTGTATCTTACTGCAGCTAAATTCAGGAAAAGAGAAAGGTTAAGGATTGCTACAACACCATATCATTGGACTGGACAAAAGCTGATAGAGATAAAGACCATATTCCTTTAATAGAATCAAAGCATGATAATTGATTTATATTTAACAGTGAATTAAACAAGGCAAATTCCATATTATATCCAACTAAGGTGTGAAAAAAGAACAGTTAATGAACAACGTGATGGTTGGCTAATAGATTCTTTCATGAGATCAGAGATGAGGGCAGGCTCATTATGAGGTGTCTGTTTAGAATCCATGTTACAAGACGTGGGATTTGGCAGGCGATTTTCTTGCTAGAAGCATTCGTTGTTATTCCTGGTCACGTAGGAAGAATGGAGTGTCTGACAATGATGGACAGTGCAGCAGCCTTGCTGCTTGGAAATTAATTTGAAGTCCTCTTCTAGAGAACTGCTGTCTCCTGTTACTATACAGAAATGATTGTACTAATAATGTGTGCCCAATTCTGTAAGAGACACACCGCAAGGCAGAAGCCTAGAATTTCCACAGAAAAACAAAAACGTTGCAAAAAATAACCAAAGAGAAATTTATTAGGGAAATATCTAAATTCTAATTATCAGGGTATTTAACTAATATTTTGTGGCTATACTTCAAATGGCAGTAGTCAGCTTTAAATGACATGAGATGTGTAATATAGGAACTTATATTCTGTACACAGGAAATGCTTCATGTGTGCTTGATTAATACTAAAGACTAATACTAATCACAACAGATCAAGTATTTATTAAAATTGGCCTAAGAATAATAAAAACTTAATAAAGATAATAAATGTAACATAGTTATTGAGCTCTTAGTATAGACTAGGTATTATGTCAGATAGTTTATAGTTATTAGATTATTTAATCTTCATAATAATATTGTAAATAGTGTTATCATCTCAGTTTTAGAAGTGAGGTAGCAAAAGTCTTTTAAAGGTTGGATTTAACTGCCCAAAGCAATTTTACTTCAGAGTCTATACATTTAATTACTATATAATATGCTCCCTGTCTCTCTCTATGTCAGGAGCTCATTGACAGTGAAGGATAATGAACAAATAATAATACCAGATACCTACTTAGTATTTATATGTGTACATGCAAAGCATTCTTTAAGACATATATGTGTGTCTGCATATGTATCTTAGAGAATGTATATACATACATTTTTCAGTGACTGTATTGCATCCAAGGCAGCAATGTTTTCTAAGAGATTTTAAACCAAGGCCAATTGTTGCCCCAGGTTTTGATACCATTCATGACTCCCTTCATCATATTTTCATAAAGAAATCAATGATCAGGTTCTATGATCTGAATGTTTATGTCCTCACAAAGGAGGTGATTTGGGAGTGCTTAAGAAAGTGGAGCCCCTGACACTGGGATTAGTGTCTTTATTAGACAGACTCCAGATAGCTCCCTAGCCCCTTCTACCATCTCAGGACAAGTGAGGAAGCTATAGGAAGCTAACCAGGAAGGGGGCCTTCACCAAAGTGCACCACATTGGCACCTTGATTTTGGATTTACAGTCCAGAAGATTTCTATTCTTTATAAGCCACTCAGCCTGTGGTATTTTGTTAAGGCAGCCCAAACATAAGATTAATGGGAAAAAAGCTCATGAGACTGACATGTAATCAAGGCTCATACAAGACCAATAAAACCTAGTAAGGCACGATGGAGAGAAAGTGAGCAGTGGTACCCTCCAGATAATGAGCACTGCCATCACAACCTTAGGTCACCGACTGGAGATTTTAGGCTCTGTATGCTTTTTGGAAGCATAATATAGAATAATTTTTAAAAATAAGAGTTTACATTTATCTATAGAATGTATATGTAAATGCATATATATGCTCTGTGTGTGTGATGTATATCCATTCCTATGATACACACATTTGATTTTTTTGGAAAAAAATTTTTAAAAACATTCCAGCTCTTCTAGAAAAAGAAAAGGTCTGGGATTTTTTTAAATATTGCATTCTTGGGATTTTTTTTCAATAATGGTTGGCATTCAGTATTATTTTATATTAGTTTCAGGTGTACAGCATAGTGGTTACACATAACATTCCTGGGATTTTTGATAGTAAATTTTACTCCTATTTAAATTTTATTTATAAGAAAACTAGGATAGATTGAGGAGCTTAGGATATATGTTACAGTTTGAGATATTTGGAAGATTATCCATTTAAGAGTAACAGCAGTTCTGGATTAACATCAGCATCTGGCTTCCATTTGCTGGGCCAGGTGAATGTGAGCAAAGTAGAGTCCAGGACCAAACTAGAATAGCTCACGCGGAAGTATTATATTTTACCAACATGGCACCATGAGCTTTGTCTTTGGGACTCAAATTGATTTTATTTTAAAAAGGCAGAGTGAGGCAGTACTGTATTGTTGTGTCTGGTAGTAGCTGCTGATAGTTTGATTAAGAGTTAGGAAACTGTCCTGACTCTACCACTTACCTGCTTTGTGGACTTTTATATACATAATTTATTTGTGATTCTACTTCTTTGTTTGAGATGGAAATAATAGTTTCCACATAATAGAGTTGCTATAATAATTAAATCAGTTAATATCCGTAAAGCTCTGAAAACATCCATGCCACATAAAGGTAAGATATATGTTTTCTCTCTAAAATTATTGAAAACCCCAGCTCTTCTTTGGTATTTAAAAGCAAAAAGAACATTAGCAACATAGATACTAGGGGTTTGATCAGGGACAGTCCCTCTTCTAGTACTGATGAGAGAGTAATATATAAATCTTCAGAGTTCTGTATGCAGAGCTGTAGGAAGGTTTGGCCTGTTTTTTGGAAGGGATGATGAGAATGTGGGTGGATGTGTTCTACTGTATCCCTAACAGTTTGTTAGTATGAACTTATACCTAATAAATCACTGAAGCAAAACTTCCCTAGGAAAGTGACCAACTAGGTAATAGGTACATTTTGTTTTCAGGATGTACCTGAAAACGGGACCACTGCAATCTGCATCCACCTCCTCCCTTCTTTACCCCATCTTCCCGGGGCTATGATACTGGCAGCTACCCAGGGCTGCCCAACACAATGCTCCAAACCCCATCACCCGAATCTGCCTCCTGAGTGCGTGGCAAATATGTTGCTTCCTCCTAAACCTCATCAAAGTTTAGTTTCCCTTAGAGTCCTATTTTAGCTGCCTGAGCAAAAACAGGATTTGCTTGTATGATAAAGACTGCATCCATTTTGTACGTAAGTATTTGTATTTTCCCAAAATACTCCTAGAGCCACTACTTTTGCCCAGAGTTAAGTGTATAATACTTATTCTAGGAACAAAGGAATTAACTTCATTCAGAGTAGTATCTAAGTGGGAAGGAAGTGGTTTCTATCAAATCACACCACTGTTTTTTATTTGATGGCTGCTGTGTAAAGGCAGAGACCTGTGCTATCCTGTTTTCTCATAGGTACTAGAGCATAGTAATTAAAACAATAGTTAATATTTTCTGTGTTCCAGGTCCTATGCTAACTTCTTACAGGCATGCCTTTATTTCATTCTCACAGTTTAGCTCCCTGAAGTAGGAAGTAGAAGTTATCATTGTTTATAGATGTGGAAACTGAGGTTTGCAGAAAATAAGGATTCTGTCAAAGGGAAGCAGTTAAGAAATTACAGAGCCAGTAATCTAATCTAAACTGTTGGAGTCAAAAGCTGTTATTTGTAAGAACAGCATTGGTTCTATTATTTCCTTGGTTGGAAGACAGTGTTTTCAAAAGATACTTAATTCTTTTTTTTAAGGCGTTGGGGTGACATTGGTTAATAAAATCAAATAAGTTTCAAGTGTACAGTTTAACAATACATCATATGAGTATTGCATTGTGTGTTTACCTTTCAAAGTTGAATTTCCTTCTGTCACCAAATTTTTGACCCTCTTTCCCCCTATCTACCTCCCCTCTCTCCCACTTCTTTCTGGTAACCACTAATCCACTGTCCACGTCCATGAGTCTCTATTTGTTTGTCATATTTGTTTGTTACTTTCAGTTTTATATTCCACATGTAAGTGAAATCATATGATTTTCAACTTTTTGTGTCTGACTTATGTTGCTTAGCATGATTATCTTAAGATCCACCCATGTTGTCGCAAATAGCACTATTTCATCTTATCTATGGCTGAGTAATATTACATTGTATATATGTACCACACCTTTATCTACCTAATTCTATTATTCAAAACATGTCCTTTACACATAGAATCTAACAAATGAATTGGATTATGTTACTATAAATCACAATTGCTTCAGACCTTTCTGGGGAAAAAGGCTATTTTCTATCAAGCTATACAATATAATCATATTGTATTGCATTGCATTGCATTGCATTGCATTGCATTGCATTGCATTGCATTGCATTGCATTGCATTGTATTGTATTGTATTGCCAAAAAGTCATGTTTACATATAGTCACATTTAGTTTTTATGTGTTTAACTTCCCAAATGAGAAGAAACAATACTATGTCTAAGGGACCGTCCTGAGCTATTTTGTTTTGTTCCTTGTGCTCTGACCCTGGGTCTCCAATCTCCCTCAACCAGCTTTGCAGACTTCCCTGTAGTTGCATCTGCCCCTTATCTCCCTTTGTTCAGCACCCACTTATTCTCCAAGGCTTACCTATATGCAGATTTCTCTGCTTCCTTCATCTAGAAACAAATAAACAGAACCTTCCCTCCTTCTTCCCTAAACTCCGAAAGTCAGTTCCTCTCTGATGATATCAGCTCTAACAGTGAAAACTGCCATAACAGACAAGCACAGACTGGGGAGCTTAAACAACGGAAAATCATTTTCTCTTAGTTCTGGAGGCTGGAAGATCAAGGTACTGGCAGAGTTGGTATCTTCTGAGGCCTAAGAAGGTTGTTTTCTCGCTGTGTCTTCACATGGCCTTTCCTCTATGTGTGTACACTTCTGGCATCTCTTCTTCTTATAAGGGCATCATTCCTATTGGATTACGGCCCCACCTTTATGACCTCTTTTAACCTTAATCACTTCCTAAAGGCCCTGTCTCCAAATACAGTCACATTGGGGGTTAGAGCTTCACATGCGAAAATTTGGGGGAGACACAATTTAGTCTTGACGTTTAACTTGACATTCAGAAGCACAGTTATTGCAGCATTAGTTTAACTCACCACTAGCCCGTGAGCATTGCAGAGAAAGTCACAGTTCATCTCTGTAACACCTGCAACATTTGGAACAGTGCTCTGCAAATAATACTAATAAGCTACCATTCACTGGGCATATTTACACCACTAGGCACTTCACATACATCATACAATCCCAGCCATAACATTTCTAGGTAAGTGAGATTCCCTTTATATTAGAGATAATGAAACTGAAGTCCAGCTAGATTGGGCATCTTGGTAAAGCTCTCACGATTGGCAAAGGACAGAACTAAAACAAACGTTAAGTCTATTCTAAAGCAAAAGTCAGACCCTTTTCCCTCCAAATCTGCCTCTCGTGACATTTGTTGATACAAATGTCACTAGGGTAGGGTACTGGTAGTGCCATTTTCTTTTTCTCACTCATCTATGATCAGGAGAATTAAAGGGATTTTCTTTGATCACTTTTGTTTGAACAGGCAGGAAAGGAAGGGATAGAAATTTTAGAAATTTAAGTATAGTAGCAGCAAAAGCCTTCCTTTCCAGACTCTTACAGGAAGCGATATTGAAGTAAATAATAAAGGTGAGAGAGGTGAATACGGTATAAAGAAGGTTGCCTGACATAATAATGACAGTAAATTTCAACCAGGAATAAAATGGAAAACATGAAACACTGGTAGGAATTAAAAGCATCCAGCTACATGCATGGATGGCATCACAGGGGGTGTGCTTTATAGGCAGTAAGAGGTCCACTTGCTCCACAACATCTCTCATTATCCATCCGTAATACCTGAAATAACCGCACTGTTGTAACTTCAGTGGTCTAAGATTTTAGAATACCAATCCTCGTTGTCACCGAATCCCCATTTCACTCTAACCTGTAGGATAATGGGTTAACTCATTAAAGTACTAACATATCACATTGACTGCAAGCTGCAAATAAACATTTTTTTTTAATGTGGCAGTGAATTATGCATCATGACAAAGCAAGTATATACCATAATTCACAGACCTAGAATCCAGGCAAATCGTGAAGTCCTGGGAGGCCAGGGAAAGGCATATCTCATGGGGTGCCTGGAAGTGGGAATGAAAGGGGAGAAAGGAAAGGAACCTGGAGGAAGGACAGTGAGGAAGGCAATTAAAGTGAGGATGGGATGTTACTAAAAAACCACTTGCTAATTTCTTGCAAGAGTAAAACCCTAAAACACTGGATTAAGTAATGGTTGAGAGTTTTGTGGATCTAGGCTTTCTCAGAAGTAAAGCAGAGGGTGGGATTGACCGGGGCAAAAAGTTTGAGACTGATAGGTTTGAATCAAGCAGGATAAATAAGTGGCACCTAGTTACTTTTTATCTCTTTGCCATTTACACTCAGAGCTATCATTTGTACAGCCTTCTTCAATGCAAGAGCCAAACCATGTTGAGAATTGATGCTTTCAGTTTTTCATGTCTTAATTGTTGATTTGGCTGATATGTCTAGAAACTCTTACCTGTCCTTCCCAAAACTATCTGGATAATTGCTTCAATTCCTTGCTTTGCTTTGACTGTGGGAACCTAGCGCATTTAAAGCATTTTTCTTTCAACTCACACTCACTTGTCTTAAAAAGGTTCTGGTACGGAAGCAAGGAGGTCGAGAGGGGCAGTTAGTCTTGACAATTCATATTGCCCAAGTTTCTGACTCAGTTACCTAAAGTTTGTAAGAGAGAGAGAGAGAGAGAGAGAGAGAGAGAGAGAAATGGCAGAGACCTTATTCTCCTTAGCTACATGTCTAAGTCAGCTGCAATTGACTCTCTCTTTCTTCCCACACCTTCCTTTTCAGTGAATTGTGTCTCTTGACAATGAAAGGATTGTGACTTGTGTAAAACAAAGAAGGAAGAGTTGAAGTTTGCCTCATCTGTTTTCTTGAGATTGAAGAGGAATTTATTTTTAGTAATGCAAATATGGTGATCAAACTTCAACACCCCTGTATATAAATTAGATTTACAGAAACTTTTTCACACCATTAAGAATATAGTTTTTAAAATTAAGACTATGAGAAGGAATTTTAAGTGATTTATTGCTGAGCAAAAAGTTTCTGGATTCCAAAATTTTAAATAAAAATGTTACAGGTATTCTCATATAGAAATCTATTAGTAGGTTAGAAGCCCATTTCGTAACATTTTAACTGTGTAAAACTCCTACAAGATCCATATAAATAAGAGTAATGTAAAATTATCTCAGAAAACTAGAAAAAAAATTCTGTTAATCCAAAGTTTATATCTTTTTACCCATAAACACACAAAATATGTTTATGATAGTACTTACAATGCGGAAGATAAGACAGACACTGTATGAGCTAACACATGCAAAGTGATGTATAAATAAAAAGAAAATAAGTGCTACCAAAGTTTTAAGGAAGAAAAAAATCACTTCCAACTGCAGTGTTGGAAGGATGAAAGAACTGGATATATTTTTTTTATTTGAACCTTGAAGTATGGGAAGCATTTAGCTTTTGAAGATATTCAGTAGAAACTTCAAGGCTGAGAATTGCATGAGAAAAATTTCCAGATGTAGAAAAGAGTACAGTTGAATCTGCCATTTTGGCTGGAGCATCTTTGGGTAGCAATGCGAGATAAGCTTAGTAAGGTGAACAGTTGTCCAAGCTCAATGGGCATATGATGACAAAATGTTTAGAGGTGTATTTCTCCATCTCTGTTAAAACCTATCCCAATCACTGATAGCTGTACTATATATTTTTTTTAATTGTTTTCCTCTAGATTAAGATTTTTCAATATATGATGGTATGGTTTGTTTGTGTCCTCCCAAAAATTCATGTTGAAACCCTAACTCCTAAAGTGATGGTATTAGAAGCTGAGTTTTGGAAGGTGATTAGGCCATGAGCCCTCATGAATGGAATTAGCATCTTATAAAAAAGGTTCCAGAAAGAGCCTCTTTTCTGTCATGTGATGACACAGTGGAAAGACAGCTGTCAATGAACCAGGAGGTCCTCACCAAACACCAAATGCTGGTGCCATAATCATGGTCTTCTTAGCTTCCAGACTGTGAGAAATAAATGTTTGTTTTTTATGAGCTATGGTATTTGTTGCATCAGCTTATAAATAATCTAAGACATACGGGGTTTAGAAGCATTCTGTAGTTCAGCAAAGCTTTAGTTGACAATCTATCCTGAGAAGCTTCACTTATGGATCCCCCACCCCCCAAAAAAACATTAGTGTTCCATAATTTGGAGGAAAATCCATAGCAGTTTAATTAAATAAAAGCATATCCATAAAATAACAAATGTCAATTAAGGTATAATTGAAGAAAAATATTCCATATGATTCAAAGATGCTTATACATTTTTGGTAAGTAAAATAGGCACATTATAAAGCAGATAATATGGTAAATTTTCTTGATTTAAAAATATATATGTTCATACACACAAGAAAAAGCTGAAAGAATATAAATATATACCAAAATGTTATCAATGATTTGCTCCAGATAGTAAGATTATACGATTTATTTTACTTTTTCAAATTTATATTCATCTAAGCATATTTTACAGTAGAAACTTTATCACATAATGTGAATTTATTTTTATATTATCTACTTTATGCTAAAATATATTACTCATTAAAAAACATGCATTGGGCATCAGCTATGCAGTAAACACTGTTTGGGATGAGGTTCACAAATAAATGCCAAAGTTATGCTATTCCATTTGGTTTTTCAAGAGTAATTTCCATAGCTTCTCAAATCTGAAAAAATATATATTTAAATAGATACACCTCAGTTTGTGTATAAAATATTCTCTTATAATAAAAAATAACCTGTTTGTGCCACAAATGTGGGAAAGAATAATTGCAATTTATTTACATATTTTTAAGTCTGAGTATAATAATTACTAAGGTTTAGAAAAAGAATATTTGAAATCAATTTGGACATCAACTTAAAAGATTTTTATTTTTTTAAACATCAGCATGGTTTTAATTTTAATGAAAGTAACATGTGTGTTATAATAAATTCAAGCAATAGTAAAAGTGGAAAAGCACCTATAATCCTTTAATAGATAATCACAGAATACTTTTCCAAAAATTTATGTACACTTATATAATTATTTGTAATATATATGAATATATAAATAACTATAATGGGGTTATATTAAACTTCTCTTTGTGACTGCTTTTACATATCAATATATCACAAATATCTTTTAATGGTAATAAATATAATTTAAATTATAAATATATTGACTGCTAGTGTCCAATTACATTAATACAAAAGAGCATAAGTGATAAGACAATTGAAAAGTGAATTACAGAAAAACATTATATTCTTAACTTTGGTGCCTCTATTCATAGCTAGATAATGTTGGGGAGTCATAGCAATTTTGACTACAGCATAAAGAAATCATCTTTATTTCTTTGTTTGCCTAACCTCTACAGATAGCGATTCAAGTTCTTTGCCAGTGCAGATTCTACTTATACATAGAAATCACAGGAAGATATTTTAAATGTGTATATCTTAGTTCACTAACCTATAAAAGAACTGGAGTGTTTTTAGAGATGATGAAGTACAAAGGGAGTAATGCCGGGATGGAGGAAGCATTGAAAACCCTGGAAAACAAAACAAAACAAAAAACAGGTACATCGCATTCTGAGCACTAAAATCAAGGACTGTTCGATCAGAAGGCATCTTAGAAAGATGCATATTCAGCCCAATATTCTGGGTCAAGAAATGGGGTTATAGATATCAGTTGGCTTATTATAGACACAACAGATAATAAAACAGAGTGTTCTAAGTATAAAACGTCACACAGTCTCTTTTACCTTCCTTTTGCTGGTGCACTTTATTTTTTGCTGTCCTTCATACTTGTAGCATAGATTCAAAATAAAATTATTTGAAGATGATAACTATTTGCCCTTGACCTTAGAATATTTATTTGAACAAGGGCATTTATAAGAAGCAGTACATCGATTTCTGCACAAGGCATTTATGGGCATTTTTAGCACATCTGTGTTTTTTCGCAATGCTACTCCAACATTCCTAGATTGAAAGCCTTCTCTCTGTCAGGAGTCAGTAAATGCTGCTACCTGAATCTGTCTGCTTTGATTGAGGAGGTGATTTGTGTAACCATGGAGTAAGACACTGTGGTTTTCTGCAGCCTGAAACTAGCCTTATCAGAAAGCAAAATTGCCTGAGTGACTAGGATAGAACTGAGGGGAGACAGATATGGGTTTCTGGTACTTGGTGACCAGCTTTGCTGGCACTGGTGATGCAAGATGGTGATTAAGATAATGAGAACCTTTAGTAACATTGTTAAAATGCTTGCCACAACTTGTAACAGGCATAACAATGTACAGGAAAGCTTTTTATGATATTGCTCTTGCCATAGGGGAAATGAATCCATAACTCACCACTGCCTCCCACAAGGGTTGATTGCTAGGTTATTAGTGATACCAGAGAAATAGCTTTGCAGCTTTGCAGTTTACTTACCTATGACAATGGTTATTCAAATGGTGGACTGTTAGCATTATCTTTTTGTTTGTGAAATAGAATGTTTAATTAAAATATTTTAACAAAATATGTAAAATTTTTTAATCAGTCTATTATATTAAATATGATAGGCAATTGGACAAATAATACAGAGAGTTCAAATAATTCCATGAAATTAAATAAATTAAGGTAATTTTTTTTTTCAATATAACCTTGATTTTTTTTCTTTTGTCTTTGTTGGAAAATAGAATATGATTTATCTTGAGACAGTCCATGGTTCTGAAAGTTATTCTAAGGACATAATGAAGCATCATGGCAGTATTATGGCAGAATCTTCCTCAAGTCATTTTTCCCACCTTTATGAAGATGTTATTATTGACATATAACATATGCAAGTTTAAGGTATAGAATGTGATGATTTAGTACACATATATATTACAAAATGATTACCACAATAATATTAGTTAACACCTCCATCTCCTCACATAATTATAACAACTTTAAATTTTATAATACAATATTGTCAATTATATTCACCATGTTATACATTAGATACCCTGACTTTATTCATCTTATAACTGGAAGATTGTACCCTTTGACTAACATCTCTCCAATTCCCTCACCCCCTAGCCCCTGGCAACTACCATTGTACTCTCTAAGAGTTCGGCTGTTTTTTTAAATTATTCCACAAATAAGTTAGAATATATGGTTTTTGTCTTTTTTTTGTCTGACTTACTTCATTTAGCATAAAACCTCAAGGTTCATCATATTGTTGCAAATGGGAGAATTTCCTTCTTTCTCATGACTGAATAATTCCATTGCCAAGTCCTTTACAATGTAAGTGTCCATCAATGGATGAATGGACAAAGAGAATGTGGAGATTATATATATGTCTCTGAGGACAAGTAAGGCCTGAGAGGGAAGAAAGAAGATTTAAATGGTATGATATTTTGTTTTGTTTTATTTTGATAGTATACTACAGTCTTTATTACCTAAACAAAGGAGCCTATATATTTATTCATGGAAAATGACTAAAAACTGCCAGAAATTACAGCCAGTTTTAGGAAATAATATCAAGAAAGTGGTTTTTAAAGAAGTTTTGAGAAAATATTAAGATTTTAATGCTTGTGCAATATGAATACAGCAGATTACCTGGCCTTTTATATATTTACATATTAATTTCTATCACTATTTAATTAATTTTTTTCTTCCTTGACTCCAAATCAGAGCAGGGACAGAATCTGATTTGCTGATAGCACTGTTCCTGGCATGTAACAGGTCATCATAAATATTTTTGAATGATTGTTTAAGAAGGCCCAATTATCCATCCTTGTACTTCATTACTAAATTGCCTTTGGTGAATTAAGCATTGCTGTCTTTCAGTTGTCTAGGTTAAATGTAATTATACGCCATTTCAAAAATGTGTTTTATTCATGATTTTTTTATTATGGCAAAGTACATATAACATTAAACACATTTCAGTGGTATTAAGCACATTCACATTACTATGCAACCATCACATTCTGGTTGTCAATTCATCCATGGATTTACAGTTGGGTTGTTGCCATCTTTTGACTATATAAATAGTGCTGCTATGAAGATGGGTGTTCAAATACCTGTTTGAGTCCCTGTTTTCACTTCTTTTAGGTAATACCTAGAGGTGGAATTGCTCAATCACATGGTAAATCAAAGTTTAATTTTTCGAGCAATTGCCATATGTTCTCCACAGTAGTTTCACCATTTTATACTCTCACCTGCAATGCACAAAGATTCCAATTTATCCACACTCTCACTAATATTGTCATTATTCATTTTTTTAAAAATAAAAGCCATATAAATAGGTATGAAGTGGTATTTCCTTGTGTTTTCAATTTGCGTTTCCAAATGATTAGTGATGTTGAGTATCTTTTTATGCACTTATTGACATTTGATGTATTTTTCTTTAGAAAAATTACTATTCAAGTCTTTTGCCTATTGTTTTAATTGAGTTGTTTGGTTTTATGTTGTTGACTTGTAGGAGTTCTTTATGTATTCTAGATATTAATCTTTTACCACAATATGATTTTCAAATACTTTCTCACAATCTGTGGGTTGCCTTTTCACTTTCGTGATAGTATCCTTTGATGCACAAAAGTTTTTAATATTGATGTTCAGTTTACCTTTTCTTTCTTTTCCTTTTGTTGCCCAAGTTTTTTTTTATGTCATCACCAAGAAAGCATTGCCGAGTCCAATGCCATGAACATTTTCCCCTACGTTTTCTTGTAAGGGTTTTAGTTTTAGCTCTTACACTTAGCTCTTTGATCCATATTGAGTTAATCTTTGAACATAGAGCATGGTAAGTGCCAGATTTCATTTGTTTGCATGTGGATATCCAGTTTTATGAATATCATTTGTTGAAAATACTGTCCTTTTCCCACAATGATCTTGGCATCTTGTAATTTGACCATATATGAGGAAGCTTATTTCTGGGCTCTCTATTTTAATTTTACCAAAATGTTTTTTAAGTTAGAGTTTATCTTCTTTTTAGAAGCAAAATAGTTATCTAAGTTAAAGTGAAGGTGTTTATTTCACTTTACCCTTTAATATGAAAAATGAGGAGAGTACCATTGAGATCCAGTTCCTGAGTAATGAGGAAGAAAAATTGCTGAAAAATGAAAAAGCCACAATTAGGAAAGGGATGATGCTTGGATGGGTAGCACTCATCTAAAAACTTGACTTGGGCATACAAAAAAAAAATATTTATATTCTTATGTTCTCTGCACTACAAATTCTTCCTCTCCTCATTTTGTTATTGAGAGACAGTGCTGAAGTTGGTACCAGGGACAGCTCCAAGCTGGCTAACAATGTGGCTCCGTTAGGTCTTTCAACTCTCCTGCTTCTTATTTTATTTATTTATTAGTTTATTTATTTATAAGATGGTCAAATCACATTGTTTATTAGATCAACAGAGTAGCAAGGGAAAAGAGATATGGAGTAAGTTTACACACTTCAGATGCAGTGAAAGGACCACACTACTGAATCTTGTATTACACACTGTTTCTGTGTCCTCTCTCTTTCTTTCTTCCCTCTTTCTTCCTCTTCCTTCTCCCCACTGCTTCTCCTCCACTCTCTCCCTCCCTGCCTCTCATTTAATATACAATAACCCATCCTCTCCTTTCATTCCAAACTCATATACATACATTCTTATGTGCGTAAACTAAAGAACAAACAATGGTACCCATGCTTCGAAGGAAAGTTCAAAGTTTGTAAAGTGATATATTGGGCTTGCCATGAGTCATTTAGTGATATTTGTGTTGTTTTACATGCATGTGAATTTCTTTGAAATCTACTGAAAGCTAGGTGGCTGCTGTATGTGTAGGATTATGCTTCCCCTTTAGTCTACTTGTACAAGTCAGGGTGTCACTTATACTCTTGATCATAACAGTGAGCAGTGGTAGAGAATGACAATAAATAAGTAGTTGGCAGCTGACGTGCCTTAGGTTGGAACAGTGTCCCACATGATGACAGTGATAGAGTTCTAGCTGTTGGCAGGGTATCGCAGGGGTATAGGTGGGAACATCTGAGGCAGGTGAACAAGGGAGCAGCAGAAAAGCATATAAGAAAGTTCAGGAAATAAAGCCTGAATATTTTTTATAGTCCTTTACATTAACTGAGTTCAATATTTGGTAATATGAATGACCATTAAAAAGCTCTATAGCTTGGGTTATTTTAAGGAATTTGAGAAATTCAAGAGAAGTAGATTTGAAAAAAAAAAAAGAATCTAGCTGAGTCCTGATTAAAATATGTAATAATATAATTGAGGAAAACAATCACATCTGGCTAATGAGGAAAAATTAGAGTTCAAATACTTGAAACTTAAAGATATTTTATTTAAATAATCTCATGCTTTTGTTTCTAACAAGAACACAGATAAATCCATTTGACCATAAGAGGTAATATAAGGACAACTTTAAACAGTGTGTGGTAGTTTTTTTTTAAGATAGCAGCTACACATGTGCACTTATATCCCCTCTCTCTACAGTGCCCATCACCATGATACTAAAGGAGTGTAAATGTTGTAAATCCTCCTTAAAAAGGAGTAAGACACATTGTTTTTTTTTTTTTTTTTTGCATACTAGGAGCAGATAGAGAGCAGAATGAAGGAGACTGCAGCCTAGGACATGCAGAAGACCTACAGAGGAAATAAGCCCAACGGAGGTCTTGAACCGTGTCCACTCTGAAAGGGCACAGAGGGCGGAGAAGCAAGAGGGGCTTAAAGGGGCTGAAAACAAGGGATTGATTAAAGTCTACTTTTTGTTCCTCACTACAAGAAAAAAAAAAAAAGAACTCAATCAGCAAACTCATTGCCAACAAAATCTGTCAAAAATATTGTAGTTCATATATGAGGTATATTAATTAAGACATAATTTAGAGAAATTGCTGGGAGGAAGAATTATAAACAGAGCTCCTTTCCTTTCATAATGAAAGATCATGAAAATAAGAATTCCAGGGAGATTAAATAATTTAAAGAATTAAATCTATGAAGGTAATAGGAAAAAATACAGGAGAATGGATTTAGGAATTTGAGGTAGGAAAGGCAATCCCCCCGCCCCCTGAAACAATACATAAAGCAAAAGCCAAAATTGATAAATGAAACTAGGTTAGCTTGAAAGAAAATTTTGAAAGAAAGAATATGGGAAAGTCAGACAATAAGTGGTAGCTTAGCTGAAAACATCTGTAACATTTATGAAACAGACAGTTAATATCTGGAATTTATTCTGAAATCCTGAAAAAATCAATAAAATAAGACAAATAACCAAGTAAAATTTGAAAAAGGATATAAACAGGCAAAAGATATAAACAGGCAACTTATTTCAAAATGGGTATGAAAGTCATATTCAGTTTTTCCTAGTGCAAACAATGTCGCCATAGGCACCCTGTCACTTATCTCCACGATCGTGTGTGCCAGTGATTTTTTTTTAGGGTCCGATGGAGTGGAACTCTGACAGCAGAATGTGCACGGGTTTTGCTTATTTGTTTGTCTTTGTTTTAGTAAATGGTACCAAATTTCCCTCCAAAGTGGCTGTGCTGATTTATACTTGTTTCCACAGAGCACATCCTTATTCTTGCATCTTAATATTATTATGAGTTTTTCCTTCTTGTACTCTAATGGTTGAAAATGGAACCTCGCTAACATGTTTTGCCTTTTCCTGATCCCTGTTCGTGATCAGTATAGTTTCTGTGTTGAGTAGATAACTGTGTTTCCCCTTGTAAGAATTATTTTTTCTATTGGGTTAGTTACTACATAGATTTATCTTGTCCTTTTTTTACAGTAATCTGTAATTTATTCTTTGCCTTTTTATTATTGTTTTTGAAGAAGCATGACTATCTGTTGTTTATAATCCATAGAGAGTGGTATATGCATATTATCTAGAGACATGGAGCTAATTTTTAACATATAACAAATCCTGGCTCTAACTTTTCTTTCCCGTAAGAAAGTAACCTGTCTAAGCCTCAGCTTTCTCATGTATAATAATGCCCACCACATAGCTGTGTTCTGAGCATTTTCTTTTTAAAAATGTCTGACTATTATTGGCCTACTTTCCCTCCTTTCTCCATTAAGTAACTTTATCCTTTTTCAAATAATCTATTATACTGCTATCGAACTTTATTAAATCAAGGTTAAATCAGTACATTTATTCATTACTACTAGGTATAAGTGAATAATTTTAAATGCTTTGTGTGATTTCCCATCAAGGACATTACAATGAGGTTAGAGATAAATGATATAATTGCATTACAGAATAAATCCAGCACTTTGAACCAACAGTAAGAAAAATGTTATAAGAAAAATAACAATATATTTATTAATCACTGGAACCTATAAGGTACTGGTATTCAACATTAGAGAAGACGCTGAGATAATTAAGAATTGATGCATACCATCGAAGCACTAATAATTTAAAAAAATAAAAGGAAAAAAGGCAGATTTTGAAAAGTACTGTTGATGATGAGCAAAAGGAAATGCTGAGGAAAAGAGAGAGAAATTACTTGTCTGTAGGAATCTTGAAATAGTAATAAGAGCACTGTTTGGGCAGGGCCCATACAGATAGGCAGGCTTTTGTTAAATGCAGACACAGGAGAAGCACAAGTTCCAGAAAACAGTGGCCTGAAAGACTTACAGCGTGCATGGAAAATGGTGAGAATTTCAGGGCTGCATGAATAGGAAGAGGCAGTCGGTGATGATAACGAAAAGGGCTGTGACTGAATTGGAGCACTTGCGTGCCCTGCACGTGAGCACCTTCCTATTATGCATGTGGGTGCCTCTGCTCCCTTCTGTAAGTAAGCGCAGAGTAGTTTTCTTTACAGGTGTTCCACTCATCTTATCTTGTGGTCCAGGTAGGATTATCGATAATATTCCTCTTCCTTCTTCTCCTCCCCCAATCTCTAGCAAGCGGTAAACATGTAACCCGATCGAGGCCAATTAATCTGTCACTTGGTAATTTGAGTCATAATCAAGGAGGCACATGGAGGCTGCTGGAGCTGAGTCAGTCGATTACAGCATCTTCATGCAAAGATTCTCAAATCCCACCATCAGAATCTGCCCACTTTATGATCCTTCCCAAGGCTTTGCTTCTCTTTTACTTCAGGGAGCTCCTCAATATCCTGTCAATAACCACAATGTGTGATGTGTGTGTGTGTGTGTGTGTGTGTGTGTGTGTGTGTGTGTGTGTGTGTTTATGAAGTTTAGTTTTTCCATTTTATTTTGCCTAACTTAATCAGAACCAGTTTCTACAGACAACAAGCAAAGAGCTCTAACTGTTGGATCTCTACATAATTTGTAAACATTGGGGAGCAGATAAAGACATAATTTAGGAAAATTGAAGCAACAAAGAATCAGAGTCTAAGTACAGGCAAGAAGAAGTGTAGTGTTATGTGGAATTTAGAAGATTGGGAAGGAGTAGAGAGATGTAAGACATTATGCAAATAAAAGTGTTATAGTCCAATGGAATGAACATTAGACAACATTATAAAAACATGGGTTTGAATCACAGGTTCTGCCTAGCTTCTGACTTGCTTAGGCAAGTTACTTACACACACACTGAACCCTTAGTTCCAAAATTTTATATAATATGGACAGTAATATCCTTTATGTCATGTTTTGAGAGTTTAAATCATAATATATGCAAAGTGCTAAAAGTTGTCTTCATCACATCGTTGGTGCCAAATTAACGTTCTTTACTAGTTCATAAATTTAATAGAACTTGGCAAGTTATTAGCTCTTACATATGGTAAAAGCCAAAGTCAACACTGTCCTCAAGCTTTTGAAACTGGGAGATGGAGTGGGTGGTGGTAACATTCCAACAGAGAAGAGAGGCTGGTTTGCAAGTGGATAGGTGATAAAACGGACTTGTTAAAATAAAACACTGAATTTTTGACATGTAGATTTTTTAGGTAACCAGGAAATAATTTGTTCAAGACTTAAGAGAATGCTGAGATTTAAAGAACTTTCGTGTCATCCTCATAACTTTGGAAAATTGAAAGATGTGATAACCAATTGAGTGACTAGAGAAAAAGAAAATATTGATGGCAATTCTAGTCCATATTTATATAAAGGGTGGGTGAAAAGGAGAGTAAATAAAGGGGACAGAAGGGAACATATCACAACAGCACAGAAGCCGAAAGAAGAGACTTCCAGACCCAACATTTTTCTTACTTCACAGCCTCAAATGTCTCAAATGCTGCAGAAAGAACAGAAAGTACAGGCATTAAAAGGAATCTATTAAATTGTCTCATTAGTGAGTCTTCTCAGAGATTTATTTCAGCAAAGTCATAAAAGTAGAACTGGATGTAAGGGACTATGAGAATAATGTCTCATTTGTGTTTTAGGACAGTTCTTATTTATGTTTCAGAAATTGTTTTGGGAGTGGCAAAGGGTATAGTCAAAAAAGAAAAACAAAGAAAAATTTTCCACAAATAAAATAGTCAGCATTAAAAATAATTAGAACTGATTTGAGATTATAACAGCAATTATACAGTTTTATGTAGCCAACCAAATTAATGTGTGAACAATCCTACAAAAATAAAAGGTATTTCTAAACCACACACTCCAAATGTCAATACAGCGATTCCATTATATCTCTGCCAATGGTCACAGTATCACAAATATTTACACTAGAAATATTTCATCTTAATAAACTCAAAATAAGCCATAGAATCATAGTACTTAATATGGCATTTTCATTCTTGGTAAACACTTGATAGAATTTCTAAGACAGTTCATTTCTTTCCTGTGTCAACTTTCTCTAGAAATACATTTTTTTTCTTTGCAAAGAACCCATCAGTATTTCTTTTCATCATGATGGCTCATTTTTTCCATCCATATATTTTTAGCTCCCTGTATTGTAATAATGATATATAAGGGTCATTTCCAAAATTTATTAATGCACTTTACATTTAGCTCATTATAAACTCTCAAATAAACTGAAATGTAAAGGAGCACACAGTGGCAATTGTCTATTCTGAACCCTGGAGGAACATCGATCAGGTTGATCAGCTCTTGCACAGGACTTCCTGGCATCCTTGCTAGGAGAGCTTGAGCCAAACCCTGGCACTGGGGAAGAAGATACCTGGTTGACTTCTGTGTCCCCTCACGGATAGCCATGGACTAAATTCCCAATTCGTGTTATAATACCTATATACATCCATTATTTTCCTTGATAAATATTCAGAAGAGACAGCTAGACCAAAAAATGTAATTATTCACAATATATAGAAAATTTTCAATCCCCACTTAGCATCCTAGTCACATCTAGTTATTTGCATGAGAAGTTACTAATTTCTTCTGAGAGAAAAAAATGAGTGCTGGATTTTGGATAAACTATTATGAGATTTCCTAGAGATGACTAATTATTTTAAATGAAACTCTAAGTTAAATATTTTCTGTTTTATTGCTTTCTTTTTTCTTTTCCTTCTTTCTCGTGACTAAATCCAATAGTCTTATGAATTGAAATCTAAGGTATTTACAAGGAATGTGATGGTAAAGTTTAGTACTAAGTCAAATTTACCCTAATAAAACAAAAGACAGCTATTAGCTGATTCATGTCACACATACACACACACACACACACACACACACACACACACACACACACACACACAATGCTTTTGAATCTGTATTTAGGGCCAAAATAAAATGTATTAATGATATTCAACAAAATCAAGTTAACAGGAATACCTGATCTGATTAATTTTATTGTTAACTTCTTTTTTTCTTTCATTCACTTATCTATTCATTGTTTTAGCTATTTATTTTGCATTTACTGGGAGGGTACAGAGAAGAGAAATATATGGCTCTACCTTAAGAAGTATATCATTAGGAAATGTTTTACAGAGAAGAGCCTAATAAAACTGGATCTTGAATTATTTTTTTTTTAAAAAAACACATCTCTTGAATTAAAAAAAAAAAAACGCATCTCTTTCTACTAAGACAGTAATACAATTTTCTTTTCTGTCTGCTTCTATCTCCTAAATTCTGTTGGAAAAAAAAAATAACAAAAAAAGTAGCAAGTTCTTCCTGAATATTTATGCCAATGTGTGATTTGGTTACTTGGGTCTATTGTAACTAACTAAAGTTTTGTAGCAAAAGTTGATTTATAAACAAGATTTTGTACAAGTTACTTTGGCAGAGGGCCTCTACTGTGAGTTCTATCAGCTTGTGACAACACCACACTTTTTGATTGATCAGACATTTTGATTCCATGAAGAAATTATATAATTTCATGTGTGTTTAACTTAGTGCCCGAGCAATAATCTTTTAACACTAAAAAGCTTAAAAGACTTGAAAATGTGAAATTAAGAACTTAGATTTTCCATGCATTTCTCCATTCCTGCTTACCTACCTCCCATTTCTGTTTTTGTCATATTTTTAGGACAGTGAAAATTAGAGAGTTCAAACTGGATATACAATGAAAAGAGAATAAAAGGAAGGAGAAAGAGGGTTGGAGGATGGGCATGTCTAAGACAGGTATTGGTGCTGTGCAACTAAAGAAATGATTTTCAAGGAGAAACATAGTTTACAGCTCTGTCAGTCTCCTTCCTCGTAGCAACATTTTAAAAGTGAGATGCACTTGGAGGCCATCTCCCCAGACAGTGTCTGCAGCCTGCAAGGGGGCCCCTCACCAGTTCCCATGTCTATGCAGTATGATGATGGCAGCCTTGGGTTTCGATTTTCACAATCTGAGCTCTAGGCTCATCTCAGCTCAATAGTGAGTCCCCTTTGTTTTGACTTTTCGAAACATACCTGTACTCAGTTCTCATTCAGGTAGAACAAAAGCTGTGCCGGCAGGGAGACGGAGTTGAAAAGGTTGCAAGTAAACCTTTCTTGTGATACCTGGGTGGGAATATACACTGTGGATTTTTGATGTCATCTTTCCTTCTAAGCCAGTGGGGGTGGATGCACTTCTCTTTGAATTTTCTAGTTTGTCTCAATGGTATATAGCTTTCATTTGTCTCCGTAATCCCAATATATATAAACAAATATGAAACAAACTTAATCGATTCGATTTTTTTCAATCACATGAGAAACATCTCCCTAGTATGAAGGCTAATGAGCTACAGTCCAGATATTTAAGGAGCGTGGGAGTGCATAGTATGTATGACACTCTCTTTTCCTATTCTTTGTTCTGCTTGTGTTTCAGGATCCTTGCCTGACATGGAAGTAAATCTGAAAGTAGAAAAGGCTTTAAAATATATATAACTCCATAAAATGGAATTACTTATTTCAAGAACATAAAATATTTTTAATGTAAACTTTATTTCATCTCCAGGTGCATAGGAAGGACAAAGAAATTGATTTATTTTCCATAGGCTATCAAGTGGTAGAGAAATAAAATAAAATAAAATAACCTTTAATATCACAGAAAATTTTACTGTATGTTCAGATAGATAACCAATAACACAAAGGCTATAATTTCATAAATATTAGATAATGTTCATATCACTTATGATTAACAAAAACTAATTCCTGGCAATTTATTAAAATTCCCAGAAAAACAGGAATGGTGATATGCTACCACATATTCATTAAGCAGCTACCATTAAGAGCAAAGCATTAGGTTGATAATTGTCATTTCCCTCTGTCACTTTATCTGATGCACTGAGTTCTCTAATGAATTCAGCAAAGTGTGCCTGCAATGACTGAAAAATGTCATTTAGGTGCAAGTGCAAGAGTGCTCTCATGCACAGAAATCTCAAATCACAGGATCTTGTTTCCCTAAGTCCCTAATTCAATGTTTTTTAGCTATAGTTTGCAACCCCTTAGAAGATCTAGGCATAAATTTAGTTGGGTGGCAAATTTTTCTTTTTATGAAATAAAGTAGAATAGAAAGTAGTAGAGTATATTACATGTAGAAAGGAAAATACGGTTTCCAAAATCTTCTGTTTTAGACATGCACACCTGTGTGTGTGTGTGTGTGTGTGTGTGTGTGTGTGTGTGTGTCTTATTGGCGTTAGATGTCAGTATAAAATGTATGACTCACTGTGGATTACCTCAAAAAGGTATGAAAGCTGTTGCCCTATACCACATACTAGTCCTTCGGTCAAGTAGCTCATTATGACATTTTATTTATATTGAGGAAACTGAATCTCAGCAAGGCAGCTGAGTTGTTTATGATCTCCTAGTATCACAACATGCAAGAACTGAGATTCTATTTGTAATGTTAAAATAAAGAATAATCAGTTTTCAAAATACAGACCTATCTTATTAGGCATGTCGCAGTCATGTGTGTGTGTGTGTGTGTATGTGTATCTCTAACTATAAAGAAAACCAGAGCAGACCCTATGCATTTCTACCATAATCAGCTCCTAATTATTTTATCATATTCTTAATGTTGATGTTCATTGTTTTTCATTGAATTTTTAAATGTATATTGCTGTCAGTCTGATGAATCCCCAGAAAATCGTATCTGTTACAATGATAAAGTTCTTAGTATCAACTGTTTTAAAGTTAAGATGGGCTGTAAATATCATCAAGTTTGACTTCTACAATTTAGCTTTGGTTCTTCTACAAACTTGGCAAACCACTATGATAAATATAGCTCAAATTTATTGGGTTATTCATATAAAATCCATGAAGTTTAGAAATTTTCCCTTTTAATTCTCATTGACCTTAAATGATTTCATGTTCTTGCTTACCCATTCTAAGCTCTCCTTCTCTGCAATCTTTCATTCATTCACTTAAATTACAAAACTTTTATTAAACATTCTTCCCTGAAAGGCATCATGCTAATTATTAGACTGATACAAATAACTAAAACATGTTTTTATAGAATTTTTTGTCTAATGGCCAGACTATTCAGTGTTTGATTGTGGAAAAAAAAATCTGCAAATAACAGTTCTGTTGAAATTTCCTTTTCTATTTCAATAATATTTTCTATAAATCTCTTTTCTATTTATGCCTTGCTAGGATGCTAGGATAGCCAGTGTGTGCTCCTCATTATTCATTTTTTTCTTTGTATGGTAGGACAATCTCCAAAATACGATTTCTTAATTAAAATTGTTGAATCTTTATTAAGAACCTACTAAGCAACATGTGAAATATATTACAAGAAAAAATAAAACAAAACAGAATAAAAGACATACTAGGATAAAATCAAGGACACTCTTAGAAATCATTTATGTCATTATTGATTTGAACTTCCAATGTGCCTCCACGACAGATCCACAGTAGATAGGGGGCTCAAAGACTCATGATGTTTTACTACCACTTGATATTTAGAAAACTCAAAGCCATTTATTTAAGTTCATTCCATGGCTTCATTCTCTCCTGCCACATGTGTAGCACCAAAAACCAAGAAAGAAGTGAGCTAGTTGCTAAGCAACAACTAAGGTATTAGGAGTGCATCTAGAGATGCATCTCTTGAAGTGAATCACATAATTAATCAACAGGTTTTTAAAAGCTAAAAAGTGAAGTAGTGAAGATACCCATTAAGTCATATATGTTTTAGGGGAAAGGTGAAAAACTAAATTCCAGCTTAGATGTAGGATGATTTTATATGCAGAACTTTGTTTTCTTTAAGGGCACGTAGTCATGGATTTTTGGGATTCATAAAAAATAGTGCCAGATCATATACCTATATTAAGTCTTGAGCCTCATGCATTCTCTATGTATTAGAATAAATTTAAATTGCCCAAATGGAAACTGAGATAATTTGGTTGCCACCTGATACATCAGTGGCAACAGGGCAAAGCGAGGGGAGAATTGGGAGGGGCTGGTTGGAACCTCAAGCCCCGGGTGCCTATGGCCAACGCCAGAGGTAAGGAGCTTCTATGGCGATAGAAAAAGGAGAGACCAGAAATCAGTGAAGGTTTGGAGGAGTTTCTGTGGAGGAGGTGCTGACACGTTTTCCTGTAGGAATGCAGGTCCATTAGGGCAGAGGGCAGCATGTTGATTAAGAAGATCGCTGGGTTTGGGGGTCAGAGAGATCTGGGCCCAAACCTTGGCTCTTGCGTTCTCTAGTTTTGTGTTTTTGAGCAAATTACCTAAGTTCCCCTGAAGTTTTAGCTGTCTTTGCTGTGGCTATTTTATTATTATGTTGCTCTTATTATTAATATATTTTAGATCACCAAAGAAAATGAAAGAAACATAAATCAACAAGGTTAGTGCTAGTGAGAAAAGCTAATGTCTCTGATGTAAAACAGAGATGGTTTTCTGCTCAGGGTAAAAATTCCTCAGAATTTTCCCCAGATAAATAGGAATTTGTTGGTGTGGTTTGAAGCTAAGAAAGGAAAAGGGACTGAGAATATTGGTAGAAATTATCAAACATATTGTCCTAAAAAGCGACAACAAAAACATAGCTCCAGATGAGATTGCAAGCATTTTGATGCTGCTTTGACTTTAGACTGAAGAAGAATCAGTCAGAAGTCCTAGGAGCCAAATCCTAAAACACTTTTAGAATATTTAAGGTTTCACCCCATCTTTATCCACACTGCAACTATATATTCATGTAGGCTTTTACCACTTATTACTAGGATTTTTTATTGTTCTAAATTTATATTTAATTATAAAAGCGGTTTATCAATTCACTTCACTGTAAATTTTTAATAAAATCAGATTTTCAAAATGTCCACCATGACATTTCCCATTGTTTTCTATGTGTACACATGTAAGCACATTTAGAAATAAATTTCGGGTGGGGAGGGAGATATGAATGTTATCTTATATATAGAAAGTTTTACTGTGCAACTGTTTTTATAATTAATTAATTATTTTTTAATGGTGATGTTGGTTAACAAAATCCGATAAGTTTCAGCTGTACATTTTAACAGTAAGGCATATATATATATATTTACATTGTGTGTTCATTTCCCATAGTTAGATTTCTCTGTCACCACATATTTGACCCCTTTTACCCTGTCTACCTCCCCCACTAACCTCTGGTAACCAGCAACTGGTTTTTATCATCAACAGTATATCTCAAAATCTGTCCATGTCTACACACACACACACACATTACATCAACACATACACACACATATACACAGAACTCTTTTTTAAGAGGCTATATAATATTACATACTATAGTATAATCATTTTCCATTTAATAAAACTTCAGATTATATTCTCGATATCTATTGTTGTACAACAAACTACCTTAAAACTAAGCAGCTTAACATAATAATAATCACTTTGATTGGTCAAAGATCTGTAATTTGAAAAGGACAGGGTAGAAAGGGTTCTCTATACTCCATGAGGTATTAGACAGGGTGATTTCACTAATGACTGTTTAATCTGCTTCCAAGATGGATCATTCACATGGTTGGCAAGTTGGTGATGACTCTGCCTAAAACCTCTGTTCTTTTCCATGTTGGTCTTTCCATGTGGTCTGGGCTTTCTTACATCATGGTGGCTGGGTTCCAAGGGTAAATTCCCAAGAAATAAGGCCAGCAAGAAATGGTTACCTAACTTAGGAAGTCAAGTAGGCTCATGTTCACAAGACTCTATTAGTTAGTGAACTCATGAACCCAGTGCAAGTTTAAGGGAAGAGCAATAGACTCTCTCCTGATGAAAGAGTGATAAATTTTTGGAGATTCCTGTGCAATGATAAACATTTTTACAGTCATCTTGAAAAAGTACAATGTGTCCAGCTTGTTTCTAAATCCTTTAGTATTACAAATGATATCAGAATATATGCAATTGCATACCTCTTGGTGCACATGTTAAATATTTCTCTATCAATTGGAGCGGCCATACTCCCAGTATTTATTTAGATCTATCTATCTATCTATCTATCTATCTATCTATCTATCTATCTATCTATCTATCTATCTATCTATCTATCATCATCATCTATCTATCTATCTAGTCATTCTAATAATCTATCAAAAGGCAATACATAATCACAGCATATGAGAGGTTCATTTTCCAACACAATTAACTCATGATAAATATTTTCATTATTATCATTAGATTCTGTTTGCCAGTCTTATGGGAGAAAATAATATCTCATTGGCTCTGTTTATATTTCCTTAATTACTATTTGTGGTAAGCAATTTTCATAGTTATTAATAACTTTAATTTTCCTTTCTGTGCCCTGTTTAATATTTTACACATCTCTCACTAGGTCTTCTTAATGACTATATAAGATTTTATATAGTAGTCTTTTTCTGCTCTTATATAATTTATTTTATGGATTACAAATAATACATGTTATTAGGATTTTGTTTTGTTTTGTCTTTTAATTTTCTACATTTTTTTACAGAGTTAGATTTTGAGGCTGTCAACTTCTTATTTTCTATTATGTCTTTTGTTTTCTTGTGACTTGCATAAGAAAGCTTTACACACCTCTACCCATATACACATATTTACTATTTACCTTTATGTTAAGCTGATGAGTGAAAAGTTGTTTTCAACTGTTTATCTTTTAATCGAATGTGAGTTTTATTTGAAGATGATGAGAGATAGGTAAACAGTTTTCTTTTTCTTGACAGTCAATTATCATAACATAATTTATTGATTATATTTGACTCTACAGATTGACAATACCAATATTATTTTTCATATATCTTTCTATATAATACATAATTTCTATATAATAAATATGTAACATATAATATCCAATGTATTCTATATACATATGTATTATATGTATATAGTAGTCATGTTTATTATATAATAATATGCATAATATATATACATATGCATAATATATATACATATAAGAGTTATAGATTATTAGACATATCTGATAATGCATTTATCCATTTCTAGGCCAATTTCATACTTTAAAAAAAATAACAGCTTTATCGTGATGTAATGTGTACAACATAAAATTCACCTCTTCAAAGTGTGCAACTCAGTGTGGTTGATGGTATTCACAGAGTTCTGTAACCATCCATCATCACTACCTAATTTCAGACCATTTTCATCATCCCCATAAGAAACCTAAAACCCATTAGCAGTCAATCTCCATTCCCTTCTATTCTCAGACTCTGGAAACCACTAATCTATTTTCTATCTCTATCGATTCACCTCTTCTGGACACTTCATATGAATGAAACGATATAATGTGTGACCTTTGGTGCTTGGCTTCTTCACTTAGCATGTTTACAAAGTTCATCCACACTGCAGCATGTATCGAAGCCAATTCCATGTTGATGTATTTATTATAGTTTTATGGAGTATTCTGACTACTGACAGGGTAAATTATCCATCATTGTTCTTGTTTATAATGTTCTTAGCTATAATTGTATGTTTCTTTTTTCCAGTATAATTTTTATAGGTGTATCAATAAATTTATTGGATTTGCTTTGAATTTATAGATTAATTTGAGTAGAACTGTTATCTTTGAGAAGAGTATCAACTCTTCTCATCCATGACACGAAATATTCCTTTTCAATCAGATTTCTTTTATGTTAAGGATTTATTATTTTCATCACTGTGAAGATTTCTCTTCAAGTGAATAACTATGCATTATATAGTTTTTGTAACTGTTAAGATTGTGTTTTTTTTCTATAATGTAATTAATTGGCTATATCAATTATATTATCTGAAAATAGTTTTTAATCCTTTCTAATATTTTATACTTTGTATTTTTTTATGCCTTGTCTTAATTCTGCTGTTGTAAACTGGATACAGTTTGTCTTCCCCAGGGGACATTTGTCAATGCCCAGAGATATTTTTGATTGTCATAAATAGAGGAATTCTATTTACATCTAGTGATCAGAGGCCAGAGTTGCTGCTAAACATCCTACAATGCACAGAACAGCATCCCACCCAAATAATCATCTGGTCTAAAACAGTAGGGCCAAAGTTAAGAAATCCTGAGTTAGAGAGAGCATTCAGTACAATGTCAAATAGCCGTAATGATAACAGGCACCTTATATTGCTCCTGGATTTAATAGGAATACTTACAATATCAATAATGCTTGTATTAGGTTTCTCACCAATGAGCTTTATGAAATTTTAAAAGTGTCCTTCTATTCCTGGTTTGCTAACATAAGCTTGTGTGTTTGTGTTTTGATAAAGAATGGATATTAAATTTATCATTATCCCTGTAGCTGATGATATGGTCATATGATTTTTCTACCTTAATTTATTAACATAATATAATAAATTAACAGATTTTCTAATTTTCACCTAAATTCCTATCCCTGGGATAAATCTTACTTCTTTACAATTATTGCTGGATTCTATTTGCTTTTAAGTCCAGGTTTATAAGCAAAAATGACCTATAGTGTGTGTGTACTCATGTATGTGTTTGTGTGTATGTGCATACTCTCACATGTATGTGTGTTCATATTCTATCTTAATTTGATTTAAAAACTATTTGCACTTTAATCCTTCTAGAGTCCTGGATTCCAGATTTGGCTGTGCTGTGTGCTAGGTGCAGTATCCTGGTCTAGACGTTTCCCCTATATGACCTCACCTTTTTCAGGTGTAATATGAGACAGCAAGAATAAATGATGTCTTGAGGGCCTTCTAGCTCCAGATACATAAAATTTAATAGATTTTCAACCATAACTAGTACTTGGCAGTAATAGTTATGCAACAGATACTTGATAAATAGACAAATATATGAGCCAGGCATGCAATGCATTCAACTAAAGCAGGGATTTCACTTAGTCAGAATTCCGGTGTGGTTTAGAAAACAGATGTTCTGTATTATTAGTGCAAGAATACTCTTTTAACTCCTAGGCTAACTTTCGCTGGTGGTGTTTTTGGCCAGAGAACTGTTTTGTGAAAAAATCTGAGGTTACTTCTGAACTTTGGGGAAAGTAATATCTGTCATGGGCATGGAATGTGAAATAAGTAGCACATTGTCATTAATCTGCCATCTCTACCCCAGATTTATATCTATATATAAATAAATATAAATAATATATATTTGATGCTTTGGTGATATAAATAGCAGGTCGCATATTGCAAGTGATAATGAAATGCAAAGAGTCTTCCCTCTGTACCCTTGAAAAAATAAGTAATGAGCCAATCCTAGAGAGAGATTAGCCTTAATGTTTACATGTAAGTTAATGAGAGTCATGATGATTTATGATGCATTCACTTTTCATCAGAAACAACATTCTCTGTTAGAAGGAAGCTAAAGAGTGCCTTATTCTATGACTGAGTTGAAAAGTAGTTCTCTCTTTCTAGTTGCTCAGCCAAACATAAATGTCATGTTAAAAAGAGTAGTCGATTTTTGAACAGAGAAATGCTCAAAGGGTTCTCTAGAGTCCACTCCTTTAATCAAATGTTTGATGGGGAGAACTTTTTTTTCTTCTTGGAGATTTGAGCTCTTGCTAGAGTAGTAGAAGAATTTTCATGCCTTAAAATGATAAGCAGTGACCCTGTACTAAGAACATATTGATTGCTAGGGTTTGGTAAGGATTATCTTTTTCAATACCTATAATTAACTATCTTCTAAATGTAATACTAAAAAATGTGAAATGTTCTTCACATTTGATTAGGGCAGATTCTTTTCATTCTTTCTTATTCTGCATTAAATAGATGAACCTGGTTTACTATAAGCTTATAAGTACCATTTTGAAATGCACAACATTTCAAAAGATAATTTATATGAGACACCAAAACCAGAAATAGTAAATACACATATGTATGTACCAGTGTTAGGCTTCTTTATCCATACTTAAGTCCTAGGGTCTATATTTAACTATTTTGAGAAAGCAGAAAAGGAAAAAAAAAGTTAACACAGTTTCAACCCATCATATAAATAGCTTTCCCATAAGAATAACACAATTTTGCTTCTTTATAAAGCTAAATTAATAATAAATTACACTTTATTACAGCTGAAATTAATGTAGAAATCCCTGTTATAATCATTTTCAACATAGAATAAAATGTTCCTCTCACCTGAATATTGGTAACAAGTTAATGGGGGGAATCACTAATTAGGAATTAGAACCAAATATAGTTTTAATTATCTGTGAATAATAATTTGCCAAGGCTTGAAAATATGGGATTGTTGCACAGTAGATATGCACAGGTAGATTCTCCATATTATGAGGAGGAGCTGCCTAAAGTTGATTGGTAAAGTTAAGGTATGAGGTGAGGCCTTTTAAAAGTATTGACATAGAAAAGGAGAGGATCTCTTTGCTTCAAAACTTCTTGTTGCTCTTTGAATTTCCTGGTTTAAGTTCCAAATTATTTATCACTCCAAGTTCTCTAACATTTTATCTAATCATTATTGTTTATCCATCATTAGTTTTCATTAGTTCTCTACTCAGACAGTTAATTAAGTCTAATCAAACTGTTCTGTTCTTTGTACCCTAACTAATGGGGGTATTAGTAGTTTAGTTTGAAATACCTTCCCATCTCTAGCTGATTTTCAAAACTGTACCCCTTCTGTAGGCCCACTGTCAGGAACTGTAAAAGATCTAAGAATTTTCTCTACTTGAAAGGTAACAAGTTAGCCTACCACAGTTTCATGGATGCTGGCAGAAGACATAAGACTCCTGGGTCAGAGATGAAGGATGTTATTACTCATGACACAGCAAACATCATTAGCTTCATGTTTGCACTGTTTTCCCTTGCCCTTAAGTCCCATAGAGGCAATATGAAGCAATCCAGGTAGATATTATGTATTCAGAGGGTTTGTGTCACAGCCAAGGAAGTTCAAGATTAGGAAACCTGAGTTATTTATAATGGATACAAGAAGCCTGCCCAAACTTTACCCCAGGGGGATGCATTATCTTTATCATATCGTTCAGCCTTCTGTTCTGCAAGAAGGGATACACTATTTCTGTCTTCCATGGCTGTTTAGTGTACAAACACCCTTGCAAAAATAGTCCAGAACAAAAGCTGTTTGTACAAACAGTGCTTGTGTTCATAAGACATGACAAATGAATGAGACCCATGGAGAATTGCCTCCCAATATGCATTACTTTCATGAAGGCTGTCATTACTACTCAAGTTCTATCCTCACTACCTCTTCTGGACTTCCACCAAACACAGTACAGACTCTCACATTTGTCATTTATCATCAATTAGAGTGTGCTTAGAACAATACCTAGCTCATCCTGAGTATACAGTAATGTCAGTGGTCATCATCGATGTATTTGTTTTATTCTAGGTGTATGGCTATCTCACACAAAAATAAGAGAGAGAATAAATCTTTGATGTTAAGGGTAATATCATTTTAGTAGTCTCAGTGACTAGTTTAGGAAGAACAAGTGTACATCAAAGTCCTTTAGCTAAAATTATTCCCAAGTTTCCCGGGATGTCTTTCTAAAAGTGTGAAGGTCTAAAAGGCAAATATTCCTTGCTCCAGAATTAGACTCTTCTAATAGCTGATGTCAGAACTTTCCACACCTCTACCTTCTGAATGATTGGATGCCTTCACTTTACCTGGCTCTTTTGGACACTGGATTGATGTCAGCTCTAACCTCTGATATATGCCAAATCCTTTTGGTTTGCTGAGATTTCCTAGATGTATGACCTTAGATACTTCAGTATCTCACATATAGTCCTGAATTTGTCTAGAAATTCTACCCTCCCACTGCCCTTCTGGAGTGTGTTAACATCCCCCTGGATGCATTCTGACCTCTCTGTATTTACATACACCCAGGTTCAAACTCACCATTTAGGGAATTGAGTCAAATTCTCCAGGTCCTACCAACAACTGACCATCTCAATTTCCTACCATATTCAGCTTTTCCTTTTCAGCAGCATGTAAAATGGCCCTGGGCTCTGTGCTTAGAATCAACCTGTTTCTGCTACTCATGTAGCTCTTGGAGAAGTAATCATGCTGTAGTGTTTCCTCATGTATAAAATATAGATAATATTTTCCACTATATAGAGCTTTTGTGAGATAATATATGTAAAGCCTTTGACAAAGTACCAACACATTGTAATTGCTCAATAAATGTTAAGTATTATTGCTTATTACTGTTTTTATTATTATTATCATTCCCTGTGGAACTTGGATTGTAACTCATAGAGGCAGGTCAGTTACTATTCACATGACTAATCAAATAAAACAAGTCATAATCTTGCCATAGTTTCAATGCCAGGAACCCTATTCAAGCCAGAGAGATTGACTAAGCCACTGAAGTACATTTCTGCCACAAAGATGTTAGAATCTCCTTTTGCTAAAGGGATTCTATTCTTGAGCCTGGTCCAGCAGAACCTTGAGGATATATGTGTCCTCCTGCTCATTCTTTATCCCTCTATCTGGGGCACATGCTTTTCTGATAAATGGTTGCTGGGAAGAACCTAAAAAAGGACCAGAAGCAGCAATGGCTAAACCATCTCAAGAAGTAAAATAGAAATTGAACATATTTTTTCTAGGAACATTTAAAAGGAAGATTGTTTCATAACTATCTCCATTATTGCAAATGGTAATAATCTCTCCTCAAGATAGAAAGAGAAAATAAGATTAAAATATTATTAGAGAATATACAATATAATAATAGGTTTTTTAATAATGTAGTTTGAAAGGAAACATGACCTGAATTCCCAAGTTTCCCGGGATGTCTGGTAATGTTTATAAATTCTATATATTATCCACTTCTTACTTACCTTTCAAAAGTCTCTTTGTTAAAGATAAGTATCATTATGTATGCAAATAAGAGAAAGTATGCCATGCAAAATAATTTTATGCTGCTCATAGTCTTAGTGCTTTTAATAATTGAATCATTTGAAATATTCACATAGGCCTACTTAAAAGAAAAAGAATATATGAAAACAATATAAGTAGAAAAAGTTACACACTTAGTAATTAAACTCTTAGCTTTTTTATATTGCCCTTGATTGAAATCAAAGCATTACTCAAGAATGATAAAGAGGTTAAATTTTTGAAATGCAAAATTGTATTTTCTATTCATTTTTCTCTTCTTGTTTTATATGAAAAATAATGCTACTGAATTAATGCATTGCTTGTGTCCAAATACATGTTTGAAACAAGGCCTATTCTTGGTTTACATCCCATTGAGAGAATTGTGGCCTCATTTTCTCCTTCACATTATTTAATATTTGGCTACAGCCGCTGTTTGGCAGGAGGTAAGGTATTTGATGATTCTTCTGTGTTGCATAAACATTTTTACTTCAAAGAGATTGCCTGTTCATATCCCACTGGATCAAGCCAGATGTCTAATTCTGTCCAACATCTTTAATGTTTTCAAAATCATCTGAGGTGTTGTTAATGGAGTATCATTAGGTACAATTTGAAACTTTTCAATGGGCAGTACACACGTTCAGTCTATTTGTGCAACATAAGCCCTTGCTTCTGAAATCTGAGATATTTCCTTTTATATACTATTCTAACATCTTATTTTCTTCTCCTGGTGACTTAATTATGTAGTCATGGTAAATGTTATTTTTCTAATTGACAGTTTTTTATTAAAACTGTAATAGGATTCAAACATAGCACAAACCACTGGGATAAGGTATAATAATGTCCTGATCACCGAAGCTGTGATCTAAATTAGGAGGAAAGGGGACACCACAGAAATAAACTCTAGTACAAAGGAGGCCAGATTCAATGTGCCATGAAAACTCAGATGTGAGAGCTCTATATATTGTTGGGTGGGAGAATAAACATTTTAATCAAGGCCTCAGTTTCCCAGGAGCACAAGAAAAATAACGCCAAGAAGGAGGATGTTCTTAAGCAAAAGTACATAGAGATATGGTTTGTTCCAAAAGAGAAAGAAATTCTGCATCAACTGAAAGCAGCTTGGGAAAGAACAATGTGTACTATGCCAAGATTGCTGGCTTTATCCTATAGAACAAGAAAACTATTAAAATTTAAAACAGGATGTAGCATGGTCAGATTTATACTTAGCGAACATGAATCTAAAAAGTTTTATCTCCTGTACAGATTGTATGGGAGATAAACTTAATTTGCCATATCAAGTACGAAATCTTGAGGCACTACACATGAGGGATTGAACTAGAAATAAAAAGAGAAATAATTCAAAGATAGAATACAGTAGCCCCCCCACCCCCCATCCCCATTTATCCACGGTTTCACTTTTATGGTTTGTTACCCATGGTCAACCGTAGTCTGAATACATTAAATGGAAAATTCCAGAAATAAACAATTCATAAGTCTTAAATTGCATGCCTTTCTGAGTAACATGATGAAGTCTCACACCATCCCACTCTGTCCCGCCTGGGATGAGTCATATCATCTGCTACCTGCCTGTTAGTCTTTAGTAGCCATCTGGGTTATCGGATCAACTATCGTGGTATCTTGGTGCTTGTGTTCAAGTAACCCTTATTTTACTTACTAATGCACCCATAGCCCAAGATAGTGATGCTGGTATTTTGGATATGGCAAAGGGAAGCTATAAAGTATTTCCTTTAAGTAAAAAGGTATATATGCATAGGAAAATCATAGCATATAAAGAATTTGATACTATATGCAATTTCAGGCATCTACTGGGGTCTTGGAATATATTTCTCAAAAGATAAGGGACAGGGGACTACTGTATTCAGAAGCTATTTCAGTTCAACATCTAACACAGAACCATAAGAAGGGCTCAATAAATGCCACTTAAATGAAAGAACAAAAAATTAATGCGTTAAAAATGGATTTCAAATGTAAAATTGCAGGAGCTTTGAAGATGATGGAGTCATATTTTATGCTCTTACGTATAATATTTTCACCTTTCTCCTGTGTATTGAGGCAGATATGTTTTAAACTATCTACAATGCATTCATATTTGTCGATTAATAAAAGATTGGTGAGTTTTCTGTTTTAGAATGTCTGTGTTGTGATGGGGAGACGTCCCTCAGGAGTCCTGAGATCACTCCGCTCAGCCTATCAGTGGGCACAGGTTTTACAGCCCTTTTGCTGATGGACTCAAACACGCCAATTCTGTGACATTCCCAAAACATTTTTGCATTACAGGTTTGGGTCATAATGGGAACAGAAAACTGGCTCTATTCCACAGCTAGCCCACATTACCAAACAAGAGATTATCAAGAAACTGGTATAAACCAGAACTCCCAGGAATTCTTAGGGTGTATATTAAAAAGTGAGAATCTACTCACACCAATCCCAGTCACTTCTGCCCTGCTCTCATTTTACTGTTTTCCATAGCTCTTATTACCTTCAAAGATACAATATAACATAAATTTTCAATTTCGGAAAATTTAACTTTGATACAATACTTCTATCTAATCTACAGGCCATTTCCTACTTATCCCAATAATATCCTTTATAGAATGTTTTCTAGTTTAAGAGGGGTCCAGGATCTCATATTGCATATAGTTGGTTCATCTTTTTAGCCTCTTTTAATCTGAAACAGTTACTTTTAGCCTCTATTTTTCATGACATTTATATATTTGAAGAATATAGGAATTTATTTTATAAAATGTTTGTCTGATATCCTCTCAAAATTTGAATCAGGTTATGCATTTTGGGCTTGACTATGATATTAGACATATTATATCCTAAAATATCACATTCCAATATACATGTACATTTGTACTTCACTAGTGATATTGATTTTAATTACTTCATTGAGGGATTATTCAGTTACTGCACAGCATCATTTGTATGCATTAATATAATTTTACTTATAGAATTAATATATAATTTTAAAACTATGTAAATATCCTGTCCTCATCGAACTTGATCATCCCCAAAGATGCTAAACTTGTGAATGATTCTTGCCTAAATCAATTTTTACTATAATAATTATAAAATTTTCTACATTCATTATTTTTATATTTATTAATTGATATTTCATTGTAAAAGCTTTCCCTTACCTCCCCTGCCTGCCTCTATTGTCTGTCTGTCTGTCTGTCTGTCTGTCTGTCTATTATCTATCTATCTACCTGTCTATCATCTATCTATCATCTAACATCTATCTATATATCTATATAACCATCTAAATATCTATCGGTGTGGACTCCTGGATTCTTATCTTGCATAGATATTCATAGCTGTTAAATATGCATTATATATTGTATCTTTTAACATTAAAAAGGGTCCTTCTTTATCTCATTGAGTGTTTGATAAAAAATGGTTTTTGCTTATATCTACTTAATCTGACACCTGATATATTTGTCCATCCCTTATTTTCAGCATGGTTTTTGCTTATATCTACTTAATCTGACACCTGATATATTTGTCCATCCCTTATTTTCAGCCTCCTTGAATCCATTGATTTCAGGCATGTCATATACACCTAAAATTAGGTTTTCTTTTATGAGACCATTTTAAAATCTTTTTCTTTGCTAGGTGAGTTAAGTAAATGCATAATTACTGATATGACTGATATGCTGCACCTCAAGTCTACCGTATCATTTTATGTCACAATTGCTGTGTATATTTTGTTATATTTACTGTGTTTCCCCTTACTGTTACGTGTTTTCTTTGCCTTGGTATTTAGGAAGTTTTATATTTAAGGTATTAATTTTCTTTGTATTTCTACTTTTAATAGTGCCCTTAATTGTCTCTTTTAAAATTAATCTCTTTTCTATCTGCATTGCCAATTTTAAGTGGCATTCTTTGATGTTGACCCATTACTTAAATAACCATTAATGTTCATATTTTACCTTTCTCTTTCTCTTTTCCTCCCATTTTTTAGTTGCAGTCTTCCTACTTTATCAGAAATATGTTTATACATTATTTTTCCACCGTATCCTCAGTCCTGTTTTAGTCTTAGATCTAAAATTAAATATATTTAATATTACCAGTGTTGAGGTTTTCCAGGATGGAGCTTACCCTCTAATAAATTTCTTTAGAGGATTTCATACTTTTGATACTTGAAGAACACATAGCTAGATGTAAAACCTTTGGCCCACACTATATTTTCTTTGAGTTTCTTGAAAATCCACTGCCACCTTGCTACGACTGATGTGCTCTTGATCTATCTTGTGTCCATGTTGCTTTCTTATTTTTATAAGTAATTTGGTCATTTTGCCTGTAGGCTCTAAGATTTTCTATTTGTATTCAAAGTCTAATGATTTTACCTTTATATGTCTCAGAGTGATTGCTCTGGCTTAATAGTTCCAGGTGCAATATAAGTTCTTTCAATATGTTGATATAGGGATTTAATTCTTGCTGGAAATTTATTTTTGAATTGCTGTTACAAATATTAGTTTAGTTCCATTATTTTATTTATCTTAAGAGGCTACAGTTATCTGTAATAGATTTTATTTGCATGTCCTCCATTTCAACTACTTTTTCTCTGGCAGTTATTAATTTTCTTTTTCGTCATGTTTATATGCATCACTACTTTCCTGCTTTCTTTCAATATCCCTTATTAAGTTTTCATTCAATTTTATTCTCCCTTGTGTACCTTGAAATTTATCTTTAATTCTGCTATTTTATATTTTTTCTTTCATTTATATTTTTTCTTTTCATAAGTCCTATCAACTCTCATTGAACTTCACATTCTTTTGTGTTTGTTTATTTCTGTCCTTAATTCTTATATTTAGAGTCTATTTTTTAAAAAAAAATATATACCCGACTGATTGTATACGACTATTTAATCCATTTCAGATTGTCTTCTGATAGTTTTGTTCTCCTTTTGACTGGATACTTACAAAAATTCCTAACAGATGAAATGCCTTCTGTTTTCTTTTTATGTAGCTTGGTACAGAATCTCTCTGATTTTTTTTTTTTCTATTTTGAAGCATTTGTAGACAGGGTTCCTATCTCAAGAGTGCTCTCTTCTGCCAGTAGAGTGACATGTATTTTCATTGATGGTTGGCAATGACGATGGAGGAGGAGGGTGAATTGGCTTATTTTGTGGTACTGTGTTGTTTCTGCAGGACCTTTAATTTTCCCCTCTTTTTTTAATTTCCCCATCATTGCCACATCTCTAATGGGCACCTCTTCTCTTCCAGCAGCAATGCTTCTGAGGTTGCCATCTTCAATGCCATCTTTTAGGCTCCTTGATCCAGCCAGGGCTGTGAACTACCAAGTCCCTGATCTGTGTTCAGTATTTTGGCATTTAGTGTTGGACTTTCTCTTTCTGGGATTGATTTTTTTTCCCCTGAGCTTTGTCTATGTTCTCATCTCCCTTTTTCTCTTCACTACCTGTGGTCTATTTAAAGTTTTCCTTCTCTGCACTAATCTCTGTACTCATATGCTTGCAGCCCTGAAGGAAGTTGCAACAATAACTGTGAGAATTTTGTGTTTATTTCCTTAGTCAAAAGTGACTTGAAATTCACAGTATTCTCCGACTCCTCTGCTGATAACATTATTTTTTGTGATTGTCTCTTTAAGCTTTTCCATATGTATATATTTATTTACATTTTTATATTTGAAACAGTAATGCATATTAAATTTTATTCTGCTTTTTTTCATGGCCTTCTGTCCTATCAATTATCCCATATTTCCAGAAACTTTACACTGCTTTTTCAAGTTTTAAAACTTTTTAAATATAATTTGATATTTATATAAGTAATACTGATTTAGAAATCTTACAAAGTACAAAAAATAGCAATGAAATGAGAAAAGAGTAATTCTATTTCCCAGAGGCAAATATCAATAACATTTAAATATTTCCCTTCCAAGGATGTTTTTCTATACATACTGACAGAGAAGACACTGTACCTATAATTTTCCACTCAACCGTGTCTCTTAATTATTTTTCTATGTAATTTATATTATTCATAAACATTATTTTCAGTGTCTTCCTAGTATTCTGTCATATGGACATTCTCTTAACATTGACTGCAATTTTCATTATTAATGCATTCTACAATGAATATTTTTGTGCATAAATTTGCATCATATTTCAGATGATTTTCTTAGAATATATTTCTAGAAGGGGAGTATAAATCCACAACATCATTATTACTAAATACTAAATTTTGATTCATCTTAATTGCTTAGAAGCATGATTTTAATGGTCTTTTAATTCTAAGGATGGTAGTTATACTTTTGCAGTCTGGGTTCTTATTTTTGCCTTACATCTGATAAATAATTTGACAAATGATCAATTACTGCCCCACAATATATTTTTATTTCCATACTCTACAGATATTGCTCCATTAGCTTCTGTCACTTATTAATGCAGAGACTCTTATTAGAGTAGCCTGTTTTACTGCATTGTAGATTATGTATTTTTTTTGCCTGGAATCTTATCTGTTAATAACTCACAAATTTATCTCTCTAGTCCAGAGCGCTCCTTTGAACACTAAGGCCATATATGCAATAGTTAAATTATCCTTTTTACTCTGATATCTCACAGGCATCTCAATTTTAACATGGATTTCTAATTTAACCAGCCTCAAAAACAGAATTCTTAGTTTGCTTCCCCACTAGAGACACACACGAACCTTTTACACTCCAGCACACACGTTTTACCATCATATATCTAGCAGCTCAAGACAAAACCCAAGATCCTCAGTTTCTTACTTTTCCTGACATCTCACATCCAGTGTCTCAATAAATGTATGAATCGTCCCTTCCAAGCATCACCTAATGTATCTACTTCTTTCTATCTCCACTGCTAATACACTGGTCTATTATATCTATACCTAGAATACTTTAGTAACTTCTCAAAAGACCTCCTCGACATTCTCATTGTTCCATTCTTCCACAGAAGCTAAGGTGATCTTTTGTTTTAAAGTCTTATTTTTGGTCAATCCCAATCTTAAAAATCTCCCAATACCTTCCAATAGTAATGACAATAGTAATGATAATTAAACTCCACATCGTCACTGTGTTTTACAGAGCCCTAGATAATCTCCCTGTTTTCCTCTCTGATCTGTGACATTCCTCTTTCACTTTGCTTAGTATATTCAAAATATCTGTGTCCTCTTTCAGATCATAGGATCTTTTAAACAACAATCGTTCTTTCCATAATGTTCCTGCCTATACTTGTCCCAGACATTTTTCTGCTTATTATTCTTGCATTGGTTTAAAGACTGTCTTCTCAAGGGGGCCTTCCCTGAACACCCAAATTTAAGCAACCTCTAATCACTCATCACTTGCATTGTCTTCATCATAGCACTTATTAATACTGATGATTTATTTATTTTCTTATCTTTTATTTTCTGTCCCTCTCATCATAAAAGCAAAAAACATTTTCATACTCTTTACTTCTGTCTCCCCAGAATCCAGAATAGTACTCTATAAATAAATTTAAATACAGGGATGAATATTTTCTTTATATTTCAATGTTATTATGTTGATGAAATTTATCTAACTGTGTGACCTCCACATTTCTTAGCTGTGCCATCAACATTTTATCTCCTTGACTTTTTCATCTTCTTTCTCAGGGACAATTCTGTCTTCTGTAATGTAGTGATTGTCTGTAATGTCAATTTTACTCTTTCCTACCTCCTATGCAGATCATAATCTTGCAATTCTATTTTCAGGTTCTCTTCATCCTATTATTTCCTTTTCTTACCCCATCTCCCTTCTCCCTTTATCTTATTGAGTTTAATTTCTGCTTGCTCATTCAATGTTTATTTCTATTCCAGTTTCATTGAGATTATCAATTGCTTTTTACTACTGAGAATGCAGAATTATTCTGACTATGAAAGAAGCATTATTTTTTTAATCTTTAGAATAACGTTAACTTATTTACAGTATTTTTGGACGTATGCATATATGATTGTTTCTTCATCCCTAAATCAGGGAGATATTTAATTAGACTCATTGCTTTCTGCCATCAAAAAAGTGGGTATATGGATTTTTCTTTGTTTGCTCTGAGTTATTAGTTGGATAGCAGGTTAGTATGTATAACTCCTTGTCCAATTCTCTCAGATGTGTTGAGCTAAACTCTGAACTGATGCTGAAGATGAAAAACTACATGTCCCACTATCTATCACTACCTGAACTCTTTCCTCTTTCCACTTCCATCCTCACTACCTGATTGTAAAGACTATTCTTCCCAAGATGCAACATATCACTGATCCAATTCTTTCCCCCACTTTTTGCTCAGCCATTTTATGGATATTAAAAGGTAATCATACAAAGTAAGAAACTGATTGGTATGGGAGTATATTGCACTCTGGTTGACTCAGAGAGAAGCACACAATACTTGTACGATGGCCGCTCGTATTTCTTGTATGTAAAGACCTTAATTTATTATGGAAAAAAATAAGACAAGGGTAGAGGAGTAATAAAAATTGTTCATAATAATTTTAGATAAGGCAATCAGATGTAGACCACTGATAATGAATTCAATCCAGTTCTCCCCCCCAGCCTTATAGTTAGAGGAAATCATCCCAATTTTGCCGATAGGTTCCCTATTTGTCCTAATTTTCTGAGTTGTAGGTTTGAAAATTTTGTTTGTTTGTTTTCCCATGTATTTTTATAGGAAATTGAAAGAAACTGCTTTAGCGGCTGCCAGCCTAAGAAACTTAAACATGAAACCCTGTAGCTATTTCTTACACAAATCAAAATTACCAATAGTTTGATTTGGATAATGCTTTACTGTGTTGTAGGCTGGACATTTAAACAAGAAGAAACATCTTCAGGAAAAAAAAACATCTCTGTCTTAATGGAGAAATGGGAATTGCCAGTAGGTATAACTGGAATAAATCCAAAATAGCCTGGCTGAAAAAGGAAAAGAGGTTTGGAGGACTTAGGGAAAAGAGCACAGTGAAGCACTGGAGAGCACATTAAAGTCTCAGAGTATGTATAATGAGGACAAGAGAGTGAGAGAACTCAAAAGTAAGGGATCGTGTTAGAGAATGAAAACAAAGCTAAAGGCGCAAAATGTCAGCTTCAGTTCGGTCAATTTTCAACTTAATGACTCAATCAATGTTTAAAACTGATGTATATGTTTCTCACTTGATTGTAAAAACAAGTACCCATCTCTGTCCTCAGCTCCACCCCCTCCTGCTTCCTTTTGAAATAATCCTTAATTTTCTGTATATATTTTTTCTTCTATATTGTCTCATTTTCTGAATTAGATAATCATGCTTAAATTTACCATATCTTTAAAAAATACTTCATTTACCTGTATTAACCTCTACTTACCATATGACAGCTTTCCCTTCAAAGTCTAAGCTACTCTCACCATTCAAATGATATATCCTTCACTTAGGTCATTAAACAATTTCAAATTTGTCAAATCCAAGCAACCTCTTTTCAGTTCACATCATCCTTGGCATAGCTCAGGAACTTGACAAAGAGACTTATGCATCACCTTCTTGAGACGTGCCACTTCCCTTATTTCTCTAACTTCATCGTTCTCCATGTTTTCTTTTTCACAATTCTAGTCACTCGCATTCATTATCTTTTCAAGATTCATCTTTCTCTCTTCATACCTAAGTATTGGAATAATTAACTAATCCAAAGTGTTCTATTCTCAGGCTTTGTATTTCCTGCATTAAAATGACAACTGTGGATTTTTTTCAGCCACATTCCTGTAGTTCAAAATATATATTCCCAGCCCAGATCTCTCTTCCGAGCTGCAGCCTCATTCTAAATAGGAGCATTCTAAATAAATCTATTAGTTTGAACAATATGGAATTTCTGTTATTTGACTTTTTTGAGCTAAACATGACAATTTAACTTGATTCAATCCAAAACTAAGATGTCATATAGGCACCTCAAATTTAACAACTATAAAAAAATATGTGTGCTTTCTCCAAATCTTTCCTTACTCTATCTATCTTGATGAATGTCACGACACAGACTTATTTTCCAAGCCAAAAAAAAAAAAACCTTAAAATAATTCATTTCCTTAACTGATCATATTACTTACTAAATTCTGACAATTTTCCTCCTAATGTTTCTTATTTATGGTTTCCCTTCTCCATTTCTACTGACACTTCCTTACTTCAAGCTCTCAGTACCTCCTGTCGACATCTCGTTTCTCACACGATCTTGCACTTTTGGTCATTTTCAACGCTTTCTCATCACAAGTGTCTTGGTATTTTTTCTAAATCTGATTCTGCAATTACGTTATGCAAAAATTGTCCAGAATTCCCATTGTTTGCGGACTAAATCTGAATTCCTTTGTTTGGCATGTACAATTTTTCACATTTGATCACTGTAGACTCCCCAAACTTATCTACTAGTTCTCTTGGTACAAAAAAAGGGACCGTCTTTTCCTATCCTATGTATAACGTGCTTAGAGATAACTCTACACCTTTGTATATTTTGTTCCCTCTCCTTGGAATACACTAGCTTGTACTGTACAATAAAAATGTCTGCTTCAAGTGTCTTCTAAAGGGCTACCTCCTCTGAAAGTCATCTTTGACATCTACCATCAGATTTAGGCTTCCTTTATCATGTTTCATCCTGGAGTTTTTACATTACTCTTCTGTGGCAATTAAAATATTGCAGTATAATTGTTTAGTTGTTTCTTGACCCTCTTACTGCAAGAGTTATTTGTATAAAAAATGCCTGAAACCTCTTTTGACATATAATAAGTCCTTAGTGAATACTAGTTAAAAGAACAAATGAACAATTCTCAAAGATAACGCAGATAGAATCTAATTTGGCTGGAGTAGTTATTTTCTGTCATCTGTTAATATTATGTCACCTGTCCTGAGCCATGTGCTTCTCTTTTCCAAGTTCTATCTATAAATACAGATTTTAAATTATATTTGTATTTTTAGTAATTTATAAAGATTTAAGATTTTTAATGAGTTAGTGTCCAGTAAAGACAGATAAATGGACAAAAATGTATAGAATAATACTTATGAACACTTGGAAATGAATAAGAACACTTCTGTGAAATTATTCCTTAAGTTGGTTAGAGAATAAGGTGAAATAATTCATATTGAATCACACAGTACATGGATACAAGATACATAACACATGTTAACAATGATAATATAGGATTATGAAAGTAGACGAATGCTTGTATCAACAAAGATAGTTAAGTAAATGGTTTTGCTTTTAAAGTGGCTATTGGAGCAAAATTCAGTCAGAAATTGGCAAAGATATGACTAGTTTACTAAATTTAAAGGGCAGCTCTCTGCTCCAAATGCAGGACCGCCTCAGGACTCAGCTTTGCCTTAAGGAAGGTGGCCAGGCTGTGGTGTGCAATTTGAAATGCCTGGGTGTTACAAAGCTTCAGCTGAAAGCAAAAGTGATTCTTTCAAAATGTAGTTTGCTAGTATGTACCACAGAAACACGATGTTATTACTTGTACTTCCACAGCAATTTGTTTTCCAATGCAAGAGTGATTCTTCCCTCATGCTTACCAAAAGAGATGAGACATAAAGATGGCTTCTGCTTTCTATACAAAGAGTATCGATTGTTTAACAAACCAGTAAGAATGAGTAAGTACTAAATGGAAATCATAATAACACTGTGATGATCTCTGTGGACAAAAATCAATAGAAAGGGAATGGTTTTATAAGACGTATACAATGTTATTATTCTAATACCTCAGGTCATAAAGTTGAAGCATTTGAGTGTGACATGACATACTAGCTGAACTGACTGGGAAACTATGGTGGCGACAAGATCATAGTCATTACTGATAGTGTATATCACCCCATCACACTCCCACCCCCTCACCCACATACACACAGGAATAAGTTCCAGCTACCTTTCCTCCAATTCCTCAATTTGTTGCAATTCTGAACTTTGTTTTCACCTCAGCGCCTTTAACCTTGCTGTTTCTCCTGCCTGAAACATCAGTGACTGGTTCTTTCTCATCATTCAGGTCTCTGCTCAAAAACCAGTTCCTAGGAGAGGACTTGCCAAACCAGTGTATCTAAGAGAACATGCACTTGACCCCATGTCAGTGTCACTGTCCAACCCACTGCCTTCTTTGCATTTATTTCATAGCCTGTACTCTCCTTGTAGTTGTTTGTATTTATTATCTGTCTCCTGCCTCAGTAAAAGGTCAGTTGTTTCCTATCTTGTTCAGTCTTGTTTTCCCCAGACTCTAGAAATTTATTTAGAATATAATGAATGCAAATAAATAATGGTTAAATAAACAGATGAATATCTTTTAATAATTAATTTTTCTAGTATATGTCTGTCACCTTTTCCCCATCAGACTGCAAATTCCCTGATGGCAGTACTAGAACAATGTTCCCTTTCCTTCCTTTGTCCCTTCTCTCTGCACAGAAAGGTGGAGAATCTAGCTAATCCCTTTAGACCTTTTCCATTTTTGATTCCTTGAACAAATATGAACTCTTTGAGACTTGCTATTTAGAAGTGTTTGTTGTTTATGTTTTTGTTTGCTTGGCCACTTCCCTGTAGGTATAATAAGGCATTGTTACTGATTTGTTTCTCTTGCTTATCTGCTGTTCCAGGAACAAGGTTACCATGTAAAAGTAATCTCCCACCAAACAGAAAACATTCTATATAAAGAAAAGATTCTTTGCTCTTCAGCTGGACATAGAAACCAAGAGAAAGTAGGGAAAAAGCAAGTCAGCATTTTTAGGGCTTTAGAGCTGCATGAAATTCAACTGATTCTTATATTTTAGTTACTGCCTCATTAACTATAAAAGAGAAATTATCTTCAGTTCAAAATGAAAGATAAACCATAGCTTTTATTCCATAAGGAAAAATCTAATTATAGCTGAAAGAGTCTCTGTGAGTAATATTGATATAAAATGTAGATGAGAACTATTAAATTGCCTTACTAAAGCATTAGTAATAGATGGATTTCTTGTAGGTCAGTAACTTTTCCCCTATTTTCCCAGAGCATTAATTATTTATTCATTAGGTTCCTTTGGTAACTATGACATTAGTACTTTTTAGTTAAATCTGTAGGTTTTCTACCTAGAAAGATTTTCTAAAACAAAAACTTGCCATCTACTGCTTGAATGTATTTGTGGGTTCAAGATTAAAACTTAGATGCTAGAGACATACTCCTAAGAACTCAACATCTAAATTGCAAGAAAACTTGTTAACATTTTAAACAATTTCCCAAGTGTAAATTCAGAAAAAATCAATTTACTTTCTCTTTTTCAATCCCAGGCTTATGTTGTAATTTTGCAGTACCCAATACCTCTCTGAAGCCCATGGTATATTCTTTTACTTCTTTTCTATCTATACATTTCATACTTATACTTTGGAGGTGATCTTGAAAGAAAATTAATGGTCTCTGTATTCAGTATTGCAGTGTTTCAGGTAGCAAATGCATGACAGTTACTTAACCAATCCCCGAGTAGCCAACCAGTGAGTGTGGCATTAATGATTTTGGAGAAAGTTAACTAAGTACATCTATCACTTTGTCACATGTGTTAAAAGAATGCATCAATCAGAGCATAAGGGGGAGCTGTCTTTGCTTCTGTCTGTGGGTGCTTCTGAAATCCATTACAGAAATCAATAGAACAGGTATGATAAGCTGCATTTATGCTGATTAAATAAAACAAATGGAAAAACAGAAAGTAGGGGACTGGTAATATAGCTCCTAGAATAAAGCAGAGGTTAGTTTCCTGAGAGGAAACATCTTTATGAATTTGACATTCCTGAGAGGTTTTTCTTCCATTATCAGTGTCTTATAAGTATGATCTAAATGGTTGAACTATTAACTTTTGTTTAAATGCTGTTTAACCTAATATAAAGAGGAGCAAATTGATAATCCAATCATGGTGTTTTACTCTTTTTTAATTCCACTCTGAATGGAATTCATTTAGGAGATTCTCGATATACTTGCATCCTAACACAAAACATAATTTCTGTCTTTGCAATAGTATCCTTCCTCTGCCTTTATCTTTTTATAATTGGAATCTCTCCTTCTCAGTATATCCTGTCATCTGGAATTTCATTAGCAGAAGCAGATGAGGAGAAAAGGACCTAACAAGAGGTGAGGGAAAAAAATAAGCATTAGCTGAGTGATGAATGTGAATGAAAAAACGGAGGGAGCGGATAAGAGGAGTAGAGAGATCTAAGACATCAGTCTTTAAGACAGGCATGGAAATTACATGAGCAAGGAAAGAATAAAATTTTAAAATATAGTTGGAAGTTATTAAAAACCAGTGATAAAGAAAGCAATAAGTTACCTTTCTTCAAATAAGAATAAAATGACGATTCAGTCATGAGAGGAAGAGTTGAGGCCCACCTTCAAACGATTCTCAAGTATATACAAGCTCCCCCTCCAAAACATGATAGGTATACTCTCACGCACACCAAATAAAGTGCAAAGAGATGCAACATTTCTGAGAAGCAATTTGATAATATTTGTAAAGAGCCTTAATGTCATTAATATCCTTTGGCTCGGAATTCCCACTTGATATTCTAAAATTAAGGAACTACACATGAAACTCCCAACATTGTTATTTATAATCAAAATATTGAGCAAATTAAAGCTTTCAATAGTAGAGAAATGTTTTAATAAATATGGTACAGTCAATTATTTTTTTGAAGAAAATATGTAGAAAATAATTCATTATAAAATGTTGTTAATAAAATAAAAACTACACATGATCCACTATAAATTATTATTGTTACCATATGTTTATTTATTTATTCATGTGGTAGTAGCATCTCAGTTGTCATTTGTTAAAGGAATCCTGAAAAATAATTGCATTATTGACTGAAATGGGAATTATTAAAGAAAGCATAGTGTGGTGCTGTGGACAGAGCTTTGGAATTTTAATAACCTGGATTTAACTTGTTTCATTGTGTGGCAGAAACATTTAATGCTTATCGAAGTTTCCATGTGCCTGAACTTCCTTTGGTTTAGGTTGGAGCTACAGAAGTAGCTCAGAGTCCTGACTGAAGGACTATGCAATGCATTGTTTTCATTTTAAGACATTAAACACCATGTACTACCTTTCTCTTCCTTTGCGATGGTGTATTTCAAGACTATGTTTTCCTTGTGTAGTGTAATCATAAGGTGGAGGAGAATGGTCCAACTTGGACTGTGAATTGAGTGAGTAATAGTTTTACTGTTTCAAGTCATTGAGGTTTCAGGCATTGTCTGTTCCTTCAGCATAACCTAACCTACCCTGACTAATATGTATTGCTTAATAGCTCTTATGAACTTGAGATAGTTATTAAATCTTTCTAAATCTGTATTTCTTCACTTATAAATCTAGTCTTAAGGTTATTGAAACATATCTCATGGGACTGCTTCAATGATACAGAGTTTTAGTTATGGAGATGAATAAGTTCTAGAAATCTACTACACAGCTTATAGTACTTATAGTTAATACTGTATTGTATACTTAAAAATTTGCTAAGAGATTAGATCTTAAATTAAGTGTTCTTACCTTATACACACAATAATAATAAAAGAAGAGGGCATGAGGAAACATTTGGAGGTGATGGATATATGTATGGCATAGATTGTAGTGATGGTCTGTTTCACAGGTGTATTCTTAACTCCAAACTCATCATGTTGCATACATTAAATATGCATAGCTTTTTGTATGTCAATCATACTTGAATAGGTTTTTTTTTTTAATAATTTGGTGGAAAAATACATATAGAATGATTATACAACAGTTTTAGTTGAGTTTGAATTTTAGACAAATCATAAAATCTCATATTTTACCTACTTCTTACAGTATTTTATTCTCCCATGCATGTGATCCTTCACAATGGAGAGACATCACTATATGTTCACTTATTTGTTAAAGAATTGGTCAGAGTATGGAAAAAGAATACAATGGGAAAGTCTCAGATTTAGGAGCAGAGAAAAATAAGAAAAAGAAGAAAAGGGAGATAAAGATATAAGGATAGAAGTGAAAGCTGTGTGACCTGTAAAAGCAGAGTTTAATGAGCCTTATAATAACATAAAAAATAAAAATCTCAAAGTTTCAAGGTTCACATAAAAATATCATCATATACTTTAAATAGGTTACAGACATGACTTTATACTTGTCAGTTACTAAATGAATCAATTCACAACATATTATATGTAAAAAAACATAGAATACTTCTTTTCCCAAGGATAAAAGAAATTGTTTGTAGCAGCAGTGAGAATTAGTAAAATTAGTTTAAATAAAGTAAGGACGAAATGGAGAATTATATGGTTTAGAGAGAAGAAAAATTACCACCACCACCATAGCCACAGAATGCATTTCCACACTCTTGCAAGCTGGCCCAAACGGTTTTCACAGTGTGTTTTTCTCTGGGGTTATAAGCTCCATTAACGAGAACTATAATATAACTTTGAAACTATCTATATTAGCTCCAATAAATTATTTCCTTCCCCAAACCACACTACATAAAATAGCAAACCCCTAGTTGGTTAAGTAAGCACGAAAAATTTGGAGATGTAACAAATGCATCTGCAAGATTTCCAGGATCTCAACAATAATCCCAAAGGGAAAGCGTACTGATCCAATCATTTTGGTACTGCATCACAAGGCACGGCACAGGAAAGTCAATAAAAGCATCCGAGCACAGAGAGGCAAGCTGTAGTCAATATCTGATTTTGAAGGGAGCTGTCAGGTAAAAAAAAAATCATTTAATTTTAACAAAATTTACTTCCTCTGCATGGAATTCAGAGCATATATCCAATATTATTTTAGTCCTTTTTTTCTTTATCTTCTTCTTAACTTTCTCCTTTCACTATAAAAAAACTATTGATATCAATACAGTTCAAGAAAAAAGTTTGCCTGTCTAAGTTTCCATTGGTCACTTCATAACATACCAAAATTTATTTTTAGGAAAACATTTTCACCAAATTTATACATTAACATTTAATTGGACTTAAAAGAAACCATTTATTTTATAAGAAAAAAATAAGACTAACCAGAAATTATTATTGGTTTTTGCTGTTGACTTTATATTTTGGGGTATAATCCTGACCTGAAAATTTAAATGCTTCCTCATATCAATCCAAAAAAGATAGACTAGTTAAGACCACCACGTATAGAAGGCAGTGCTGTCTGAACCAGAGCACTCAGCCTTTCAGTCCAGGTAGGATGGTGATAGGCCAAGGCCTGTGGAATCAGATGGGGCTTTACATTGAGGCTTTGCTGGGTTCCCGTAAGCAAGTCCCTTACCACTTGTGAAAGAGGCATGATGTTGCCTCTGATTGCTGTGAAGCACAGCTCTTGAGACGCAGTTAATATGAATAGCTTAGAGTAATTGTTATTATCAAGAGATGTGCAACCTTTTCTCTCAGTCACTTCCCCTTCAATATAGAATGTCACTTCTGTAGGGGTTAGCTTTTTCTGCTCCTCAAATTTCAATGTTAGCTCAGATCTTCAATGTGTAAGTCATGGATTGAATTCAAGTAAAGACATGGGTCTTTTAATGCCTTCAGAGAGTCTCATATTCATTCAAAAATAATTCTTGAAATCATAACATTGTGGATGTGCAAATGTGCAAAAATATTCACAATACCTACCCCAGGGAGTTTACAGTCTTGCGAGGTGACAAGCCAAAAATGCACAGAACAGCTAAGAAAGATAAAATCAATCCATTTTGAAAGAACAACTAGAAGAATCAGGAGTCAGGTGCTAAGAGAGACTTCATAGGGAAGGTGAACCTTGAGTTTAGAAGAGCAATGGGTGGAAGAGAAAATAATGTGTCTTTCTTGCTAGAGCAATTCTTGCATACCTGTATTGCATTTCCTGTTACTATAAATTGAGGAGTAGACATACTGAATCTTATCCATTCCTGCAACTTCTGGGTACAAAGAAAAATTATTGTGTTGCACTGTTTGAGCTAACCCAATGACTCTAATTGCTCCCCACTAAACACTAAACATCAAAACAGAAATTAAATGCAGAGGTTATAAAACATCCTTTTTTCCCCAAAATATAAGATAAGAAATATTAGAAATATTTAACAGAAACAATAAGAAAGGAAATGTTAGCTGTGGTAAGATGCTTAGGTGAAAATAATCCTGAGAAATAAATAGCAAAAAAAAAAACAATAATCAGAAAGAAATTGATAAAATGTATTCATAAAAATTCATCCATAAATAATGAGATGACATGTGACTGGTGTCAAAGAAAAAATACAGAAACAAGATAGCTTGACTATTTTAAACACTCTTTAAAGTCTCTGGAGAATTTAACCAATAAGAAAACATTTCTTGAAATTTGCATTTATGAATCTACAAAAAACCGCTAGGTGCTCCAGGAAAACTGTAGTCTTGTTGGCTTGAGAATGTGCACTTTCTTAATTGTAGCATTTCTCAAAACCTTTAGTTAATTAATATGTGTTGTTGTAAATCTTCAAAAGATGGGGGTAGTATAAAGAATTCCCAAGGTTATTTGACCACAAAATTTTTAGGAATATCTCCAGGAACAGTAGCTTTCTTTGGAGTGTAGTTTCAGGAATACAACACTTAACATACATGCAGTCAAAATCTTATCAGTATAGAAAATTGATATCATGTGCCTAACCTAGTGGAAAAGGGCTCTTCCTTTGCTAATTGTCAGTCACATAACTGAAATTTTCCATGTCCAGATAATTAGCTTTAAACGTGCTTTCTTTGCAAAAAAAAAAAAAAAAAAATGTAGCTGATTCTCCTTAGTCCTTGTCCATTTTTCCAGGTTCCAGGTGTACAGTTCCTTCTTACCTGTGGCTTTGCTTTCCATGGTTTCAGTTACCTGCAATCAACCACAGTCTGAAAATATTAATGGAAAATTCCAGAAATTAACAAATCATAAGTTTTAAGTTGCGCATTGTTCTGAGTAGCGTGATGAAACGTCGCGCCATCCAGCTCCGTCTAGCCCAGGACATGAATCAGCCCTCTGTCTAGCATGTCCATGCTGTGTACTCTACCTGCCCCATAGTCACTGAGTAGCTGTCTGGGTTATCAGATCTAGCACATCTACTGTTCTGCTATTGCAGTGCTTATGTTCAAGTAACGTTATTTTACTTAATAATGTTTCTAAAGCCTAAGAGTAGTGATGCTGGCAATTTGGATATGGCAAAGAGAAGCCGTAAAGTGCTTGCTTAACGTGAAAAGGTATGTATAATAGAAAAAAAAAAACATAATATATATAGAGTTTGGTGCTATTCATAGTTTCAGGCACCCGCTGGGGGTCATGGAAGTATCCCCTTGGATAAAGACTGCCGTATTCAGTAACACTGCAATGAGCACACTTTGAGTAAATATTTGACCACCCCCTTGATGATACTATTGTAGTCATGACATTATATTGACATATTGGTAGGGCAAAAGGATGAATAGCACAAGCAGAATTATAGATTTTGAAAGGAAGAAATCATCTTAAACACTTTCTAGTCAAACTCTGATTTGACAAACGAATAAACTGAATACTAGTGGTAAAATGACTTTTCCAGGGTCCCACGGTCAATTAGTGGAAATCATTTCTCCCAGTCTAGTCTGGACCGTGCCTTCCAAAGCAGAGAAAATTAAAACAATTCTATATCTGTTTTGACTTTATTGAAACATGATCTTTAATAAGCATAAAGAGGAAATAGGAATAGATTGTGATTAACTCTATTTTTTTCTCACCTGTTCCCCCCAAAACCATCCCCACATCTAGCAAATTCCTTTATACCAAGAGGGTTCTCATTAAGTGTCTCTTAATTAAATGGCTGTAAACATCTGAACTCGGAGATTTCAGAATGGATAAAGTGGTTGTTTACTTTATAAAATGCTTCTTCCCATGACAGATGGCTCACACCCTGAATCCCTTGCATTATCACCTCACCTGCTGTGCTGCGAAAGCTGAAGCCCTGTGCTGAGAGCCAGCCAAGGGCTACAGCCAGGCCAGGCCAGCCTTTCCTCTGGTCTCCACATTAAAACTTCTGTGCTGGACTAACCACAAGTTCCCACCACCCACCAACGGGTGTGTAACAGACACTCTCATTTGAGCCTGCAAAACAGTATGCAATTGATGTGAAACTTTTTACTGATCTTAAGCAATTTCTGGATTGCAGGGAACTCTCTTTAAAATATATATATATACACATATATACATTTATATATTAATATATATATACATATATATATTTATATATTAATATATATATATACATATATTTATATATTAATATATATATGAAGAAGGGACTAGATTTACAAGGTATACAATGAGTACATAGCTTGGCAGATATATATTTTTTTAATCTGTTAAATTTAGTGTTATAAAACTGTCTTTAATGTTTAAAAGCTGAGGATTGGATATATGTCATGTTAACATTGCTCAACACTTCCGACTTTCTGAGTTAAAACTGAAAATGCTTTTTTCCACTTTGATACATTTGTTTAAATGGATTTTCTTTCTGTTCAAATGTCCTAGAAATATGCATCCACATATTGATATATCTGCCATAACTTTACATCTAGAAGACAAAAAGCCTAAGTAAATGTCAGAACAATGAGAATGGAATCTGCTTGTTAATTTGAAATAAGCATGTTTCGAGTATGTGATTACATCGATTTTCAATGCCCTAGTTATCAGAATATTGGCCTCAACAAAGCTAGAAACTCCTTGGAATTCAACAAACATTTATTGAACAACTTTTCTGTGTATGTTTTATACATATTATTCTGCTGGAATCTACAGTATAATATAAGCATGGGATGTGTTTCTTCCCCCTAAGAACGATTATTATATAGCACCTATATGTGATTATGTAGTGTGAAATGATATAAAAGTGATGCACACATGAATGAGATAAAATAGGAATCTCGAAAGAAATTACATAAATAATAAAAATTGTTATAGAATAGAGATTCTTGAAAGAGGCCAAATTAGAGACGTGCCTGGAAATGTGGATAGAATTTCAACCAATAAAGTAGCAGAAACTAGAATTAAGACTATGTCAGTCAGAATAGGAAAACAATAAAAATTATAATGTTAAAGACAAAATTCATCGAGTAAATTTGAAGCTCTAACTGGCTTTATCAGGTGGTTCATGAATCCGGTAGCATCCTGTCTAACAAGCAGAAAGACACTCAGCAGGGCTGGATAAAATGGAAGAAAAAAGGGGAGTTATCAGCAGAAGAAATGACAGGACCCGTTTTAGACCTGGAGATCTTTGGGTGGGAAGGGAACAGCCTCTTCTTCCATTGGGAGATGGCGTTGGCAAGAAAATTCCGAAGGGGTTGATCAAGATTACATTTCTGGTGAAGGTCGAAACTGCAATTAAGTTAGGTATTAAGTCTAGATTAGGTATCATGAGCTTTAACATAAGTGACACCATTTTGGGCCTGTGGTTTCTCCTTTGACAAAAAACTTTGACGGGTTTTCCCTTTGACAGAAATCAATTATTGTAAAACACAAGAGTCATAAAAAGACAAACATTGCATTATCATTTCAGTAGATACAGAAAAAAATATTGAAAAATCTAAAACCTTTTCACGACAAAAACACTCAACAAAATAAAGGCAGCTTCCCCAATCTGAGAAAACGCATCTACAAAAACCTACATCCAGCATCATACTTAATGGTGAAATATTGAATACTTTCCCCTGTGGAGATAGAAAAATAATTTTCCCTCTACTCTTCTAGGTTCTTGACTAAGATATCCCTGTAATAAAAAAGACAGATTAACAGGAGAAAACCAAACAGAAGCTTAATAACATGTATACCTCTTGTATACATGGGATACACACAGGAAAACTCAGTAACTTCAAAATGCCCCAAGCTACCATCTTATACAAAAACTCCAGCTAAAGACAAAAGATGTTAGGGGTGGTGGGGAGTCAGTTATGCAAGGTTACCAGGAACAGAGCAGTAAACAAGGGGAAAGTTTTTATGCAGTTTTAAATTCTAGCTTTCTCCATAGATAAGAGTTTATCATAGAGATTTAGAATCATTCTTCTCTTCCTGGTACAGGGGGGAAGACACCCTTACAAATGAAGATTTTTCTTATAAACATAAATGTCTCTTACAAAGGGTAATTTCTCAGTTTTCAGAGCTTTTCAAGCTTTTCTATGTCTGCTGTTTCTTAAAAATTATCAGCCTAAAATAATCTCGATGCACAAGAGGCATATTTGGGGTGGTATATTGTACTCCCCTTCTGCATTTCTTCAGCACTACTCATGTGCTGAAGTGATGCAGGCTAAGGAAAGTGATGTACTTTGGTATATTGTAAGATGGAAGGATTGAAAATATCATGTAAGAAAGGATTTCTAAGAGAGATATAAAAATGATGAGCCATAGATTTGAAATTGCAAGGTGAGCACAGTGAAGATGAAAAGAGGAATATACAGAGAAAGAAGGTAGAGTTATCAGTGGTCATGATGATGTAGAGGAGTTATCTTAGTAGCTGGACAGCAAGCTGTAGGAGTAGAAGATGGTGATTAGAGCAAGGGACAGCCACCCATAACTACAAAAAAACTAGTGCCATGGCTTTGCAGTCATAAGACACTCCTCCCCCATTTTTAAACCATACTTTTTCTCTCTTTATCATTTTCATTCTTTCTTCTGGCTTCTGAACATCAGCTGTGCCATCCAGTTATGTCCATTGCTAGTGGATAAAAACAGATTACTGAGGCATAAGGCATAATACAGAAGGGTAGACTAGAACTGCAAAAGAGTCAGAGAGAAGCCTTGTCGGTAGCAACCTGGAAGCAGGTGGGCTAATATAACTTCATTTGTGTCTTTGTATTCCTTAGCTTGCTGTAAGTGCTGCAAATTAATAACATGAGTCTTAAAGGCTGAATCTGGGCAGGCTGAGTCTTACAGGCTGAATGAGAAAGAGAAAATTAAATCATTTTCACTGAAGATTGCCAATAAAATCAACAACAGCAAATGATGGCAACTACTGCTTATTGAAATCCTTGTGTTCAATCATTTTCATAACTTTATATTATTCATCTAGTTTAATACAATATTTTTAAAAGGAAGATGTTATTCTTCCTATTTTACACTAAGGATATCAAAGGCCAAATATGTTAAATAATTTGTCCGGGTTACTCAACTACTAGTTTTTAAACGCTGTTCTGTTAGATTCCAAAGCTTGTCTTCTTTTCACTATTCCAAACTATTAGTCACACAGAAAATTGTATAACTTAGCCATCTTTCTACCTGTCTGTGTATATATGTTTGTGTGATTCTTCCCTATACCTAAGAGATAAAAAAAAAAACTAGTTAATTATTTATTTTTTTGACTTATGAAGAGACAGAGACACAAAGAGTGTGAAGCAATATTAATTAATATTTTAATGTAACTCTCTCAACATGAAAGAGTTGGATATAAGCCTTTTATCACATATGTGGAATGATATTATTCTTAAAATTATATGAGTAAAATCTTTGTACACTAATATACTTATCATATTTAAGGAAGAGAATTAAACTGAATGCAAAGATTTGGCCAGACATGTGCAGGCTAAGAATACAAGCTATCTGAAAAACCCACTGAATAAATTTCACTTGTAAGAAAATGAGTGTCTGAATAGCCTTTGCTATAAATTTGTAATTATACCAAGCCATACATTTTCTTAAACCCCCTTCAGATTTATTTAATATTTAAAATGTGCTCTTCCGAGAATTGCTTCAGGGAGAAATAGCTAATAAAGACATTAAAAAGAGATTCCTCATGACATTGCAATTTATACTGCATGTTTTACAAAGTCAGCTATAAAAATTTAAGATACTACCCTAAAATCTGAAAACTACACACCTCACACAAGTTACCCAGAGACCAACTATTGGTTTTCCAGAAAGAAACAGACAAGATCTTTCTTAGATAAGGTCACAACAATAAATGTCTAAGCCCTGGCTCCCCAGAGGTAGATTTCAGGCAATATCAGTGGGAGTACATTGGCTAATCTCCCTTATTTTGAAACTGCAGTTGAGAGCAATGATTTCTAATATAGTGAGAACTGTAAGCACTTAGAGATTTTTAAAGCAATGCCAGAACCTTAAATTACACTTAGGAACAAGGTAGTGGCCAATGCAATCTGATTTGCTTTGTATTGTGTGAGGCAATTATTCATGTAAACCTTATATCACACACCGGAGAACCGAAAATCACATAAATAACTCTTCTAAAGAAGTGTAAGAGAAGTGCAATGGGACAACTGAGCTCAATAAGCCTCAAACACTTAGAGAAATATAACTTTTAAAAATTATTAGTTGATAGACATTACTTTAAAAATAGTGCAATTATTTAACGTTTCAAGCTATAATACATACGCATATTTTTTCTCTAGCAAATTCATATATTTTTGGAACAATGTAAGACATATATTACAAATGAACTAGTTATAGGAAATTTCTGTTCTCCATTTACCTGGTCATCCATTTCTTATATAAGATAAAGACGAAACCCTGATGAAGCAAGTTATGGAATGAAGTATGTTCATGGAATAATATTTCTGATGGCTGTCCAATCTGAAGACATTGTCCAACACATTTCACAGGGTAGCTCTTATATCTGGTTCCCCTAGTTTGAAATACAAAATAATGACAGCCAGTATTGACACCTTTAAGACCACAATTCTCATCTTCTACTACACAGTTCAGCAATAAACCCAGCTATTCCCCTACACTCCTGATACACCTTCTTTCTCGAGTATGTAGCCCAGGCTATAATTATCCTTATCAGTGCACAAGGAAGTCAAGAATGCCTTTTCCTGAAAGAAACTCCCAGGAAACTAGGATAAGAAGGGAACTTCCTTTATTTGATAAAATGTTACTAAAGAAAAGACAAGTTTAACCCATGTACTTAATAATAAAATACTAATTTTTTTTTTCAAAAATTGAGGGAAAAAAGAAGGCTATCCATTCTCACCACTCCAATTCAACAATATGCTGGAGGTACTAGCCAGTGCCATAAAGAAGAAAAAGAAATGAAAAAGTATACAGATTAGAAAGCTTGAAATGAAACTTCCCTCTTCACAAATGTCATAATTGCCTATGTGAAAAATCCCCAGGAATCTTGAAAAATGCTCCTAGAACTATTAAGTGAATTTATCATGTTTGCTGAATACAAACTATGTATGGATAGATAGATATAAATATAGATCTGTGTATAATAGCACTCAAAAAAAGAATACAGGAGGTACAATTCTAACAAAACATATGTAGAATCTGTTCGCTAAAAAGTATAAATGTTAATAAAAAAAGATTGGAGACCTAAATAAGTGGAAAGACATACTGTGTTTCCTGAATTGAAAGACACGTATAGTTAACATGTTAATTCTCTTCATATTGATCTATAGATTTAATTTAATTCTAAATAAAATCCTTAGAGTATTTTTAGCACATTTAGTCAATTTGGTTCTAAAACTTATATGGAAAGCAACAGAAATAAAGTACTAAAATAATTTCAAAAAAGAATAAAATTGGAAGACTCATACTACCTGGTTTTAACATTTATTATAAAGCTTCGGTAGTCAAGATACTGGAAGAGAGGCAGAATAGAGAGTCCAGAAATAGGCCCACACAAATATGATAGAGTAATGTTTAACAAAGATTCAAAGGTAATTCAATATAAGAAAAGTTTTTTTTTTTGTTTTTGTTTTTTCCCCCAACAAATATTGTTGGAACAATTGGGCTTCTATATTCAAAAAATAAAAATTAAAAATTAAACCTCAACCTAAACTTCCCACTTCACAGAAAACTCAAAAGAGATCATAGCTCTCCTTGTAAAAGGTAAAACTTTAGAGAAAAATCATAGGACAAAATCTGTGTGATCTAAGTTTTAGCAAAAAGTTCTTACATATGATACAAAAACTCATGATCTATAAAAGGAATGGTTGATAAATTAGACTTCATCAAAATTTAAAGAAACAAATGTTTGCTACACAAAAATTTTAAGAGAATTAAAAGGCAAGCTACAAAGTGAAAAAAATTCACGAATTACATATTGACAAAGGACTTTTATATAAGGTATATAACAGATTCTCATAACTCAATAGTAAAGAAACAACCAAATTGAAAATGAATATAAAAATCGAATAGATACTTAATCAAAAAAAAAAAAAGACACTCAGATGGCAAATGAGCACATTATAAGATGCTCAGCAACAGTAGCCATTAGAAATAAGCGTGCAAATTAAAACTGAACAATTCCAAGTGCTGACACCAATGCAAGACAACTGGAAGTTGCTCTCATATACTTCTGATAGAAATGTAAAATTGTGCATTTCCTGTAAATATATATCACATAATTTTTATAAGAAATTTACACATTATATATAAAATATAACAATATATATAAAATACGTATGTAATGGCATACATTATTATTACATATTATTATATATAATTTATAAATAAATTCTGTATCAATTTAAAGACAATATATGACCCAGAAATTTTACTCCTAAATATTTGCCTTAGAAAATGAAAACTTATGTTTACACAAAACCTCTGTACGAATATTTATAGCAGCATTATTCATAATAGCCCTAAACCTCATATAACCCAATTGACCTTTAACGAATGAATGAATAAACAAAATGTGGTTTACTCATACAATGGAATAATACCCAGCAATAAAAAAGGACAGAACATTGACACACAACAACATGGATGCATCTCAAAATCTTTAAGCTGAATGAAAGAAGCCAGTCTCAAAAGATTTCATTTATCCAGCTTTCTGGAAAGGCAAAACAGTAGGGAAGAACAGATCGGTGGAAATCAAAGGTTAGGGTGGGGGAAGAACTGGACCACAAAGGAGCACCCAGAAGGGGTTTTGGGGAAGATGAAACTGTTCAAAATCCTGACTGTGGTAACCATTTACTTGAGTCTATTTGGGTGTCGAACTCACAGTACTATAAATGAAGAAAAATAATAAGAAAATATTGCTGATAATAATAAAGATACATTTAATAATAATAACACATTTAAAAAAGGAGAGAGATACTGTATCAACACATGCTTGCTTCTTAAAGAATCAAGAAAGGGTTTCTTTGTTTCAGCCTTCTGTGTTCTCCAAATGGTTTTTTTAAGACCATTTTAAAAAAAATGATAAGTAAAGAAAAGAATAATGCCCTTTTAGTGCTTCATGGCAGATGCCCAGGATTCTGGTGACAAAGAAATGAAGAAACTTTGACTCTAAATGGGGTTGCCCTGTAGTGAGACAGTCCTTGCTCTGGCTATTATGGCTTAATGCCCTCTAAGTGCTCTATGACGTAATCCGACAGCACTGCCATTAGAGTTGAGATTCTTTGTGCTGGAATCCTAGCAATGCCAGGTTTAGAGAGCATTGTCAGCAGCTCCTGGTTGAGTTACTCCCTCTAGTCACTGACACCTCTGTCACTATTACTATTGCAGTCACTGCTCAGAATAAAGTGGTTCTCCAAAGTCAAGTATAAAGGCTCCTCAGAGACAAGTTTACTCAAGGCTGGTACACATTAAATCAGCCATATTCCCAGCCATATTCCCAGTAGTTCAACTCCTGGATTCACTTAGACAAGCCAATTGTAACATGAAGGCTAGGGAGGGACAGGAACTAATCTCAGACATATCAGAGAATTAAAACAAATGTTCTCTCTTCTCTGCCAGGCTTGATGCAGAGACCAAGCTCTATGATATATTCTCTCTCCAAATCTCCCTCCTTTTTTGGACATCTAGCCATGGCCAAAGTTATGTGCACACGTGTAATCCACATTCCCATTTCTTCCTTCTTATGATAAAGTTTTCATCAAAACCCATACAGGAGATTCCTTTTTTTACCCCCAATTGGTTAACCATTGTCTCTTACTTCCAAAGAGGTACCACTAGTAAATTAGTAGCAGATTATTTTCTTTCTCCAGAACAACACATTCAAGTTGAAATTCATGTAGAAACCCACTGGGCATTCAGGAATGATAAATGCAATGGTTATTTTTCAGAGGCCATGAAATTTTCAGGTATTAAGTCACTTTTCCTGCATCATGACCATTAAAAATGTCAAAATGCTTATCATTGCTCCTTTAAATGGAGAAAAACTACAGAGCAAGTGAATAGAAAAATAATTGATTAATTTATGTAAATGATAAGATGTTTACAATATTGCATTTCTAATTGTGCCTTGTTTTTTTTTTTTTTTTTTTACTTAAGGATCTTCATTTATTCTGATCCTTTGAAATTACTTCCAAAGAAGGCCAATTAAAGTGACTTTTAAGTGACTCTTGGGAATATAGTGCACATATACTGGCTGTAGGGTCAGACAGCCTAGATTCAAATCCCAGCTCTACTATCTACTTGCAGTGTAACCTTGGGCTTAGTTTCTCCTCTGCAAAATAAGAATAATAATTTACTAAATACTATGGAGTCGTAGTGAGAATTAAGTCAGTTATATGTAAAGTGCTTGCTGACTGTTTCCCAGAACAGCAAAACTGTTTATAAGCTTTTGATAAAATGAAGTTGATTTTATGGCTTACCCTGGAGAACAAAACCTCTATGGTGTCTGACAATGTGTTAGAATGGGAAAGGACAAGGCTGCATTTATTAAAATTTTGAAGTCTGGTTGAAGGCAAGTTTTTTAGTGCAGGTCTTGATGAGGATTGGGTAAGAATCATGATAGGTTGGGATGGGCAGAAACAGCAAGAAGAGTATTTTGAGGAGAGAGAGTCAAAGAGTCTTAGCCAGTACACTGTTGTTCCTTCCTATTGAACGATCTTAGGAATTCCTTGAATAAGCAATGCAGTTATTTGCAACTTTCATCTTCCTGGGCAAGAGTCTTCTGGAATAGGAAAGTTATGCTAATGAAGACTACGCAATAGTAAAATCATGTTAAGATCACTTTGGTTCTCAGTGTCCAAGTGGTGTGAAGGTATTTTAAAAAAGAACCTGGCACAAACTAAACACTATATATGTATTTGTTTTCACATTTATTGATACCATTATTAAAATCAAGTATGTCAAATTTTTTATAAGACTTTTCAAATTACTAACATGGCCCATTTTTTTCTCTGCTCTAGGTTCTGATGGGTATTTGATTTAGGCTTAAGAAAGTTAAACCCCCACTTCCTTTGTGCTCAAATGCTGTCCACAGTAATTCTCCTCCATCCAGTTTACCCATGGTGAGAAACTGTCACTCTGTACCAAAGATGGTATGAGGTGACAAGATAACACATTCTACTAAAAGAGAGGGACACATTCATGAAAAATGAGTGTACAATAAATTAAGTGCTCTAAAAGAGGTGGGAATAAAGAATTTAAGTACAAAGGACAATGAGTTCCACACTGCATGAGGGAGAGAGCTTCACAAAATGCTAAGAGAGCTGCTAAAAGAGGACCATGTCTTGAGTGAACCTAAACAAAAATTATGAGTGACTCCTACTAAGTCTGATTTTGCAGGGAGCACTCAAGGTATTCTTACAAACCTTTGCACCAGGCTCTGTCTTGGAATACATTGTACACCAGTTTTTAATTTGACTGCTACAATGCACTTCTTAGAGAGACACCTTTTTCTTAAGTCACAACTACATTCATTACATAGTGGAAAGTAAGCACATTTAACCGTAATGTTCAAAATTCAACTTAAAAGAAATATGGTGGTAATCTCTCAGACCCTTCTTATTTATACTTTATGTCCTGTTGTGTTTATCATCCAGTGTATTTAGGAATAGTGCCTCATTTCCCTTTAAATGGTCCAAATTTTAACAATTGATTATATAGTCACCTTATTTGTACTACCTTTTGCTGCTATTCTAGTGAAAAATGGATAGAGCTAGAAACAAGTGCCCCTTACCTTGGACAAATAACATAATTCATCTGAACTTATGATGATGATTAAATATGATAATAGAAGTGAAAATGTAGCATACATAAAAGGTGATCTACAAATGTCCGGTTAATCTGAGTAACATCATATACAATTAGCATTATAAGGGTTGGACATAGGAAATGTTTTAAGACAAATGCAAATATACTCTTAAAAACATCATCTTCCTAATTCAAACGATTATACCTAATTGAGTTACCAATGTTCAGTCTCAGCTATAATTGTCCTCCTACAAACAGGAAGTAAAGCATAGTAGGAACCAGAGCATCTGGGTCCACAATTAACTCACTAGGTCATTCTGGATAAGTCTTCGCTTAGAGTTTCAGTTTCTTCATCATTAAAATAATATGATGAGCTAAGTGTTCTTAACTGAGATGTGGAAACCTTGCAGCTGAGTGAGAAAGATGTTGAATGGGGTGGAGTGAGGAGATTTACACACAGCCTGAACTCTGTTTCATCCATGCATCAACATGTGCTAACCTGCTCTAGCCCTTCTGGGTGCTAGAAGGTGCCTAGCAGCTGCACGCTGGCTCTTTGTGACCTAGCAGCCCTGAGTATTGTCAACATTGGGCTGGTTAGTTTCTATGCAATAAACACATAAAAAACCATAGATAGAGAGGTTGTATAAATGAGAATAGATGTATTTTCTTTTTTTAATAACAGTTCAAGAAGGCATCAAAATCTGTATTCATTGCCTAGGGTTTAAAACAACAGAAATTTATTCTCTTGCATTGCTGGAGCCCAGAAATCCAAAATCAAGGTGTCAAGGTGTCATCAGGGCCAAACTCCCTCCAAAAGTGCTAGGTGAGAATACTTCCTTGTCTCTTGCAGCTCCTAGAGTCCCCAGGCAGTATTTGGTTTGTAAAATTATACTGAGCTTCTGGCTCATAAATGATAACTCATAGTTGCATGATTAGTGACAAAAGAAGTTTATTTTCCCATTATATTTTTGTATTCAAAGGAATGAAACAAATAACAATGAGGAATAACACATCTAGAATTCAACTTTCAAGTTGCAACTTAAATAGTAGTCAGGCAATGTTCAAGATGAAATTTAAATGTTGACATCAACTGACTCATGATGAAGAATATAAACAGTCAATGAGTATTTGCAAGCTATGCTAGATATATTGTTATGAAAACTCTATTACATTTCCTGAATAGTATCATTCATAATGATGAACTAATTATACTTTAGCATGTAATGAACAAAACCAAATGAACTATATTCAAAGGCCACAGCATTCTTGTTTCAACATATGTCTTTGATCTTATAATAACGTCTTCTTCTATAAGAAGGAATTTTTGTTTCCAGGCATAAAGGGAATATTAAGCTTGTTAGTTCTCTTTGCAATTAAGCATTGGTAAGTGTTTTTGGAAATAAACAATTTTCATGTAATAATATTTGCCATTCTCTTCGTCCAGAATTTTGTACGATGTTTTCTCTTTCTCATAAGTGCACAGTGATATGCTGTTGATATTATGGAAAAGCTGTTTTTTATTAATGAGAAAAAATAAACATTGCCTGTTGAAAGCTTTGTGAAGTTTTAATCACATTCTTTTAGGGGAATCAGCCCCTCTTTAAAGACTGAAGTACTTAGTCTTCTAGCTGATGAAGTACGAGTTATCCACAGCTCTCACCAGAGTTCCTCTCTGGGGATTGCCCTGGGCCTTACCTCACATCACACCCCTTCCTGGGACAACCTACATTTAGTGACTTGCCTAAATATTAATGTATAAAGACCCAGCCCTCTTGCCTAAATTCAGGACAATTTTGAAGGATGGCGTTGGCTGTGAGGTCCCCATAAAATTGGCTGGGGCCTTTGTTGTTACTGCATCACAGTTCAACTTCTCTCTCCAGACAATCCTGCATCCTTCTCACACTCCTACTTTCGCATGTACTGATTTAAGACCACATTCCCAATAAACTGCCTGCATGCAAATCTCTGTCTTAAACTCTGTTTCTTGGGAAAACTAACCTGTTACATTTAGCCCAGAGAGGTCAAGGAAGGCTTTTTACATGTATTATAATTCGAGATTTATCTCAGTATTAATAAGAGTTTGTTTATGGAGAAAAAGAAAAAAGTGGATTCCATGCAAAGGGACAATGAAAAAGAAAAAGCAGAGATATGAAAGAATGTGCCTTTTTCAGGTAAGTTGTACCTGAAAAAGTTTTTTTTTTTTACTAGAGAGGCAATAGCAGGGAGAGATAAGGCCCAGATTATGAGGTATTGGTTGTCTAAGAAATTTGGATTCTTCTCCATAGATAGTGGGGAATCATTTGTGGATTGTATGTACAGGATGACATAACGAGAGTTGTTTCCAAAAGAATCCCAGAAGTAATATAGAAGGAAAATAAGAAGGGAGCCAAGACAGAAGCAGGAAGGAAACTAAATGGAAACTAGCTATAATTTTAGAAGCAAAGCTTTTCAAGGGTTAGACTGAAGCGGAGCTGATGAGTAGTGAAGGGATATGGGCAATAGGTTGGAGGTAGAAACAACTTTACCAGCTACTTAGATGTCAGAAATAAAGATGAAGGAGAGACAGTGTTTCTTTTCATGGGTCCACGAAAGTGGCTGTGGTTGTAAATGGTAAGCAGAGCAACAGAGGCAGGGGGTATGGTTGAGACTGTGGCTTTCGGGAGGGAAGGAGAATAAGAAGAGCCTGCCTGGGGTCCCTGCCGAAGACTTCCTCTTCAGTGATTGATATTTTGCATGCCACAAAAAGAAATGATATTTCCCCCTAGTGATTTAGAAGCTGCTAGTATATCTAGAGCAGCATTACGTTTTGTAGAAGGGAGAAAAAGGCTTATCTCCCAACAATAACTTCATGCAGAAATCAATAGGACATGACCCAAGATAAGGTCAAGAGTTAGCTGGACTACTTGCCAGACAGAAACAACATATAGAATCCAAGCGAGGCAGCAATAGGCAGCACTGAACACACTCCATAGCAGAACTGTGGAGAACTTATAACTTGCTTATTTTCTCTGACAGCAGGGATCCTGGAAGTAGTTATCTGCTACAATACTTCTCTTTTGTGGGACGCTAAGGCAGACTACATGCTATAATTGTGTAGGCATACTCCTTAACAATGGAACCGACAAGCCTGTCAGACTTGACTAGACGGTGAGGGTGTTAACTCTGGCTTGCTTCCTGCCAGGAATCATAAGTCACGCTGACACTCCACGAAGCTCATTTTAAGTATTTAATATCAATAAGAAATCATACATATTGGTGCAAAATCCTTGGCATTTTAATTGAATGTTCTGCATAGTTAATAATATTTTCATGTGACTGAACCACAGAGAAATATAATAATTATTGAAAGGAAAAGCTGGCATTTGGAGAGTCCCTGAATCATCTGTATCAGATCATAAAGAGAACATTTGACAACATAAAATCCAAGGTCCCAGTTCACCTACAGAATTAGGAAGTAAAGCAGAATTTCTCAATCTTGGCTCTATTTATATTAGAGGCCGGACAATTGCTTGTTGTAGGAGCTGTCCTGTGTTTTATCAGATGGATAGCAGCATCCTTAGCCTGCACCCACTAAACACCAGCAGCAGCACGTGTGTGTGTGCATATGCATGCACACACGCACACGCACACACACACACACACAGACACACACTCTCTCCCCTTGCTGTGACTATCAAAATATCTTTAGACATTGACAAATGTTCCCTCTGGAGTAAAATCACTCCTGTTGAGAACCACTGGTCTAGAGGGATGGCCCTGGGAATCTGCTTTTCTCCACAGTTGATGAAGTGCAGATTGTGGCAGGACCTACATCATTAGCAGGGGCACAGTCCAAGCACCCTGCATAACCACGCCTCTACTCTTTTGCTACTTCTTCTCTAATAAATTAATGTGAGAAGGGGCAGAAGGAGAAAAGTATGTGTGGGGGGGGAGGGATGTTCTCTCCCCTCCCCCTTGTATATGTTTATCTGTTTGCGTAAGCCCTGAATGATACCCAATGACAGCTGCATGATTTGGCACAGAAGCCTTCCACTCATTGTGTGGATAAGGAGAGGACAAAACACCATCCTCTTGTGCACTGAGAGAAAGAACAAATGAATACATTTTGCACTGAAATTATGTCCACAAAACTGCTAGGCACTGAGGATTCAGAAATGAATAAAACACTTCTCCAGGCCTCCACAGTTTTACAGGGAGAGACAATCATTAACATACAACGATGTGCTGCTCCTGACAGGAAATTAACATACAATGTCCAACCTTACTTGTGATTATAAAACCAATCTAATTAAAAGATATCGGATCCAGGATATACATAACATAACTGCTCTCTAACCAGGCAGGCCACTGTCCAACCAGGCCATGGCTGCTCAACTCTCATATTAGGTAAGCTCTTCTTTTTTTTTTTGTTTTCCATATTTTGACCTTCAGTAAGTAAGTTTACCTTCCCTGGACATAATCAAGTAGGAAAAGCCTTGCTAATGAGAAGGAAAGGAAGGTATGGATGCAGCCTAGAGAAGGCTATGCCTGGGATTAAAGGACAGACACTGGAACAGTGTTTATGTTCGTCCCTCAGCTATTTGGGCTTTGATCAACTGTCAAACTAACTGAAGCTGATTGATGGATTTTTATTTATTTTTAGTGAATTGTCTAAAACAGGTATAAGCCATCGATGAGACATTGCCACCATACATATTCTCTTTAATGATCTTTAAAAGCATGTTATATATAGTTTATCAATATAAATAATTCTCATTAGGAATTTATTTTGTTTATATACAACCAATCAATTATTTATTGAGTGCCTAAAGTGGCATGGAGTAGTTATTGTGGCAGCTGCAAGAAGAGATAAGACATAATTTCTGAAAATAATCACTTTATAAATTTGTTGGGAAGATAGGAGATACATGCATATAAAGGCCAAATGATCTATTATAGAAAAACAAAGGCAAGAAAGATTTTCATGGTCAGCGATGACTTACCCAGATTCTGGGCAATAAAAGGAGCTGTAAAGGATTCATGGAGTTCCTATAATGTGGTAGGAAGGAGATGAGAAATCATCCACTGGGGAAATAGCATGGATAAAATCATAAAACCCAGATTGTACAAAATGTCTACCTAGGACACAATATAATACTTGAGCTGGGATATAAGTTAAAGTAAGTGGCAGAAAGGGACATTGCAGGCAGACTTGCCTGTCAGGCTTTTGACTCATTAGGAGATATTGACAATTTTTGATCATGGTCACAGACTGATGATAACCATGTTTTAGAAAATAAATCTGACAGCAGCAAAAAGGGAACACCTGATGGTGGCAATGTAAGTAAAAACAAACAAAAGTAATTGTAATTTAAAAATGAAATTGGCAGGTCTTAAAACTGATGAAATCGACTTTGAAGGTGGAAGGTGATGAATATAGGTTGAAACTTGAGTTTCAGACTGGGAGATTAAGAACATTGCCAACAGAAAGGGAGACTATCATACTTAGTGAAATAAATTTGAGAGCAAAATGAGATATTCGGTTTTTAAAATACTGAATTATCAGTTGTAGTATATAAGATGATATTATCTGATATTTTGGTTAATTGGGCTTAAGGGATGTTTTGACGGTAAATATATAATTTAGGGACTCATTCATATTAAATGACATAAAATCATGAATATAGATATAGAAAATGAGATTCATCGGAAAAGTGCTAAGGGTAGAACTTCAAGGTATTGCTACCTGAAAGCATGAGAAAAAAAAATAATAAAGCAGTTAGAGAATTAGAAGTAGGAAAAGAATTAGACAATATAGGTTTATAGATCTGAAGGGACTAGAGAACTTCAAGAGACAGGAAGTGGTCAAAAGTGTCAAATGTTGCTCAGAGGTTAGGAAAATACTTTAGAAAGCTCCAGCAGCTCTTTCTCCTATAAAGTACTGTAGATTTTTTTTGTACATATTTGATGATCTACTCCAAGACCAGAGGAGGAAAAAAGGCTATGAATTACATGTGAATAAATTTATTAGCTAAAATAGTCATGTGTCAATTTTTCAAAAGGAAGAAGAAAGGCAATACTTACTATTAATGATAAAGAGGTATTCTGACTTTCCTCTGCCTTTGTACTAAGCATAAGAGAGCCAGACAGAATTGCAGCAGGAACCAGAAGGAGCAAAAAAAAAAAAAAAAAAAAAAAAAAAAAGATTGCTATTTCCTTTATGAAATGGTTTTTATTCTACTGGTGTCTCTTTAAAAATAAAAAATCAACGAATAAATGTCTATTTACATTGATCTTCTGTTGGACTATACTACTGGTCTGACATATAAATTAGTGTTTCTTAGATTTAACTGTCCCTTTGGGATAAGACTGAGAAACAACAATAATATTTTATGGAGAGTGTCAAATAGCTTGCCTTTATAAAAATTCTTTTCTCTGGTTATTTATTTATTTATTTATTTATTTGGTAGGATGGACGATAGACACTGCATTAATCAGAAGATACAAATACTAACCTGGGGCTGTTGATAAAGCAAATATCTTCAGTCACATGTTATTGGAATTTAAGGACTACTATCTTTTGTAGAACAATTTTAAAGAAAAATCCTTTTCTACTCACTGCCCTAAGTCTGCCCCTTATTTGCCATTACATTGAGAAACTCACTACACCTATTGAAGCCATTTTCCTCTCCTGTGAAATGAGAATGTTAATGCCCACCCTTGTCACTCTTAGACCTATGAGGATCAAATGAGATGATAACAGTCAGTGTTTGCTTAACTATGAAATGCCACATGCATGTCGTTATTACAAATTTTTCTAGGCTGTGTTAGGGAAACAGAGAGTGGACCTTTGTTGTCCTAAGTACTTACCATGGTGCCTGACACAAAGTAAGTAATCAATAACTATTTGTTGAATTTACTCCCTGAGAAGTATAGTCATTGAAATGGTTGTGTATAACAGTATCAATAAAATATATACAGAACCACCAAATAGAAAATTTTGAAAATTAAGGCAGGTCTAGCACTCCCATTCCTATAATTACGACACTGTGTGAACCAGCCAACGTCTGTCCTGTGTGCTGAATGCTTTCCAAGGAAAGAGATGACACAGTTTCCACTATGCTTTTCATTTCAAGCCTAACAGCCTTTCTAGCCATGTCCCAAACTAGAGATTGTTTATTATTAAACTGGATAGTATAGCCAACGAAACGAATAACACCCACAGAATAAAGTCATAAAAATTCAACAAAAGGCAGGGAATGAGGGACAGAAAACAGACTAAATGTGAAAATAGGAAGGCGATACTAAACAATGTGGGAGCAAAGAATTGTAAAAAACAGTTTGCATGGAAATGTCTGTTTTCACTGGAGTTCATGGATACACGTTATTAAGATATCTGATGCATGTCCAAATAAATGTGACCTCAATAAAAGCAATACTCTATAGTATTTAAATGATTTCACTAGGACTCTGAACATACTAACATTTATGAATGGGGGTGGGCCGGTGAATGGCCAGCTGTGAAAAGGAAAAGGGACAGTCTAGCTAATAAAACAGAAATGCGAAACACAGCAACGTGATGGAAGCCCTGCTTCCCCCCACTCCCAGCTCCAAACTTCCTCCGACTAACCTCTTAGTGATGCCATTTTCAGTGGCTTAAATCTCAATATTGCTCTCAGCTGACTCTCAAATAATTGCTGCTTTAACATTAACTAATAATTTATTACCCGATAATAGATTTGTATTAAATTTCTAGGGGTGACATTGGTTAATAAAATTATATAGGTTTAAGTGGATAATTCAGTAATACGTCATATGTATATTGCATTGCGTGTTCACCACCCAAAGTTAAATTTCCTTCCATCATCTTATATTTGAGCCCCCTTACCCTTATCAACCTCCCCCCGCCCCTTTCCCCTCTGGTAAACACCAAACTGTTGTCTGTGTCTCTGAGTTTTTGTTTGTCTCATTTGTTTGTTGCCTTCAGTCTTATATCCCACATATGAGTGAAGTCATGTGGTTCTCGACTTTTTCTATCTTACTTCACTTAGCATGATAATCTCAAGATCCATCCATGTTGTCCCAAGTGATAATAGACTCTTATTTGGCCTTCACTCCCATAAGGTATGGCATTATCATGCATATTAAAAACAGAAAAGGCATGATAGGCAGTTTATCTAATTGAGAAGAAGGCACAGCTAAAGAACTGGTGGGTAGGACACCTCCTTTCCAACAAAAATCTTAGCCAGGCCTGATTCTCACCTCTCATATCAGCCAGTGTTCTCTTAGAAAGATACTGAAGGATGCTCTAAGGTATCATTCAAGTCTTCCAGGTACAGGGGCCCACTGGTGTAATGAATCCCTAAACTGGGCATGAGTCAATCAGAGAGTAAGTCAGGTCACAAAAGCCAAGTCTAAAGTATGCCGAGACAAGCAACAAGTCAACAGGAGAACTTTTATTTTAAAAAGTCAGAGTATGCATGCGGGATGCCCACACATGTTCTTTTCAGGGGCCCTCTGAAGACCTTCCCCCCAGGGCATCATTCCCTGTGCATGATGAGAACCAGTCATATTTACAGTTTAGCATGTTATCTAAGACATCTTCAGGGAGATGTGACGTTAGGCACAAAAGATTAGGAGAGCTGTCCTCACGGTTGCTGAAACTCTGCCAGCCCCCGGGCCAGTGGTACTCAGGTATTCCAGTTCTCCCGCTGAGAAGAGAGGGGCCTGAAACACTTCTGTCTGCAGGGATTCTCAGCCTCGAAGGAGGGGGACAGTGGGCCTGTAGGAAAGACTACTTTCATTTTAAGTCCTAAAGAGGGCAATTTATTTCATTCTCCCAGAAGACTAAGAGAATTGAACTGAGAACCCTCTGGAATCGCATCCATGCTGCCTTCCTTAGGCCAAGCAACTGATTGTACTCAGGAACCAGGTAGACAAATCAAAGGTAAATCACTGTCCACAACTATATTATAAGCATCATTAGTTTCTATCCTTTCAGTCAAACCGCAGAGATGAAATAGAGAAGCTTTTTTTTTCCCTAATAGCATTCTAGATTATGAATGATACCATAAAAAACATCATGTTTTATTGCTTTCCCAATTTCATATGGGTTTGAAGCATATGGCTTTTATTTTAGTGGTGGGGCCAGGAAAATAGTGAGTTGAAGTAATGATTCCTGGAGCTTCATAAAATATTGTATCAAGTAATAGTACAATGATAATACATGTACCAGAGACCATTTCAGCATTAAACACACATTTTAAATCAGGGTTGGAGTGAGTAGGGGAGACAGTGGTATCCCTAAAGAAATTCATAGGTCAGAGATCAGAAAACATGGCACAAAAATCTCTGTCACGTGCATCCAGCATTAACACTCAGTCCTGGAGCACATGGAGCAGATGCTTTTTTTAGTTCATGGGAGGTTCCAAAACCTCTAGTTTTTTACTGTGGGTTTCATCGTGAGCATTGTTGGTAACTACACATTTAGAATATATATGCTCTCCAGGAGTTTGTTTTCTCACAGATTTATCTCTGTTTTATTGATTTGTTGCATTTTAAATTATCTTTCAATCCTAGGAAAATTACTTCTTTTTCTCCCCCCAACAAATTTCCCTTTTCCTCTTTGATATTCATAAGCCTCCCCCTGTAGCCTGCTTCGAGAAATTGAATTTTATAATGGGAAGTGTTGCAAGACTGCCTTTCTTCTCATAACATGAGAAAATTAAGAAAAAATAATATTTTTGTTTACTTCTGAGATTGGGCAGGGGGGAAGGGGGAGAAGAGGGGGACACAGGAGAACATTCCTGAGCCAGCATCCTCACCCGCTTATTCTGCTGTCCTGTCATGAGTTGCACATCAAACACAGGCAACCTCTAAGGAAGATATAGATTCTTCTGGAAACATGTACTAATGATTCATTGCCTGACACTTTTGACTTTTCTCACAGAACTGGGTTTAAATCATTGACCTGGTACGGAGCTGCAGGGCAACATATTGTCTTTTAGAAAGGTAGTACAATCATGATGCCAAATACATGGCAGTTTGCAGGAGTTTTAGTAAGCTCAAAAGGCAGAAAGTGCGGCCCTTATCCAAATGCCATGCCAAGATGAAAACAAAAATGCCAATATCCTTCAGATTATTCAGGTAAAGTGCTAACATGTATCTTTTTATAAAGTTCTTGGATCTGCATGCCTATAAGACACCTTAGGTTATTCTTGAATTAGTATTAAAAAACTATGGCCTGTTTTCTTCCTGATGAATATGAGGGATGGGGGATGTGTTGGTGGGACAGAAGAGGGAACAAGGGTGAGAGAAAAAGTACTGACTGTAATCAGTAGGTTTTACATATTTAACATTAATTTCTCCCACCAATACTTCTTAAGCAATTGAACTAGCATGCCTTCAGAAGAGAATAGCTAGGAATCTGCTTCTAGGTTTAGTAATTTAAAATTAATTAGAAATTTATGGGGGATTATAATAAAAACTAAGGGATAGAATCTAAGTTTGGAGTTTAAAAATCTTTTTTCATTTTCTGTAATAATGCTAATTGAATTCAAAGGATACTTATTGATTTTGTCCGTGTACTTGATGTGATGAGTACTAAAAGGAGGATTAAATCAGATTTCCCTCTCTCCAAAACTAGCCAACGTGTGTATAATTCAAGTGGTATTAGGTAAAGGTCTTAAGTAAAGCCCGATAAAGTGTTAGGTAATCCCAAAGAATGAGACATTACATCAAATCAACAAATCAAAAGTTTCCCAGGGCAAATGGTGACTGACATAGATTTTGTAAATGGATAAAATTTCTATAAGTTTAAAAAAACGATGGAGCAGTATCTCTGGCACTGTGCTGAGACCAAAATAAATGGTCACGATATGCACACCAAATGAATTAATCCATTTCAAACAGACGTGAGTTATAGAGTTGGTAAAAGGGTACAAACTTTCAGCTATAAAACGGATAAGTTCTGAGGGTCTAATGAAAAATATGGTGACTGGACTTGAGAACACTGTATTATATAATTGAAATTTGCTAAAAGAATAGATCTTAAATGTTCTCCAACAAAACAAAACAAAAACTTAGCTGAAATGTATAAAATCCTTGAAAGACAAAAATTACCAAAACTGAAATAGAAAAGCTGAATTACCCTAGATCAAAGAAATTGAAATTGTGATTTAAAACTTTCCTACCAAAAAAATCAGTCCCAAATAGGTCACTGGTAAATTCAATTAAAAATTTAAGGAAATAATTAAAGTAAATCATGTGAAAACTCTACAAAAATAGAGAATGGAGCAATGAGGTCAGCATTGTTGATTAATTTGTATGATTCACAAAGCAACACAATATTGAGGAAAATAAAGCACTAGAAGGTTAGGTAGAATTGTAGATTGTGGAGTTAGGGAAAAGCAAATTAACTGTAAGCACATGGAGGGATAGATACAGAGGTCATGGTGAGGATGAAGGAGGGGAAAGTGATGGAGTTTGAGGTGAAATCCTTGTGGTCAGAGAGTAATTTCAAATTTAAAGATCTTCGAACAGTTATCAGTGATAATATAATCCGAATCCTGATTACTCATGTGATGTCTATAAATGTCAGGGTAATTTTGAAGTTATCTAAAATGATGATGGAACAAAGTAAAAAGAAATCAGGGTGCCAGTGCTAAAGTTGGTATGGAATAGAGAAGGCTGTCCTTGGATCTGTTCAGACAAGAAAGATGGGAAGAGCATGCTGTTTCTAGGCTCTGTCTGTCATTTGCTAAGTCATTACTATGTGCCAGCCATTATTTTGATCACATTATGACATTTTATCTTCACTATGGAGTTGGTAAGTCAGTATCTATAATTTTAGTTTATGAGATGCCAAGATTAACATATTATCCAAGCTCTCCCATCTACACAGTGACAGAGGCATAACATAATGCCTGTCTGTGTCTTAAAAGCCCATAGTCTTTCTAAATCATCAATCTTACCACACAAAAAACATCTGAAAACGTAGTAAGATGATTAGAGAGGTATGGTAACATTCTACTATAAATCGTAGGCAGTGCTAATTATTTTACATATATTATTTAATTTAACATTCATGAGAACCCAAAGAAGCCAATATTATGCATTTCTGTTTCAGGGAAGAAAAGAATTTTTATTTAAAGAAGTTTTCCAAATTTTCAAGGTCTCAGTTAGTGAGCTAGGATTCATAACGAAGTCTGTCTGATTCCAAAAGCCACTATGTAATACTCCTTTGATTGTACCTGAGTTTCAATAAACAAGGTGTTATTGAACAAAGGTGACAACCTACTCATCTGGAGATATAAGCATAAATTAATGATGCTTACCCCTTTGAAATGATGTTATGAAAAGAATGTGGGTGTTAATCAAGGAAAAAACATGAAGGTGGAGACAAGGGAAAAGGCTGGTGAGAGAAATAAGGGGACAAGTTGAACATGGAATATTGTCTCAAGTCATGGAATGGATGGAGAAATGTAGCACTGAAGGGCTGTTTGGAAAGCATTGAGAGAATTGCATTTGGTAGCAACTGAGGACTTCCTTAAGAGTTTGATAAGACTTTGGGAAAATGAAATACCATACAAAATTGCCAGATGTCTTGAATGCGTTGGAACAATTAGGAATGTGTCACAATTCCCAAAGTACATACAGCCTTTCTATTGAAAGTCAAGTAATTTTTTGCAATTTCCTTCCATTTTTCACAAGCAGGAGGGCACATATGAACACAAGCTGGAGCAAGGTAACCTAGAAGTGGTTGGTCCACGGACTTTGGTGATGTGACTGAATGGAACATTTCGAATAAAGACAAAAAGAATAAAAGGAGGAAGGAAGGAAGACAGGAAGGAAGGAAGAAAGGGAGGGAAGGAGGCAGAAGGAGGGAGGGAAGGAAAGAAGGGCTGCCCAGTAAAGCAATCTCTTTGCCTTGCAGCCGCGGAATGTGTCAAACTGAACTTCTTTTTGTTATGGAGACAGATTTATTTATTTTATTTCTATCCAGGAAGAAAATCAAAAAATAACCTGTGGGATCAAACTGTAAAATTCTGGCCCAGAACAATTATTTCTGCTGCTTTAAGTTAAGCGTAATTATCTGTCAACCCATAAACTCACTATGTATAGCTCCTTAGTCCATGCAGTTTTATTTCTTGGTCATCACTACAGAAAATCAAATATTAAGGCATTGTAAAAATCATTACCATCGATTATTCAAATTAAACTGATAAAAGAAGGTGATTCATGAAAAAATATCAAAGTATCTAATTTAGTTATAAAAGTTAATTTCTGTAACGTAATACAAAATATTATAATTTGTAATATTTTGCAATTTTTATAATATTCAAAATGTATGCAAATAAAGCATTCCTAAGATGATCAGTAGCAACTGAAGATATGGTGTTGATACCTGTGATGATAATATTATATTAGTGAACATGAATCTTTACTACTCCATTAATGAGTAGCACCAATTTATTAGATTATTTTACTTTAGTCACTATAGAATGGTGAAAGGAAAAATAATAATGTGAAATAGAATTCTGAGTAATTTCAATAAAAGAGTATTTTACTAAACACTATTTTATTTGGGCCAAAGAAGTCATATTCCTTTAAGATGAAAAGAGCTGTACTTTGTTGATAATGTTCTGCCAGTTTGCCGTTAACAAAGAATTAACAGGATGAAGCTATAAGACATTTTCCCAGGTTTATGAGCTCAAGGCCAACATGTAAGAGGCTCTGGATCTCACCACCCAGGATCCCTTAGTTCAGGAAGGGTCAACAAATAGAATTTACAGGCAGAGCCAGCCAAATCTTCCCTCCCCTGACATTCTTTAAAGAGACCTGCTACAACCCGGGGCACACCTGGATACCCATGGGCCTAAACTCCAGGAAGGTGACCCAGACCCTGCCATTCTCCATTTTTATAGGCAAAAAGTGAGAGCAGGCTTAAGCCAAAAATGAATAATCTGGATTAGAGATTCCTAAAAGGCTCCTTCTATTCAGGAAGTGCTGGAAATGCTAACTGTCCAGAGGCTGCAGGAAAAAAAAAAAAAAAAAAAAATCAGCCTAACATTTAAAGATCTCTCCTTGTCTCCCTCACTGGCCTCCTCATAACTTTCACACTTTAGGTTTGTTTGTTTGTTTGTTTGTTTGTTTTTCCTTCAAGAAGCCTTCAGGCCAGCTCTCTCCTTAATCCCATCCAAACACCTAGGTTTACCAGCCACTGCTTCCTCTTCTGCAATCTCCTTCTCGGCCCCTGACCGTGCATCTTCTCAAAAACCTTCATTAAAACTTCAGATCAAATTAACCACTGTTCCTCGTACTTGTAAAGGGTGGACTTTGAAAGGGTCTTTCAAGTGTAAATGTCATCGGGTTAGTTCTTGGCCTTAAAGAATCATTTGTGTGACCCTCTGGGGAAAGCAAGGAAGTCCTTTCTGGATGGCCTGAGAAGGAACTTGAAAGAGATCTGAGCTGATAAACATTTACGGTTATACTTTGTAGTAAAGTCTGCAGAACTCGGAATCTAAAATTATTAATAGAGAAAAACAAATTCCAAACGTTTCATTTTCTCAGCATTATATCAAGCTGAAAATTATTGTGAGGAATGCTGTCAGCAATATGATGGTGTCAGTCCTATTTCTCAAAGATGATAGCTCTATAACTCACATTTTTCTGAAGTGAATTAATGCATTCGGTGTGCATTTTGTGAACGTTTATTCTGCTCTCAGCACCGTAGAATCACAGAATGTGAGAGCTAGAAGGGACCTTGGGAATCATCTCACACCCCCGGCCCCTATTATTTTTCTGTAAAAATCGCTGTGGGAGTGTGACAAATAAAACGGTTGCACAGCTTCTCATTTACTGCCATGTAATAGGTGAAAAAAAATAAACATGTTGATACTTATACTGGGCCTACCCCACAGCCAGCAAGCATTTTAAAAGTGTAGGCCCAGTTGGAGTTGAGGATTTTTAAAAAGCCAATAACTTCTTAACCCAGTTCATCCTCCTCAGAAGAAACAACACTGGATTATGAGGCAGAAGGCTTCACCACACCTGGTCACACCTGGCTATGTGTGTGGAAACTCAGCAGTTCCTTACACAGTTATCTGGCTTAGCTCAGGTTTTTCAGTTGTAAAACAGAGAAAATAGTACTTGTCCCCACAAGTTAAATTATATCTTATCGTACACAATGTCAAATGAAAAGGATGAACTGAGAAAATACCAGGATACCTCTTAGCCTTTGTAAATGTTAATGGATTGCTATAGTGAAATTTGTGTCACTATTAGTAAAGGACAATTTAAATTGGTTTCTGAGAGAATCTTCTTTTCTTTCTCTATATAGTGAAGTTTGATTTTGTCAATAGACTGAGAAGACCTTGGGTATGTGAAAAATAAGATTATTTTTTTTTCCATTTTAAACCACTGTAATATTTATATTTCTCTGTCTGGAAAATTAAATAAAATTTCTTTTATTCCTGGGAATGTAGCTAATTGACCAGAAGAAATATTAAAGAGCTCTTCCTGAAACTGATGGTCATGCCTTTAGAGAACTCAAAATATCTGAGGCAAAAAAAGATGTAATTAGTTAAATTAGGGGGGGAAATGTTCAAGATAGAATTTTAAAGAAAAAAGCAATAAATAATCTTTTACAGGAGAAGAAACTTAGCAAGAAGGAAAGTTTGGTACTTTTTGTTATTAATAAGAGAACTACAGTTTTTATTCTTTTTTTCTTTTAGCTAACCGAAAGATGCAGTGATGAACTGTGGTTTCTGAATCCATTTGACTATAATTTGCTGATGACATTTTGAAAGGGACTTTGGAACCAGCATGCACAATCAATGGTTTTAGTCTTTACCTTCCTAATTAATACTTATAATGCTTAGAAATTAAAAAAAAATTCCCCTCAACTTTTGGTCTGTACCTAACCATGTAATATTTCCAGATATTTGTCAGGCATTGAGCACTAAAAACTGATTCCCAAATATGGGCTTGGGTCAGACATACCTAGTTGCCAGGACATAGAGACTGACCTTAAACAATGGAACTACAAGTCTTTCCTGGGGCTATTTTATTCAAATACACAAATCAGAACTATTGGTTCTCTTAAAAAACATCTGGGAAATGTCATGTTTTATCAAACAGTCAGATTATGTTCTGAGATAGATAGGGAGGAATGGCTTGGTTCTGTCTAGTTATTGACCTTAAAGAAGTCATTGTCCTTCTCTGAGTTTAGTTTTCTATTCTGTAAAAGAGGTATGATGAATATCATCCCATAGCTTACAGAAAAGACAAGGAAAGGCACTGAAAGGACATGTGGGACAGGAAAGTGGAAGGGTATTCAGGATACTGCCAGGGTTGGTATCTTGAACTTGCAGGCTCAGACACCGAAGTTGCCATCACACCATGAGTACCATCTTTCTAAGGACTTACATGGACCAGGCTCCTAAGACCCACTCACTGAGAGCCACTTTTGAACTTCTCTGAGATATGTATATGTCCTTGTTTGTAAAATGGAGATTTAAACAGTAACATTCTCAAAGATTGGTATGATGATTAAATGAGTTAACACATGCAAAGTACTCAGAAAAAAAGCCCAGTATGTGGTAAACGCTCCATAAAGTTTAGCTTTCTTTTTTTAAATTCAATCAGAAGAGTAATTTGTTAGTTTGTAATGACAAATCAAAGTGTCCCAAGGAAGTTACGTTCATAGAATCTAGGTAGCCTTGTCTCTGCTTGGTAAACATGAACCAAGACCAAGCAGCTTCTGTCTGGACACCTGATTCCACTGGAGTCTCAAATGCAAGCTCTTTCATTGTATCTCCAACTCTCTAACACACCTGATTCCTCTCTAAATGCAGAAAAAGTGCAAATATGGTAGTCTTTTTTTTTTGTTTATTCTGCCTTTAGGCTGCTCCTCAAATATAAGGGTTAAGTTTTAAAAATGAAGTCTAAGCAGTAACCCCATTAATTCTTGGGACCAATACAAAGTTGCAAAGAAATGGGAATTTTCTGTGCTCCTGTAGGAAATGAATAACTAGAGAAGACATAGTTTCTCAGCTGAGTCAGGGTCAGGGCCCAAGCTATGTGGTTCTGGACTTACCTTTATCACAGCAGTAATCATACTGCATTCATCTCTTTGTAGAGCTCCTGCATCACAAAAGCCCCGAGTAGGGCGTGAAATATGATTAAACGGAGATTCCCAGATCAATTGATCACTACAGCTTGGCTCATGGCTTTTCTACAGAGGCAAAGGGTTTGCCTTATGTGCTCTTTCTCAAGTCTTCCCATAAAAGTTTCCATTCTCCCCGATACATGCTTCCATCCCTTCCCATATATCTATCTCTCTATTGCTCCAAAGACTCAATAAGGATATAGCTAATTCCCACAAGAGTTGGTGACTCCTAACTTTAACCATGACCTTATAGGTGGAAAAAAGGTATCTCCTTTTCTAGTATATCACGATTCTCTAAAAGTATGAAAGCAGTTGAAATGATGTTCTGAGCACTTAATTATTTAATTAAATGTCTACATGAGAATTTGATCGAGAACTTTCACACTGTAACTAAATATAATCTGTAGAATAACATAGCATCATGGTAAAAACAATTCTTATATTAAAAATGTATTTTGACCTTTACTCTCCACCCCTTTAAAATATTTTAAAATATAGTTTGCTAGTGTGGCTCTTTTTGTAATTGTCCATTACCTAAAGAGTCAAAAATGAAAGATTGCAGTCTTTCATTCTCCTTTGCTCTCCACAAGAAAGGATTAAATGTGTATAATTAGAAAGCATATTGTAGCTTTCCCATCAGAGTATATCAAAACTCTCATTTTCCTGTCATTTTTGCCAACCCAGCACAGTTACTATGCCTACCAATTGTTACTAGACTAAGGCTTGTGCTATTATCTACATCATCAAGGAAAATTCAACTGCTGCTGCTGATGAAGCATGCTGTTCCTTGCTCTTTTATGCCACATGCTCACGGTGACATAATAAACTAGGGTAACACAGTTACAATTGTCAGAAGGCCCTCTATCAATGATAATGTCAGGGTAGGGGAGATGAATAGGAAAACTGGGAACGGTCAGTCATTTAAGCAAACTCTTGAGCATGTTTACCTAAAAGAAAAGTCAATCCTAGGGTAGATATAATGAATATAGCACAGTCACACATGTGATAGAATAAATAGATACTAACACTTGGTGACAACATATGGATCAGTATTAATGTACTTCAGAGTTCTATGAAAGTTGTTATGTTAAAATTAAAGTCCATATTGTAGTATCTCTCTAGTGAAGAAATGATAAATGCCAAGTGTTAGAAACATTTCTTTTTCATGTAACCATTGTATTAAACGATGAAAGGTGGCTCAAAATGGTTCAAACTTGGAGAAAAGCCCTGCAAAAAGGTTAGCTGTCAAATTGTCTTGGTTTTCCTGAAGATATTGAATATAGCATGTATTTTAAGAAAACCAATCAAAAAATAACTTATAACTCACCAGTGGAAAAAAAGGAGGTGGGGTAAGGACTTAGTTGAAAAAAAAAAACAAAAACAAAAACAGAGATTGGATGGAAAAAGACAAAGTGTAAAAGGAATGCAAAACGCTGCCTCCTCTGCCTTTTGCCCTCATAAATGGAGCCATCTCTATAATACCAATATCGGTACTTCCCATCAACATGCCTTTCTAGTTTACACCCTTTGTTGTCTACTTTTTCTCCTTGGGATGCTCAACTTTGCACAGCGGGCACCAGGCCTTCCTCCTTTTCAGACAAAGACTGACTAACTTATTAAACTTTCTGTGTCTACATCAAAATGTTCAGCTAGGTGACCTCCTTCATCTCTGCAGATTCCAACATGAGAACATCTTGACCTTTGGTCTGAATTGCTTATGAGAAGGAAAATGCTATTGAGAAAAAGACAATACCTTTTAAAACTTTCTCTTCCTTATAGATTAAGGCATGTGCATTTCAAATTAATGGACTTTTGAAAAAGAAAAGTTTCCTTTGATATCGAATTCACAGGAAAAGCCATGTGCCTCTATACGTATAATGTACGTGAGAGGTTTTCTCTAGAGTTTATCAGTGCAGAACCAGCTTGCTATGGCTAGCTAACTCATATCCTTACATAAGAAGTGTCTGGGAATAATAATAGGAATTATCACAGTTATGATTGACCAAGTATCTCCAGGTTCCAGGTATTGTACTCTGTAATCACTTTTGCCTGAATGAGATTATCCTACTCTTCTTCCCATATAAGTCAGCTATTAATTATACCCAATTTCTCAGTAACCCATCTCTTACTGATTTGGGGTTTTTATTCTCACACAATTGAACTGCTTTCCCTTCCTCTTTCTTATAATTCTATCTTGCGAATGAATGGCAAAGGTAATCTATTCCACGGGAAGATTTTACTAATGGTTGATAGTTCCTTTTTTTCCCTGCACAGTCCTCTTGGGCCTTCTCTTAACTCTGTAGCCAATGTTTTCTGATTAATAGAAATGGTTATATCTGGGATGAAATGGCTATCAGGTGGTTATTGTTTGTCATGGGCTAGAGCCCTGAAGCTTGTGTCACAGAGATAGGCTTTCTCAAATATAAAATGGAGATTTTAATATGCAAAGTGATTATGGAAATAGAGTGAAATGACATAACTGAAGTACATATACAGTTTTCAGAACATAAAAGATGCTCAAAATATGTTTAGTTCCTTATTCTCACTCTGTCATTTTATAGGTGATGCTTACATTTTTTATGCTTCATTGTCATGCAACACAAGAATATCACAGAACACCATCATTGCTTTCACTGAGCTAGGTTAGATTAATTTTGTTGATGATACACCTGGAATTCTTCCTATACTATGACTATACTTTAGACTTTGCTGCTGACATGCTGTTAATGCTAGGTCATAACTTTAAACTACTAAAAGAGAGTTCATGGACATGAAAGGTGAGCTCTTGGCAGGTAAGTGGCAGAAGCTATTTGGGGGCTCAAAGCCTCTGGCAGCCCCCTGGGTAGCAGGTGAAGGCCAAATTCATCCATGCTTAGAGGCAGCTCTGGCAGTGAAGATCAATGGAAAAGGACAAGTACCATTGAGAAAAACTATCTACTAAATGCTAGCCTTGTGCTTTAGAATGCAGGCTGTCTTTAAGGTTTGGTAGGCAGAGGTGAGGAAAGATGCTTCCTTAAGTTTATGAGATCTTGTGAGAATCTGCTTGCTTCTCAGCCTAATAAGAGTGTGCAAGATTTCTCTTCCTTAAATAGCTCCTGAAAATTTGCTCTTCTACCCTGTAGGTAAGAGAATTAGTGGCAAGCTGAGTAATTTAGATTTTAACATAGAAAATTCAAGATTCAATTGTCAATTGTAGTATTTGTTTAAAAGCCAGCTGATGCTAAATGAAACTGTATATAGTACTCTAGGTGTCTCTGAGATGGCAAATGTATATCCTATGTCATCTAAAGCTACTTCTACCCTTCTCCCTCCCCATCTCTCTTCACTCCCTCTCCTTTACCTCCTTCCTCCAAAACATGAGGGGAAATCATTGGTGGATGTCTGTAACTAGGCAACAGTACACACACACCACCACCACCACCACCACCACTACCTTAGCAGCCTGGCTGGATTCTCAGTTCTCCCACTTCCCCTTTTATGCCTTCATTTTTCTCTGATATGGAGGGAGTATCAAAATAAGAGTTTGTTTGGGCCAAGAGAGAAATGTCCTGACCCAACTCTTTAGGGAGAGTCCCAGAGAGACAGGAAGAGATTAACTCTTGATTCATCTAGGCAGACAAGACCATAGATAATTTCACATATTTCAGAATGTGAGAATGAGACTTCAGCAAGGTCCTTATGATCCCTACCTCCTGCTTTTCATGCCATCTATCCTCTCTGAGTGAGGACAGGAACTGTGACTTGTTCCTGACCAATTGAATATAGCAAAGATGATGGAATGTCACTTCTATGATGACATAAGATTGAAACACATCTTGCTAAGACACTCTTTTCCTTGCTGCCTTTAAGAAAGCCAGGGGCCATGCTGGTGTGGTAAGGAGCTGAGACTGGCTTCCAGATGAGAGCAAAACTGTTCAACATCCACAAGGAAATGAATGCTGTCTACAAACACAGCTCCTTCTACAGCTGAACCTCAGATGAAGTTGCAACCCTGGCTGACACCTTGATTTCAGCCTTGTGAGACTTACAATCAGAGGACCCAACTAAGCTGTACAAGACTCCTCATCTACAAAACATGTGATAAATAACTAGATATTGTGGAAACATTGTTATGCAGCACTAGATAACTAACATAGAGAGCATAAATGGAAAGAGGGAAGCAAACTTGAAACAGGTAGAAAGAGGTAGGTAAAAGGAACACTTCAGCTGCAACTGGTTATTGAGAAGTAGGGAGGTTCAAAGATTTTTTTTGCCTATTGCCATCCCTGGGAAGCAGGTTCTGAAATGGAGCTGAGGACACAGGAAGTTTCTTAGATAGTACCCTTGGGATCAACACCTGTAGAAGGGAGGTGGAAGAATTTGTCAGAACAGAGGAAGAAGTGGGATTGTGATGCAAGTACAATCAACGCATCGGTCAACCCCATAGACACTGGAAGTAGAAAGCAAAGCTATCATGCACTGGACCAGAATGGTTGAGCCTTTCTATTGACACAGTGAATTGTCAGTGAATGTGTGCGGTCCCAGCAAAGTCGGAACTTTAGGTCAAGTGGCATTGGCCGAAGGCTGTTTTCTGACAGTACTCTGGGCAACTGAGGCAATGTGGCCTTCTTTGAAGAGGGATCTGGGCCTGGCATCACCATGTGTAGTGCAGATGTGCACCAAACGGACTATTGACTGAAGTGCAAGTTGTCCTGCTACCTTACCTGGGCTACAGAGGTTCCCTCTAAATTGGACACAGCTGTGAGAATGGAGTGGTCTCAAATTAATGAATAACTTCTTGTCACCAAGTTGGAAGAGAAAAACCAAAATCAAAACTAAGTAGTTGTAGAAAAATTACTATACACCCTGCAAGCTGAGCTCATGGACTGAGGCTCTACAGCTGCTGTAGCAGCTACTATAATTATACCAGAAGCACAAAGAATGGAAGTATCAGTTCCCAGTAGAGGAACTGAGAAAGAGTTCATATGTGAGAAAGAACTGGCGGCACTCTCATAAAAAGAGATTGAAGAAAACCTAAGGAAGAGATTAGTACAAACGTGCGGGTAGGGTTAAGGGTAAGGGGACGCATGAGGGATCCTGGGGTCAATAAGAACGTTATGTCACTACCTTTCTTAGGCTGGAAAATTCAGGGTGAGAGTCATAACTAACTCAAAGAAAGGATTACTACAGTAGGAGAATCGTGGCTTTGGGCAGATCATAGACACTGCCAAAAAAACATGCACACACACACACACACACACACACACACACACACACACAAGACACATATCTTTCTCCTGCCAACACCTCCTATTGGCCAAAACCAACAAGAAGTCAGTAGCTGGTCTCCCAGGTCACCGAGCATCATGGAGAGCAAATGTGAAGAGGCAAATTGGAGAATGACCACCATGGGGTGGAAATTGAAGGAGAGCATCTTAAACTGAGGAAATAAGATGAATAAAGGCAGAGAAATAGATATTTCCAGACCCTGTTTAAATAATAGTCAGTAGTCTGATGTGTTTGGAGAATAAGCACCTTGGGTGGTAGACTGAGATAAAGCAGACTTGGTTCAGGAAAAAAGGAAAGGTTAGAGGTCGAAAGGATCCTGGTCCACAGGCTCACATCAGGAAATCCAGCTGATTCTGGCAAAATAGGACAGGAGTGATTCCTATGTTATAATCCAAAAGTCTTATTCCCAGTATTTACTTCAGAGAACCAGGATTGGAGACTGTGACTGGTCTGGTGATTTTCTGATCACGTAATGAGTCATGTTATAACAAGTCTGCATTGGATTGCACTTCACTATCCCCATCAAGTTCTACACATTCTGTTACTTATTTTTTTCATCAGAGAACAGCCTACAAAGACCTTTAATCATTGGTCTTGATCACTCTGATTTTCCTTCAGTGTTGAGGGACTGAAAAGGCGCTGATAAATGTGGCACACCAGGTGCTTTCACATCATTGTCACATGGAAAAACTCCTTTGTTGTGGTGTAAAACTCGCACAAGCATGTGCTGCAGCTAATTAATTGGATGACGATCAGTCCCTCAAGTCTGTTCCAACGTTATTGCTTTCCTGGCTTTTCACACCTATCATGTCAACACATGTTTCCCCAGTCTGTTAGTTCATCTCATTCTTTTGCTAGCAATCAAACATTAATTTACCAACAGATCGTTTAACCTTTCTCGATTTTTTTTGTTGTTATTTTGCCTTCTTTGATATTTGTAATATCTCCCGGGGCAATATTTCTTTAGAATTCTATTGACATACAACTTCTTCTAGCTTCTAGAATAATTTACTAGTGCATAGCAAGTCACATTTATATAGTTACATTTTTCTCCAGAAACATGCCATTTCATTTTTTATACTTCTTTCTCTCTTCAAAATAGGAAATTATTTATATTGGGCAACTATTTGGTGCCAAGCACTCTATTAGGTATAACGCTATGTACATTTCATTTGCTAACTTGCTCCTCACAAAAACCTCATGAGGACAGTGTTTTGTCACTCTTCTTCATACAATCGGACAATTTAGAGTGATCGTGTAATTTGTCCAATATTGCATGACCAAATTGGTTCAGAGCCAGGATTTGAACTCAGGTCTCCCTGACACCAGAAGCCACAGTCTTGCCCCCTATCCCACACTTTGTAGAGCCCTTCACCATTCTCCTTTGCTCTCCACAAGTAGCCAGTATGGTTATTCTTATAAAAGTATGGAAATATGAGCTATTAATGTTTTAGTGTAAAAATATTATTAACTCTCCCAAGAGTATTTACATTTTATGAGGTCTTAAGAAAGGAACTCTAAGAAATGAATCTAAATCTACTTCTCAGACATTGCAATAGGCTGTAGCGGTTACTTTTGGATAAAGAAGTCTTCTGAGTATTCAAAATTTAGTGGGCAGCTCTCAATCTTCCCTTTAGAACTAATTTAATTGTTTCATCAGTAAGAGTTTCCAGAGACTGAACATTTTGTTTTGCACAGTAAGGTAGCATTTTTACTTTCTTGAACAGGATAAAACTGAATTTTTCACCATGGTATTGATTCAATGCTTAGATGTGAGTGCTGTGAACTACCATCACCAACAGCAACCAAGGTCCCATCCCCTTATACACACAGTGACACACATGAATTGAGAATTCTGTATTACAGAAATAGTAGGTTGTCTTCCAGGAACCTTAAGAAGTTCAAGACTAAAACAATGATTGTTAGTAATTTGGGGCTGGAAAAAACTCCCACTGACTGTAGAGATTTCTTTTTCACCTCAGGCTTTTTCTGAATTGGATGATGTGCCTCACAGAACCTCTAGGTAATGCCGTCCATCTCTGGGTGGCCTTGGAGGGGACATATTTACTGGGAATCCATTGGGAACTTCTTACTTTTTATTTCAAGCTTCAGGATTTCAGTGATGCACCATGGGGGTAAAAAGGGCCTCTTCATAGTGGACTCAGGAAAGAATAGCTATCCATAAGCAATCCATGAGAACAGCAGCCTGTTTTGTCATGATCATTGATCTTGACATCAAGAATAGTAGACGGTGCACAGTACATAGGAGGTTCTCAATAAATATGTGTTAAATGAATGAATGAATTTATAACATTTCTAGACTATGTTAAGGTACGTCAGACACTTTGCAAAAGATTAAAGATGCAAATAGTAAGTTAAACATCTTAGCTGCTGAAGGGGAGCACACAGTTTAAAAGGGGAATACACAACTGAGTTGAAGTACAAGGTTCATATCCATAAAGCATTCTCAACGACTCCATATTCTAAACACAACATGCCTGTTATGAAGCAGACAAGGTCACTCTATATCCATTAACTAGCAACTGTTACATGAAATTATAGGCTTCATTTTCAATGAAAAAAAAAAAAAAGGAAAATGATGAGGGGGAGAGCATGAAAAAACATCAAGTATACTCTACTTGTGGATTAATTATTCTGAAAAATCTGTGTTCCCTTAGGTCTGTTTTTTCAATAAACTTTTTGGGGAAGTGTAACATAAAAATATGACAAGGGAAAATTTATACTTGTACAGCTGTATCAGTTACCATAAACAGAACAAGCCTATGTAACCATCACCTAGGTTAAGAAGTAGAATATTACAAGCACTCCAGAAGCTCCCCTTGTCCATTCCTCCATCGCTATTTACTCCGTTTCTCAAAGGTAACCATTATTCTTACTGCTAATACCATGGATTAGTTTTGCCTCCTTTGCATCTTTATGTAAACGGTTTAGCATTATACACCCTCCTCCCCTTTTTTTAAAATCTGGCTGCTTCTTTCCAACATTTTCTTTGGTATATTAATTCACATTGTTGTGTTTGTAGCTTTTGTTGTTTTGTTCTATACTATTCCAATGCATAAATATCCTATAATTTAGTGTTATTCTACAGTTGATTAAGTATTTAGATGTTTCCACTATTTTGGTTAATGCTGTTATGAATATTCTTATATGTATATTTTGCTTCACAAATGTATTGTGTGTGTGTGGCATCTACTTAAGAGTGGAAATGCTGGATACTATGTTTTGCTATTTATCTTCCTATCTGCCTACCTAGTTACCTATTTTTCCAAATTTAGTAGATAATGGCAAAGTTTTCCAAAATGTTTGTAGCAATTGCACTTTAAACAGCAGTATGTGAGTCTTTAATTTTCACTCATCTGTGGTGTATGTCATGGTATTACATCATGTTGTTAATTTCCTGATGACTAAGGATGTCAAACACCTATATGTGTTTTTTTAGCCATTTTAATATTTTGTGTGTGTGTGAAATGCCTGTCCAGTTTTCTCACCATTTTTTTTTTTGTCGAGTTTAATTCTCTTTTCGATTGTAGGGTTTATATAACAGATAAAAAAATTTTTCCAATTATATGCATGTCAAATATACTCAATTTTATGATTTACATATATATATTTACATATATATATATGCTCCTAATCTCAGTATAATTCAATTTATCAATCTTTTCCTCTATTTTAATGACATGTTATTTATCATTTTACTTTTGTCATCTTTGTGTTTTTATATTTAAAATGTGTCTTATAAGAAGCACATAACTGTTCTTCTTTATTAAAACTAATAATCCTTATTATCATGTCATTTAAATGGAATACTTAGCCCATTTATACTTATTGTAATTACCAATATAGCTATATAGAATATAGAACTTTCATATTATTATTTACTTTTTTTATTGCATGATTTTTTCTATTTATTTGTTTCTTTGTTTTTAAAAGTACTTTTGTTAAACTATTTCTCCTTCTATAAGCTCGTTAGTTACTCATTTCATTTAGTGTTTTTTCTAGAGATCACTGACCACTTGTATCTATGATTTATTAACTTCTCATGAAATAGTACTATTGACATTCTCTATTTGACCTTTGAATCCATTAATCATCCTCTTGAGTTACATGTTCTTGTTGTCGAGTAATTCGTTTCATTTTTTTAATTCTAAAAGAATTTAATATTGTTTTATAAAATCAAGACTATTTTTAGATTTACTTATATACTTATCTAAGTTGCTCTTTATTATCTCATAAATCTCTAAGCATCCATCTAAGACTTCTTTCATTCTGTCCATCTAAGACTTCTTTCATTCTGAAGGACACCATCTCTTTTCCTTAGTGCAGGTCTGCCATTTACAAAATCAATCTCTCTCCTCTCCTCAACTCTCCTCTCCTCTCCCCTCCCTCCCCTCCTCCCTCCCTTCCTCCTCCCTCTCTTTTTTTCCTCTCTCTACCAAAAAATGTCTTTATTCTAACCTGCATTTTGAGAAAGATTTTTCTTGATACAAAATTTTTCTTTTGCAACTATTATATTGCCAACCTTTCAAAGTATCATTTTATTTTTCCTCTGCCATCCCTTGCTTCTGTTGAGATGTCAGCTGTCACCCTTATTGTTGGTCCTTCAAAGATAGTCTTTTTTTCCTTCTGACTGTATCTGAGATATTCTCTTTCTTTCCAGCAATTTTACTACAATTATATCTAGGATTTTTGTTGCTGTTTGGGAATTTGTTGGTAAGTATCTCTTCAATATTCCTTCAACTCTATTCTCTCACTTTTTCATCATATACTAGATATTTCTACTCTATTCTAAATATCATATTTTTATTTTTATACCTGTTTATTCTTTTTTTCCCTAGTCGTTTTTTTGACATTTATATTTCTAGCTCATCTTCTGGTCTACTAATTATCATATCAGAAGTGTCTAATAAAATGTTAATCCAATCCATAAGCTTCTTTTAGTTATTACACTAGTTAGTTCTTGATTTTTATTTGATTTTTTCCCAGCTTTATTGAGATATAGTTGACATATGACAATGTATACATTTAAGGTATACAATGTGACTTTTGATATTTTTAAATAGTTTTCAGTTATGTGATGAAACTCTCTCAATCTTATTTTTGTAATTACTTGAGTATGTTAATCATGTCACATCTTAAAGATGATTTAAATAACTCTATAACTCTAGCTTCTTATGAGTCAATTTTCTATTTTCTTTCTCAAAACTTTCCAGTTTAAATCAAGTTGGTCTTTAAGTGTATGCCTCATTGTTTCTGACTAAGTGTTAATGAAGCATTGTTAGAGAAGTGGAAGCTCTCTACAGTGTTATCTTCTATAGAGAGAGTTTTCTTTTATTCCTGATATTCAGTGACACTAGGGAAAATCATCTCAAGCCAGGGACTGATAAGATTCAAAACTTAGATTCAGTTCTCCTTGCGAAGGATAATCTATACCTGTACTTCCCTTAACAGTGGCTTTCCTCAGTTATTCCTGAACTTCAATTTTTATTCTCCTATTCCTGAGACTTTATAGAAAGTTCTGTTTAGTTCTTCCGGTTTAGTCATCCATACAGTCAGCTCAGAAAAAAGTGGTACAAGACATATGGTTTAACTGTCTGGGCATCTTTCTCCTCTAGATATTATCCAAACACATTCTTGCTACCTTGGTAGCATTATGATAATGTCAAACAACTTGTCTACACTGAATCTCACTTTTCAAGCAGTTCTCAATGGACGATTATGTCCAAAAACTCCTTTTGCATCATTGCCAGAAACAGAGTTCTCTGTTTCCTTTTGTTTTAAATTAATGAGAGGTTTAGGTAAAATCATCTCTTTTAATTGTTTTAAATATGTAACTCACCTGTGTGCATAGATGAGGTGGCCAAATTCTTGGAAACAGAAAATTTCAACTCTTAGTGACCAGAGTCCATATTTATGGAGCACCACATGCGTGGGTAACTTCTATCAGAGAAGTTTCTAAGTAAGGGTATGCTGTTATAAAATATCCGACTAGCATACAGCTTAAAAGTTATACTTTTTTTGACTTATGCCAAAATAATTTACAAACTTTCTACAATTGCAAATGTTTTCTTGGGCAATCATAGGCATTTTTTTCAGCAACAAATTCTTTCTATAAGGTGTTTCCAGAGCATATGTGCCCTGGAGGAATGCCATGCCTTCAATATGCTTGTCCATCTGTAAACCAGCAAACAGAAACAGAAATAGCTAAAACAAAAAGTTAAATAGATTGAACATTTGCCAGGAGGGCTTATCTTTGAGCAGCTAACAAAAAAAATAACACCTTCTGTACTACAAATAAATAATAGCCACACAAAAAGTACAACAATATACACATTTATTGAGTGCTTTTTGCAAGCCAGAAATTCTAAGAGTTTATGAACAATACCTCACTTAATCTTCACAATAGGTCTATGAAATAGCTGTGTTTTTTTTTTCCCATCTTACAAATAATAATAATAGAGTTCAAAGATACCAAGTCACTTGCCCAAAATCACACAACTCATGAATTGCGCAAGTCCATCAGACCCTGGAAATATACTCCTAACTCCTGTGCTCTAAAGCCTATTTTAATGAAATACTCAAGCCACCATAAAATCACATGGCAAATCATGTTAACTTAGAAAATGGAGATACAGAGCAGAAGAGCATTTGGGTCAGATCCAGATTCTCAGTGCCATCGTTCATCATAGCTAAGGACCAAAATTATCAGCAGATGCCTCTTATAGTTATAAGGGTATGTCCCTCTCTCCACATATATACCTATTGTGTGTGTGTATGTCTGTGTGTGTACCATTGATAAAATGTTCATAGTCCATTTACTTGTATAAATCCAGTCAATTTTCAGATAATAATTTTAAAATTAGATATCATGGTGTTGTATGAGGCAGACAATTTTTATTCTGGTTCCAGCATTTATTCATAGGCAATCTCAGTTGAGTTATTTAACCTTTTCACCTAAAAGTCAGTTTCCTCAACTAAAAATACGGAGAGGATAATACTACTCTCTCATGGAAGTGATTATATTAATTAAGATAAAGTTTTCTGTATGCGTGGTACATTGCAGGTACTCAATATTCTAAGTGTTGTTTTACATTTGGAAAGCATAGTTAAACGAATACACCATGCGTAAATTAAGGACATCTTAACTTTATGGACACCACTTGTCTGGTTCCCATAATTAGAAACAAAGAAAGTACCCAAGCTGGGCTCTTATGTGACAGGTGTTGGTGGGGTGGGTGGGGTGGGGGAGTGGGCAGGCTGGCTGCCTAACAGCATAGCTATGAGAGGAAGCACTTAAATTGTGGGCTGTGTGGCAAAACCAAGGTTTTAGCTGAGAAAAGAATGGTAAGCACGTGGACCAAAGGCCCCATATTGAATTCTAAAATACAAAAATTAATAGATCAGAAGCTAAAGAATCTATATTAGAATGTACTGTCATCAATCATGGCTGTTCAGAAGAAAAAGCCTGATCGAAAAGATAGTGCATATATTTCTGTTTATTCAGCTCCAAAGAAGTAGAATGAGGACAAGGGACAACGGAGGACTGGAAATCTCTAAAGAACAAGGTAAAGACCTTTGTACCCAGGTTGGTTAAGCAGTGTAAGCACCACCCTTTACTGAGTGCTGTGGAATAGTGCCTGTTCTTTTTTAAATATATTTATATCGTTGGCATTATTCTATTTTTATAAGGCCAATAGTGCTTTCCCTGGTGAGATAACAACCCATATCCTCTCCTGAATATCAGAAATGATCTGAATACTTCTCAGCTTGGAATAAGTAATCTCAATTGTGGATATCTTACATTTAAAATGAGTTAGAAACTTAAGTGTTCTCTTTATAAAAACTCCTAGGATATAGGCTGAAATATTTTTAGCATGTCTCTATGACCTTCTCACCATAGTATAACATCAGGATCAATTCCCTATGACCTCTACAACAGGGTTCCAGCACAGGAGAGAGCTGAGTATTTCAGTAACTGGGTTCATGTTACTTTATTGGCACTTTATTTTTCAGAAGTGTGTGTTGGCCAGGAATGCAAACCCCATTGTTATGGTCTTAACCCATCTAGAATTGTTTATAAAACATGTGGCTTAATAACTGGTCACTAATAAAAGGAATCTAAAATAAGTAGTATTTCCAAAAGCAACAACAAAACTCTACTAACCTGTCTAAATAGTCTATATGAGGATATTTTCTCAAAAATTTATTACCAAAAAATAGCTTTCTGCAGGACAGACCTTTCAGTTTGCCCCTTTGGTTGGGCATCTCTGCTTTGCTCACTAATACCATTATGAGCTCCACGCTGTCTTCAGGAGTCTTAGTTAACATTTTCTTTTCAGCTGCTCTTTATATTGGACTGCTCTCAGGCAATCTGGAAAGGAGAAGCCAACATAGGATATCATGGCTTTCTGAAACCTTCTTCTCAGTTCCTCTGAAAACATTTATTATCTGCATAAACAATTGTTATGGCTCTTATTTGTCTGTTTGGATTTTTGTTCCAATTAAGAGAATTTTGAAGTAGTTGCAGTCATAGTTCTAACCTTAATAAATCTTCATGGTCTAGGCCAAGTGCAGGCAATTCCGTTCATAATATGTCACTTCTTTGGATGCTTTAGCTTTTCTGGAATCTGACAGGAAAATTAATGGTTCTCAGGCAAGAATTATTTCCTATAACCAATACATATAATAAAAAGGACATAAATTAAATCGATATAATGTAATATATCTTCCATTTATTTATTTTTCTCATTGCTGTAAACCCTTTATAATGAATGCCTGAACATGTTATATGTGTTATTTCCATTATAATATATTGGCGCCATATTATAGGTGACATTTTTAAAAAATAGTTTCTCTATTTTTTAGTTTGTGTTCAGTTGAAATAGTAAAGAGTTATTCCTTGAAGTTTACTGCCATAGAGAATTAAAGCAAGTGAAACATGTCATAAAAATTGTATACAATACAGGCACGGTAGTATATCATCATTGTGTCATTTGGTTTTCATGTTTAAGCCATTTATATGCATTACTAGGAACACATTTTAAAATGATGGAAACATTGAGAATATGGTACATGATTCACAATATATTTTTTGTGGCCTAAACAAAATTTTTCTAATAGAAAAAAGTTGACATGATATTAAGAAATAGTTTATGCTTTTATTTCTAGAGTAAACTATTTTGTACTTTAAATCTAACATATACTGACTTACTCTTCTGTGAATGTCAAAGCTGGGGTTCTATTTTTAATTTGCCAGGCCCTAGGGTTATGTTTTGAGATGCCATATGTATTTAATATATTTCAGTTCATATAATTTATCCTTTGCTATTAATAACCTTGAAATAACCCCAAGAATGCAGTTTCTACAATATACCGCATTACATAACCAAGAAGAGATGTGATGCTCATTATTCTCTCATCTGGTCTTTAGTCCTTTTCAACACAAAACCAGCTGTGTTTAGCAAGGTTCATTTCTGGCAATTTCTCAAAAGATCTCTCCCTATACCTCTGATTTCCCATTATAGACTTGTCATTCTGGGGTGTCTTCCTTAACTCTCACTTTCTCTGACTTCTGGTTCTTCTATTAACCCCTTAATTTGAGGTTTACAATGCTCCTTGTCTTTGATGCCATCATATTCTTAACTCTATGTCCTCCTCAGTATTTTCTAAATGTTTTATGAGACCCCTAATGTCAGCCATGTGCTTCCAAGGTCTTGCTTCCTGGGCTAACTTCTGGCTAGAAAGTTATTTAGATATTTGACACTTAAAATCCATGCTTGGCTATGTGTAGACCCAGAGGGAAGATAGAGTAATCAGGGGGATCGTTTCATAAACTATATGAATGTCTAACCCATGTACTGTATACTTGAAACTAATAATAAATAAATAAATAAATAAATAAATAAATAAATAAATAAATAAAATTTGTGAGCTGAGATCAACAAGCTATCCTTGAGCAATGTTTTCATGCCTATTACATAGAGTACGCTGGTTGTCCATGTCCACCTGTAGGGTAAGAATATGCCCATCTGGGCTACCTCTGAGAGGAGAAAAAGGAACAAACGGAATGATTCCGAACAACTGATCAATGAAGAGATCATTACCAACAAATTCATGCCTGGAATTAATGTTCTAGGTGGATATAACTCAGATTTAGAAATAAGGAGAACTTAGCAGGACATATTCAAATAGGCTTCAAAACTGGAAGCCTAGAAACTTAGAATGGAGAACACCACAGGTGGGTAAGTATTAGCCATGAAGGGGTGAACTGAGTGTGAAAGGAGGTATGCAGTGAGGAAAGCAGATTCAACAACACATTTGCAAATGTGGAAGCCAATGTGAGAAATTTACATATGAGGCCTTGAAGGGCATGGGTGGACTGTATTCTTCAAGACGTAGATAGTCCAGACCCTGGTCGAACCATTTCACTGGCTGTAAGTCAGAATACCTGGGGCACAAGTCTCTAGTCAGCTTCTTATCAGTGAGCACATGCATAAGCACCAGTGACTTAACCTCTTTAAGTGTCAATCCTCCTGCGTAAATGTAGACAATGACATTGTCTCTGTGCTCATTAGAGCATCATTGTGAGAGTCAAATAAGACAATATAAGTGTAGCTTCTTTGGGGGCGGCGGGGGGGGGGCGGGTTGTGGATAAAGAGGTGTTATAAATGTAAGCCATTATCATTACTTAGATAAAATTTCCTTTTTCAATTCATCCTCCTTTTGGGGAATTTTGAGAAGCTAATACCTGAGCTTTTGCAGAATATAGCAATATCATTTGAGGAACACAAAGACTAAGATCAGGAAACACAATAATTAACATTCCATTTACCTATACTGGTGTAGACAGAAAATCAATGGCTATGTATATAAAAGCCAAGTTTCCTGCTAAAATTCCAGAACAATGAGCAAACTGTATTGAACAAATGATTATGCTTTTCTTCATCATAGTCCAGTAATTTTTACTTTTCTATTATGTAATATAGACTATATTATAATATATATAGTTTGTGTTCTTCCATAAAACATAAATATCTTTGAAAGATGTTACATTTTTACCAACATTTTATAGATCTTTAAGGTTTATCAATTTTTTTCAAATTCCTTGTTACTATTTTCAAGTGCATTTAAGATGCAATTATTAGTTATGGTATAGATGCATAATGTATGTCCATCTGACAGTATTGTGTAGAGATACGTATACGTATAGAGAAGCTTTAAGAGTGATTCAGTGCTTCATCTCTAGAGAGAATACAAGTTGGAATAACTTTGACTGCAATATGAAATCATGAAATAATTGATGAAATCATGAAATGTCGAGAAAAGGGGCTCCGATTCCTCAGTGTCTACCATAAACAAGGTACTTCAGCCCCTTTTCCCTTAGTTTCCGCATCTAAAAAACAGAAATAATAATGGTACTACTTTTAAATTTTTCTGTGAATTAATTAGGCGTATCAATCTATGATCTTAATGCAAGATTATTGGGAGGACTGTAGCTAGAGGACTAATCAAACGTAGTGTTTAAAAAATGTATTATTTTTACATGCACGCTTTATGCACAGGTATGAGCAAGATGGGACAGTGGGTTTAGCAAATGTTGTGACCTTAAGATATACCAGCAGGAAGTAGGAAAGGGCAATTAAACAAAACTACTCAAGGTCTAGGATTTAGGGGAAGCACCATGAAAATTTCAGTGAAACTGTGGGTTAGAATAAACAGTACCTTAAAAAACCTGGAACAGTTGAGATCTTGCCTTACTAGATCTACTCTTCTTAAGGAAGTTCCTGATCAATGGGAAGGAGGTTTCATTCTCATCTGCCCAAGAGGCCTCAGTGTCGGTGGGGAAGGACAGCACTTAAGTCATATTTGAAATGTAGTTGGGGGAAGTGGGATCCCGATGACAGTCTGGTGGAGTCAGTTTTCAACAGCAGATGTGATCTGGAGCCTAGATTGTGCTGGGCAGCAGACGAACCAGACTGAGTCAGCAGGTGAGGCCGAGTGACGAATACGGACAATATGATGTAGGAACTAAAGAAATGAAGCAAATAAATGGCATGATCTTAGGTGAGTTTTAGAAAAATCCCTCTGGAGCCATGTGGAGAACACAATGGTAAGAGGTCAATGGGAGACGGGGGGCTAGATAGGGACCTATTGTAAGACACTGATGGCCGGGACTAAGCAGCAGTGGGTTCTCTAGATCAGAGGTCAGCAAACCACGGCTCATGAGCCAAATCCAGCCCATCACTGCTTTTTGAAAATGAAGTTTTATTGGAGTGCACTTTCACCTCTTTATTCATACATGGTCTCTGAATGTTGTCATGCTGCAATGGCAGAGTCATGTAGTTAGAAACAAGACCATATCATCCGTAAATCTGAAAATATTTACTGTCTGGCTTTTTACAGCAGTTTGCTGATCCAGGTTCTACATGAATGCTCCAGAAGGTAGGCCTCCTGCCTCTTTTACCCAGGCTCTTTCTGGTCCTGTCCACACAACTTAATTCCTTAGTAAAATATTCTCAGTTCCCTAAACTGCTCTGGTATTGTAGCTGGCAATCACCACAGGATTCTCATCATGAAATCTTTTAAGTCAGAGAAAAGACACTGCTGCAGAGCACTGAAAGTAACCAAAAGCAAAATAACACACGAAGAGTATCCGGGCACCTCTGCTGTTGTTCAGAACCAAAGGGCTAAGAGTACAGTTTTGTTTCTTGCCCAGGATTTGCTTCTACCTGCCCTAAAGTCGATTATCATATCTCTCATGTTATTCAAAGATGTTTCTGTACAGTAAGTTTCCCCTCAGGCAAACATGTGACCACACATACTTTCCCTAAAGAAATAACAGAGCAGGCAGGACGTGAAGTATTCTGTAGGCTAAAATGCTCCCAATCAATGTTTTCTGGTGCTAGGATATAGTGACGGTCCTGTCCCCATTGCGAGGAGGGGAGAGGAGACAGGGGGCATTCACAGTATTTTTCATCAGCTCATTAACCGTTTTCAATTCTAAATATCCTGCATTATACTTTACATTTTTATTTTGTATTGGCGTATGTATGTACGTGTGTGTGTATGTGTGTGTGTGTGTGTGTGTGTGTGTGTGTGTGTGTGTGTGTGGTTGATATTTGAAAGCATTTAGGCAGGAGCAAGGTCCCTCCAGTTTACCACAGGTTCCACCGGGACTTCTTGGCTCCTCGATGTATCTTGAATCTGAGTTTAACAGCCTCCGTGCCCAGTAAGTGTAAGTGCCCTTAGGAGTGCCTTCCTCCCCTTTCTCACTGTCCCTGTCTGTCTGTCTGTTTGTCTGCCTGTGTCTATCTCCCTCTCTCTCTCTCTTTCCCCTCAACAACCATTCTTAAAATAGCAAATCTCACCTACACCAATCAGTATCTTTGTCAACACCCCCTATCATCCCTCGCTGCATTTACGACCTAACATATTTGTTTATTTATTGTCTGTGTTTCCTCAGTACTACACAGACTTCATGAAGACAGAGGTTATTTCACATTGTATTTCCAGCACCTTTCCAGGTGCCTCTCACAATAAAAGAGTGCAATAAATATTTGTTGACTGGCTAAATGAATGAACTATAAGAGCATGCATCTGTCACTCTCATGTGATGTCCATCGCTTTTGACTTTGTTTTTAATAATTTATGTATACATCTTCGCTGCTATCAGAAAGCAACCTCCTTTAGGATAGAAATAAGATGATTTTCATCTTTATGATCCCATTCTCTAGGAAACTGCATGCAAATATTAGAAGCTTAGTTAATGTTTTAATAAATAAATCAACAAGATTTTCAAAGTTAACCTCTAGCACATATATGGTGTGAAATAGATCCAAACCTGTTTTTACTTGTTTCTTTGTAGAAAAATGGGTTGTAGTAAAATAAATTTATTTAGACATTATAATTCACAGCTTTAAAACACAAGTATTCTAGTCTTCAGATTATATATATACACACATATACATATATATACATACACACACACACACACACACACACACACACACACACACACACACATACACACACACACACACATTTTTTTCCCAACTGGAATTTTGCGTTCTGATTCTCTTAGGCTGAGATCTTACTGAGTTAATAGGCTGAATGATGCCTTTCAAACCCCATCTCTGAAAGGGAAAGCTGCTCAGAGCTACTCACGCCTTGCTACATTAGCTTGCCCTAAGTCTTTAGGATGACATGGGACTGTCTCTTGTGAAAGTAAGTCCACCGTCTTCTAATCTTCCTTTGATGTTTATGTTAGGTAGATGGAAGTTCCAGTAATATTCAGATACTACTATAGCTAAATATTTCCTCTCAACTTTTTTTTTAGACTTTTATTTGTAAATTTTGATGCAGTTTATATTATTAGATTACCTTTTTCATTTGCTAATTTTCCAGTTCTGTATTACCAAAACTTCGCTTTTAACTATGAATTGTTAAAAGGTTATCCTTCCAGGAAGTTCTGTGTTAGTCAACAAAGTACATTCCTTGTATCCAACTATGTTTGTGAATACTGGGTGGTAAGTGTAACTGGAATTGATGAATAAATTTATTGACTTTTCTTTAAATCACTGCTATTTTAGCAGTATCTTTGAGATTTTGCCATAAATGTCTTAAACCATTTTGCCACTTTCTCAACAAAAAAATGTGCTTAATAGTAACTATTCGATAGCTGACTCTTATTATACCAAAGTGAAGAATTAGCCCTCTAAACATGTCACAAGTTGCACTTCATTAGCTTTTATTGATTTTTTATTATTTTTTATTTTTCATATTTTTCAAAAATTGGCTCACAATAGCTGGCAGGAAAATGAGGAAAGTAAGCATTTTAACTTACTGAAAATAAATATTTTTGTTTTGGGTTTTTTTTTTACATTGAAGCTTGAGCAAGTGACAGATTAAAGTGTGTGCGTGTGTTTGTGAGAGAGAGAGACAGAGACAGAGAGACAGAGAGAGAGAGCGAGATTCCTGGACTGCGATCTAATTGGATTATAAAAATAATAAGAAATTTAAGGAAGAACTGTTAGCATTATGTTTTTTGTTGCAAGTAGTTCTTTTCCAAGATAGGCTTTTTCACCAAGCAATTTTGCTAGAGACGTAGTCTTATATGTTAAATGCCCTTTTAGATGAGTAAGAACTGTCAGATAATCAAAATTAGTTGCATCTCATTAAGTTTCTGGGATATATACCCATATAATGACATACTAATAAAAATATTTCCACATCAGAAGTCCAAGGGTCCATGAAGAAATCACAGCAAACGTGTCCCATCTGTCGCTCTTAGGTTAGCCTTGGATCTGCCACTTCCCTTTGTCCTTAACTCCAACTCTCACTTCCCTTTTTCCCCTACTTCTTGGCATAAAGTGTCTTTAAGGATCATTTTGAAATTAGAACCAATAGACTTCATGCTTAAGACAAAGAAGAGAAATTGTTAACAATAGCATTTCCCCCTTCCCCATGAAGCCTAATAAACCACCACCTAATCTCTAGTTTCTATTCATTTCTTCAACAAAACTTCTGTAATTTTTGTTCCTCTTGCCACTCCCAAACTATCTTATTTTAGGCAAGTCATTTACCAATCTGGGTTTATTGTCCTCAAAATGAGACACTAGGAGGGCTAGATAATCTCTAATAACTCCTCCAGCTCTAAAATTTTACATTGCTCTTGTTTATTTACCATTATTTTACTATGTTATGTATGTGTGTCATGGATACTCACACAGCGCGCACACACAGTGCACACATGTGCACATACACACACAGTGAGAAGGGGTGGTGAACTTGTGAAGACTCAGTTCAATGAGGTGGGCATCAATGAGATTCACTTCCCACTCAGCTTCTATAAGTTTCTAATTATTTTAATCTTTTGTTGAATTTGTTTTCCTTTTTATTTATCTTTCTTCAGTGACTCTGTAAACTAGTATATAATTATAAAACCTTCAGTTTCATTATTCTTCATACTTTGTTAAAACAGGAAATATGAATAAAGTGTGTTTAAAAGATCCTCATTTAGATCAGTATTTACTTTTTTTCTCAAATATCTGGCATATAAAATAGTAATAGAATTTGTTACCATCCAAATTGTTATTCTAAAGAAAGCATTCCTATGATCTTGTTGGGCAAGATAAAAAAAATCAATAAAAAAAAGCAATTGAAAACTGTTATTTTAAATAGGATCTTGAGCCAAAGTCCAGGACAAAGGCAAAAAAAAAAAAAAGTATTTTATATCTACCCTTGCTGTCAGCACTAGATTTTTAGAAACAAGTGAGAGAACACAGAGCAGGGAGGTAGAACCTTGAAGGTAATAATCTGTCATTTGTAGGCTGAAAGGTGACTCATTTAATGATGTATTCGTTAACTTAAGTGACAGAGGCCATAGAACCAAGCCTAGTTCTAGTGACATATTAAGCTAACTAATGGTCCACCTGGCTCCTTGTCCCTTGCTCCTTTTAAACCTAGCAGATGTGGCCACTAAACTCCTTTTTTTATATTCAATCTCTACCTCATCTATTGAAAATTTATAGTGGGGAAGCGGAGAATAGTAACACATTACTGACGTGTTTATCTATTTAGTGTCAAGTCAGACTTTTCACGTTCTTGATCACCCAGTTGTTATATTCCTACTTTCTTGGCTTAGCATCCCATTCATCCCTCTTTGGATTCACCTCCTGCCGTCCTACCATTTCAAAGGTTCTGACATATGGCCAAGTTTCCTTGATAAGACCTCTGATGCCCACTTTTTTTTCTGTATGTGCCTTTCCTGTTTAGATTGATGTTCATGTACCTCCACAAATTATTTCTCTTCTGTGCACATGTTAAACCAGCCAATTTAGAACTTATTACCTCTTCAGCCCTTGTGCAGATTGACAAGCCTGCATTGGCCTAGGCTTATGGTTTTGCATTCATCAATTTCCACCCCTGCCCCACCAAGTCTCCAGAGGGCTTTGCCTGTATTTATACCCTAAGATTCCCAGGGATGGACATCTCTGATGGAACACCTGGTTGTTATTTATTTATCTATTTATTTATTTATTTATTTATTTATTTATTTATTTATTTATTTATTTTGATTTAACTGATTCTGCCAATACCAAAGGAAGTCAGTGTTACCAAAAATGAGCACATATGCTTGGACACTTATGCTTGATTAAAATTGGATATGGAGACAGTAATCTCTCTTTTCCACAGGGAGTTTCCAAAGGCCGGTATTTCGAGGATAGATTCCCTTTTTTCTCTAGTGTCTCTCTCTTCCTTTATCATCTCTATGAACAGTCATATTCCAGCTGCTTTTCTCCTCTGATTTCTTAGATTTCAGCTCTTTTGTTTACTCAACTATATGAACTTCAGCATATTACTACTTAAGCTCTCTGTGCCTTCACTTCTTGACCTATAAAATGTGATAAAACTCATACCTGCCTCGTAAGGTTTCCATGAAGGTTCAATGAATGAATTCAAATAAGATACTTAAAAGGTGCCTGGCACCTAGTAAGCACCTGGTAAGTGTTCACAATTATTCATATTATAGTAGAGAGGCACATCTGCCTTTGCCATACTAAACTATCTGGGTGTCAAACTCATAGAATCTTAGACACCTACACTATCTCTAGTCATTGTTTAACTAAGATAAAGCCCCCATTTAAATCTATTATAATGTATAAGCTCATAAAGATTGATTTATACAGTTCCGTGTCAGAGTGATGCTGCAATTAAAGAAAGAAATAAGAGCAATTAACCTGTCATGGAGGTGGACAAGCCAATAGAAAACACATAAATAATGTGTCAAGTGCACATTTAAAATATTTGATGTTGATATCTGGACTGGAAAAAAATATAAGAAAAACTTTTAGACTCTAGAAATAAATAGAAAGCTTAAACCCAGAGAGGTAAGGAGGCTTTGACTCCTGCATTTTCCCAGTTGCATGTGCTGATTCCTACTGCCTCAAAGCTTGTATTTTGAGAGGAGTCACAGGAGATAGGTGTTAAGGCTAGTACCCTTGAAAGATGCAAGTCTGAAGAGGGAATATAAATGTGTGAAGTAGGAAAAAAAAAACAGTTCTCTACTGGCAGTCCACCCCTGCTACTAATTTTCATGAAAAATGTAAATTATGGACACTTATGCTATCTAATACTGTAATTCTATTTATTTAAAGTGACTAAACTTAATATATTTGTAGGGATGCATAAATATATAGTAAAACAATAAAAAAATCCAAGGGAGTGATTACTCATTTAAGGCAGTGTTTTTCTGCATGGTGTATGAATGTAGAAGATGATATAAACAGGGCAGGGCATACGATGAGCCGCAAATATATCAGTCGAATGTTCTAGTTCTTAAGCTGAGTAGTGAGTACACAAGTATTTCCAAATCATTGTTTAAAATTTCTCTCTTAACATATGTTACAGTTGTTCTTTTTATAAAATAAATTTTAAAAAGAAAAACAGAAAAATAAAGAGCTAGTAGCATAGGTAAATTTCAAAATAGTGCAATTCCTTTTCATCTTTTTCAAAAATCCTAACAGTGATAGTCCAGAATCACACTAACCCTATCCGCCCACTTTCATGAAACCCTACCAATAGTGGAGAAGACGCTGAAAGATGGTGAGTCAAAGAAGATGCAGGAAGGCTGGTTAAAAGCCAACCCGTACCCCACAGCTGTGTGGTACTGTTCACTCTCCCACCTCTAATATGCTTCCAACACTCAGATTCTCCATGAATTGCTCCCCGTCACCCACCATCTCTTTTTTAAGTAGATCATTTAAACGGATTTCAGTAAGAAATAAAATCTTCCCCTTTTCAAGATGGAGAGTAGGGGAGAATTGTCCTTGAATATAGCATTCGCTTTGTTAGCTTGTGGTAGTTGTGATGAGACTGTGAACATTCTTATATGAATGATTACTTCTTTCATATCAATTTGTGTATTTAATAAATATTTACTAACCACCTACCACGTCAGACACTGTCATATGTGCTAGAGATAGATTGGTAAACAAAATACGGTCCTGCCTAGGTGTATTTTACAATCTAGTGGCTAAGATGGGCCAAAAATGACAGGGTAAAACAAAACTCCATGAATACATATGTGTTTTGGGTTAAAAATAGCCAGAGGAAGGGGGTGTAGACCAATGAGGGCAGCTATTTTAGACATATTGATTTTCTTTTCCTTAGGAAGAGACTTTTAGAATGAAGGCTGAATAAAACGAGGGAACAATTAATGTGTTCTAGATTAAATGAATACACAGAGCAAACGCCCTGGGATAGGAACTTCCTTAGCTTCTTCAAGAAGTAGCAAGAAAACCAGAATCACTGAAGGTGTGTGAGCAAAGGGTGGAGAGCCAGTGGATGAAGCCATTGTGCTGTCAGGTGTCAGATCCTGTGGGGCAATTTAACACAGGAAAAGGACCTTGAAGTTTATTATAAGTGTGATCAGAAGCCACTGAATAATTTTGAGCAAAGAAGTTACACACTGTTTTATATTTCAAAGGCTGAAGTATGGGGAAGTGGAGCCATTGCTGCATAAGCTTAAAGTTCAGTACCTGATATTTTGCACTGGGGAGAGAATTTGGGGTATCTTGAGAACTGAATTGTACTTGTAGCGAGACCCAGATCTGTAGGAATCCATTTGATGAGGGCTGACAGGTAAATTAGGGCACTGCAACATGTATTGATCAGGAGAATTAGGGCAATACCACAAAAGAGACTGAAAACAAGTAGACAGTGAAGTCGGAGGAAAATTGAGAGGGAGTGGGATCCTGAAGCCAAGTGAAGAAGTTTCTAGATGGTTTCATTACATCCAAAACATCTTAAAGCCTAAGGGAAGTGAAGGCTGATAACTGACCACCAATTTTGACAGTGATAAAATCATTGGTGACCTTGACAAATGGGTTTTAGTTTTGTGCATGGACAAGTACCTGAGTGGAGTGGGTTCATGAAAAAAATGATTGGAGCAAGTGAAGGCAGTGAATCCAGACGACTCCGTCAATGAGATCTGAAGATTGCCCACTGTTGCTGTTGCTCATCCTGTCAGGAAGGGAAAGATAATGTTGCAGCAAAGAAAAGGAATAATTGCAGGAGCAACAGCTTTGAGTAAGAAAAGTGAGCACCAGGACACAGTGGAGGAACTGGCTTTAGACAGAGGTAGAAGAGTTCATCTATTGGGAAAGAAAGATAGAGTATATGAGTACAGACATGCAGACAGGTGGAAGGAGTTGTGGAGAGATGGAGTATTTTCCAATTGCTGTCTTATCAATGAAAGATAAAGTCATCAGCTGGAAAGGAGAATAGGTGAGTGGGGTGATGAAAATTTAAAGAGAGAGAATAAGGTGTAAAATGAATGGAGAGAGAAACATTAAATAGATGTAGTAGTAGTAGGATTGCTGGACAGTGTAAGAGCTCACGTAAGTATCGTGGCCATAAATTTAAGATGACTTTGTGTTGTTCTCTGACAAGCTGTTAAGGGGCCTAATGCGGAAGAGCTGAAAACTAGACTCACTTACAGTTAGTATTTACTGGCAAGTGTGACAAAGAAAGGCAGAAGAGTTGAATGTGGATTCAAAGGAGTAACTGCAATGAGGGAAAATGGGACTTTATCTGGGAAAGGAAAGAAGTAAAGATGCTATAAGAATTACAGATGCTGAGAACAAAAGAGGGTCCATAAAATAGATACTGATACAAACTTTGTGCAAAACTCATGTTTGTAATTTTGGTTTTGCATTTGAGTAGTTTGCATCTTCTGGAAATTTTTAATTCAGGTAAGTGCCTTTCCTCTCCTATAAAAAAGAAATAATGATCTAATTACTTCACTTCATGTTTCCATATTGGTTATATCTGCCTACCCCCAAACTAGAAAGTAGCATAGACATAAGCTTCTCAAGGAGTCTGGTGAAATTGGCAATGTCATTTGGAATAACTCAAAGATTAATACTGAGTATTCTTTGTAAAGTTAAGTAAGATTCTGACATCCCTGAATATGCTGATGGTTAGTTTATGGTCACCCAAAAGTAATTTGCATGAAGCTTGAAGAAAATGTTTTTCCTGAGGGAAGAAGAACCCGGGCAATGATAGCCTGACTTAACCCTTGGAGTGGGTAAAAAATAAACTCAGTACAGCATGGCGTCTATATTCATTTACTTTGATTTGTCACTCAACTCAGCCCTTTTAGACTCTTATCTCAGTCTAATAGTGAGCTAGTGCATACACATATAAAAACAAGAAATAAATGAAGGTGGAAAATATCTGACAGAGAAAAACTACTTTGAATGCCTCCAGTAATGCATCACCACCAAACCCCATTGAATATCACGGAATAAAGAGCACCTAGAAAAGTGAGCACATATAAGAAATCCCTACAGGACCTCTAGAAATAAAAAAATGTGAGTGTTGACTCCACAGAGAACCTGAGGCTGAAGTATGAACTGGTTCAACTGAGGACAATTACTTCGAGTCTTTGAGAAATTAAGGTTATATTAGAACAATAAGTGAAATTTTGATTAAATCACGATTATGGTAAGTCATCAGAAGAGGTTAAGTTTAAACAAACAGAAACATTAAGAGTGTTATATTTTAAGGTCAAGATGTGCTGGGTTGGTAGAGAATAATGTAGGAAAGATGTTCAAGGACATATACTGCACAGGAGTTATTGACCTGTGTTTAAGATACTAGCTGGGTAGGCTGTGTTCAAGAGGTAAATTATGTAAATTATATATCCAGAAAAAATTCAAGTTATGTCAGAAGGAGGTTGGTTCAAGGCAGGATAAATGGGCTACTTGAGTGGAAATTACCAAACTGGACTTGAGTAGAGAAGTATTTCCTGTTGACCTATTGGGAATAATATGTGGATGTCTGGTGTTGACCATAAATGGTTCTTGAATAAATATGCTCACAAGGTGAATATTCAGATCTATCTTTCTATTTATATTTTTTCCTAAGATACTCAGATAGCCAAAGATATTGTTGTGGTCTTGATTATATGTTATATATATATTTATGATTGATAAAGTTTTATTTATATACACAATCAAAAAGGAATTTTTGATCCCCATGCCAACTGCAAAATAATAGCAATTACATTCTTATGACTATTTTATAGATAGTTTAGATAAGTTGAATCAGGTCCAAGCAATTGATTCAAGCATTATGCCTGTCCAATTAACCTGCATAGTTTTCTATTGCCAGCTCTAAAGTTATAGCCAGATATTTAAGTCTTACATGCTCTAAAATTCCAACCATATTATAAACTTAGGAAGCCTCAGCAGTGTTAACCCTAATAATAGAGATAAGTGTTATAAAATTAAATCAGAGTTCAAAAAATTCCTCTCTTCACTTTGTCCTAAAAGAAATGTGTGATATTCATCAAAAGACATGCAAAATAATTTTCATAGCATTACTATCCAAATGCCTGTCAACTGTGGAATATATAAATAAATCGTGATATATTCACAAAACGCAATATTATACAGTAATGAGAGTGAATAAACTATAATTGACACAACAATGTGGATTAATTTCATAAATATAATGTTGAGCAAAAGACACTAGACAAAAAGAGTACATCCATTTATATACACTTCAAAATTAAACAAAACTGTTAAAAGTAAGAACAGTAGCTCCCCTTGGGAGATAGTGATTTGAATGGAGTGTGGGAGTAGGAAACTTCTGAGGTGCTAGCAATGCTTACTTTGTGAAAATTTATCTTTGTGAAAAGAAAACTGTACAGTTACAGATGAATACTTTTTTGTGTGTGCATAGTAGACTTCAGTAAAGAGTTCAAACAATAAAGAGTTCTGATTAAAATGATAACCAGCAGCCTATCCCAGCAGAAGATCTAGGACACATGCTGATGCAGCCCCACAAACTGCTTCTGAGAAACCACTACGACACAGAGGGCAGGGAAACAGATCCTCTGAACCCAACAAGAGGTGAGATCCTGCCAACAGTTTAGGGGAGGAAAAAAAGCTTGGTAAAATCAAATATTTTTAAAATGTGCTGAATCAAAATTGGGGTAAACAATTTTTCAGAAATGAAAACAGTGGAACTAACTTATACGATTAACAATCTGGCGGTGATGTTATCCAAATGAAAAAACGATCTGCCAGGGAACGCCTGACCAAAAAGCAATGAGCACACAATGAAGGAATATGGGTTTGCTGAAGAGCAGACTACACATCCATCAGTTTATTGGACATGCACTTTCTGATCTACCTGACAAAATGACTCATTTATGAAGGAATAATCAGAAGAGAGGGGGACCCAACGAGGCTAGTAAGAGACTGCTGATCTGTGAAACGGGCACCGATCCAGGTATCCTCAGTAAACGCCTCCAGTTTACTGAGTGCATTTTAGAAAATGCCTGATGAACTAAAGAACCTTTAATAAAAGACTAAAGTGAATTATGGGATTGGGGTAAACTTCTCATTGCCCGCACTATTGATGCCATTTACAATCAATTGAGGCTGGCAAATACTCTTTGAAGAATCACTGTGGTGAAATTTTCTTTATTACAAGGCAGCCAGGTTAGAGCAAAACAAAACCAAGATGAGAGGATTCCTTAGGGGAGAAAGCACTGTTTTTGTTGTTGTTGTTGTTATTGTTGTTTGTTTTTTTCCAGTTTCCTTGTACTGTAAAGTGTGCATATAAGCAAAACAAACCACCCAGAGTTCAATGTCATTACATTGATACATTCTCTCTCCTCTCTCTCTCTCTCTCTCTCTCTCACACACACACACACACACACACACATGCACACACACACCCCAGGCAAAGCACAGTGATATAAATGGGGGAACATAAATTTCACATAGCAATACCCTATAAATGATGACTCAGAAATAGTGTTAATTCTTTACTATCATGTTCACCCTAAACATCTACATGACTTCTCACAACTGAGTAGTTGCTCAGAGACCATAGCCCCTTCAAGGCCAATTAAATTATGTCTCCATATGCCAGCATATGATCCTCCCCAGGTTACATAAGATCCCACAACACGTATGACCTTCCTCAACATGATGGAACCAGGCAAAGGCTCTCAACTTGGCTGTGCTGAGAAGGAGCATTGCCAGATATATACAGGATGCCCAGTTAAATCTGAAGTGCAGATAAATAATTTTTAGCATAAGTGCAATATTTGGGACATAATTATATTTAAAAATATTTAATTCAACTTAACTGGTCATTCTGTATTTTTACTTACTGAGTCTGTCAACTGTCTACTGAAAAGAGTTCAGCCAAACTCTACCTAAAAACTGAACCCATCAACCAGATTAGGGAAGTAAGGGAAGGCAACATGAGAGCTAGCCCCATTCTCTATCAGCTACAAGTAGAAGTAGAATTTAAAGCTAAGCTCTTGCTAGGTACATGTGATCTAGTGATTTGATAAAACACTTTTCTCATGTGCATTCATTATTTGTTGGAAAACTGAAGAGAGAGAAGAGCTGAATTGTCAATAGAGGCTTCAACTTTCCTTAGGCATAAATTGCCAAAACATATCAAGCAACATATAGCGGGAAAAAAATGGAGAGATTTTCCAATACTGCTAAAAATGAAGGAGGTTTGATAGAATTTGTATTTGGGTCTTCATAATTGAACCAAATCACCAGGAGGCACTAAGAAATACCTAAAATAATGTATACATATTAACATCGATATTTCTTAAGTTTTTAAATGTTTAAATTTATGCTCTATTTTTAATATTTGCTGTTGTTTCTAGCATCATTTATGAGGTGAAAAAAAAACTAGCTAAAAAAGAAAAACATTTTCTCCCTAGGAGTTCTTGATTTTCGTAACATTTGTATTATGGTAAGACTATAAAAAAACGTGATTTTAACAAGCCAACCCAGTAAAATACAAATGAGTCTCATTTTCTTCAAATAAAGGAGAATATGATATATTATAATAGTGTTCTCATTATTCAAAGCATTTTAGAATCTTTATATAGAATTTCCATAGGACTCCACCTGAAGTTCTTTTGATTAGTCTTAGCATTTTCTCCATTTAAGAGTATATTTTATTTAAGGAATGACTATGTCATTTAGAATTATGCTTGAAAAATAAAGTATTTAATCTAGCTGGGTAATACTGTGTTTTGGCTAAAATATTTGGATAAAAAGAAATGATATTGGCTAGGAATCTGATTGTAAACAATTTTAAGATATAGTCGTATGATGTCATTATTTTAAATGTGATAATGATCAATAACCAATTTTGAAGGAATGATTTTCAGAGTATCAGATACATATGTGTGTGTGTGTGTATATATATATATATATATATGTATATACACATACATACATACATACATACATACATATATACATATATATAATCAGTCTATAACTCTACAAAGATTTATTTTGGTATCACTGAAGCTAACACTTTTCAGAAATCACTTGGGAATGTTGAAAATCTTCAGTGGAGGGCCACAGTGAGAGGCGATCGATAAAGTAGTTCACATGATACCTGTGTAGAAGTAGTTCTTTATAAAGGAAATGTCACCTTCTCCATGGGCTGGCTTCCCTGGTCTTTAGAGTTGAATGGTACTGGATACCACGGTAATATCTAGAAGTGCACACTGCACATGATAGAAGTAGCAAATGTTTGCAGGATTTGACAATAGAACTGCAGGGTCTGAAGAGGAGAGGTTTAAATATAGTTTTGTCATAAGTCAGAAAAAAAAAAAATCCCAAAGTGTTAGATAGTAATTTATCAGTCAAACTCTCTACAGAATATTGTTCTTGATCTGATGAACAGTATTAGATTACAAATATAAAGCTCAGGGAAGTTTCTGTTCTTTATTAAGGAAAAAATAAAAAAGTAAAGTTAGGATATCTTCTGTTGAAGAATGGTTTGTGTGTCAGGGAGACTGTGACCAGAATTTCCTATCTTGAATAAAAATATCATTATGAATTAATATTACTCCGATTGATGTATTTGGAAAGGCTTTTTTCTAATTAACTAACATTATTTTTAGAGCAGTTTTAGGTTTACAGAAAAATTGCACAGAAAGTACAGAGTTCTCGTATGTTCCACCTCAACCCCTGCAACACACACACACACACACACACACACACACACACACACACACACACATTTCTGTCATTAACATCTTGTATTGGTGTAGTGCATTTGTTACAACTGATGAGTCAATAGTGATGCATTACTATTAATTAAAGTCCATAGTTTATATTAAGGTTCATTCTTTATGTTGTGCAGTTCTATGGTTTCATAAGGGCATAATGCCACATATTCACCATTATAGTATCAAATGGAATAGTTTTACTGCCTCCAAAATATCTTGTGCTCTATCTGCTCATCTCACTCCCTCTCCCTCTGAACCCAGGCAACCACAGATCTTTTTATTGTTTCTATAGTTTTCTTTTTTACTGAATGTCCCACAGTGGAATACATTATATAGCCTTTTAAGACTAGCTTCTTTCAGGTAGCCATATACACTTAAGGTTCCACCATGATTTTTCATGGCTTGCCAGCTCATATCTTTTCATTTCTGAGGAATATTCCATTCTCCTTCCATTGTCTGGATGCACCACAATTTGCTTATCAATTTACCTACTGAAGAATATCTTGGTTGCTTGAGAGCTTTTTAAGTACAAAATGATGGTGATTTCTCTTAAAACCTTATCTCAAGAAATCACCTCACTGGAACTTTTTGTGCTTTTTTTCTTGGATATCATCTTGACCTGCCTGTCAGAAGGAACTTTAATGGCCCAGAATGCAAGTCTGAAACTTACAATCGTGAGAAATTTTGTTACATTCTATTTCTGCCGCACTCCCAGCCTCTACAAAACTCTCATACAATAATCGACAAAGAAATACTTCCTTGTTATCTTCTTTGTTTATTGATTCTGTCCCACTTCCCCATCCTGCCGTCTCTCAGTTGGACTATCATTACTGTGTGATGATTGGGTTTTCCCATTCTGCTTGTCCTCTTCAAGCAGTAATCACCTCTGCCACTGACCTACCTAACAGAGATGATCATAATTCCTGGAGTAAAGTTCTGCAGAAATATTCCATCGCCTTCAGGATAAAATCTCAAATTGTAAACACCACATCAAAGTCCTTTCTGAGAAGGCCAGTGCCTTCTCTCCTCTTATGTCTTCTTCTGTAATTCTGAACTACGTTTGTTTCTGTAACTGAGCTTCTCTGTTTTTTCATTACAGCTTCTGCTCCCTGAATGTTCTCCCTCTCCCTCACCTCTTACTGTCCAGTACTTATTACCAACACAGATGTCTTTCCCAGGAAGCATCCTTGGGGCCACAACAGAGTTTTATACTGTATTGTTAAACTTTATTTATCTTTAGCTTTATTAGACCTAATTCCTTGAGAATAAACAACCTGTGTAAATTTTAAATTCCCAGTGCCTACCAATAAATTTCACCCCATATAAAACCTTTTAAATGAAATTAATTTTCATGCTCCTAAAATTCTGTGTGGGAGCTTAATAGTTCAATAAAATAACAATAATTAAAAATTAATAATTAACAATAACAAAAAAAACAATAATTAGATTCCTAATCAATGCGAACTACTTTTGTGATGTTCGGGGATAGTTCATGTTTATACTTTTATTCAGTTCTCATAATATCACCTATATATAATAAAGTATGCATTGGCTGCCTGTCTCACAAACCTACCTATAGCATCTGAAGCAAATAAGTTTATTTTTTGTTATATAACAAGAAGCCCAGATGCAGGCCATCCAGGGTGGCACAGTAGCTCCACTGGGTCAGCAGTACCCCAGCCTATTTTGTCTTTCTGTTCTGCCTTCCGCAGCTCATGGTTTATCTCCAAGTGGTCACAAGTGGTTCCACATACATGTTCCATCTCTTCTTCCAGCACAAAAAAGTGATGAGGAGGGTAGACAGAATCCATAAAAGGAAAGTAAGCTTTCTAATAAATTCTCTGTGAATTTTTTTTTTTAATTTTACTGGCCAGAACTGGCCTAAATAATTTCCCTAGCTGCAAGGAAGTTAGAAAATGTATTGTAACTGTGCGTGTGTGATGACAGTCTGAGAAAAGTCAGCTCTCTGTTGTTAATTTTTGAAAGAGGAACATGAATAAGCAATTAACAGTGTCTGGCACAGAGATTAAGCAATATTCTTATCCCAAGAGTAACCAAGAGAAGTTATTTGTCCTATCAGTCCAAATGATGGGTAGATAAAAAGAACCTACGTATCTAGACAGAACTTTCATATATTTAATGAATGAAAAGTGGTATCCATTATTATATAGATGTTAACTCATTATACACCTGACAGTGCTTTCTTCTTTTGGGAGAATGCTTAAGAGGATGATAGATTAAGGCATCAATTGATAGTTTCAGTGGTATCTTTTTTTGAAGTGAGAAAAGCTCAATTTTAAAACTAAAATTCCCACCTTCATCTTCCAAATGGTAGAAGAGTCCTTTGTCATTCATCCCAGCAGCCTTGACAACTAGGAACAAAACCCGCAAATGTAAATCGTCACATACTGTTTTCTCCCTTTGCTGTACTAAAATGCTCATTATACAATTAAGGGAAACAAACAGTAAAACAAATGCATGTGAAACAAAGTGAATGGTGTTAGAACTATATTGTATGTGCAGCAAACCAAAACTTATAAATGAAGATAATGAAGCCATTTTAAAAGAATGCTGAAGGTAATTTCCAGTAATGGAATGACCTGCCAAAGAAAAGCACATAAAATATAGCAAGACTAGTTTTACATTAAAGAATAAGAGAGTAGGTAACGAATTCTCATTAGATATATATTTTTTTTTTGCATAAACGACTAGAGTTAGTAAATAGATAATCTAATGATGTTTCAGATCATAAGAAACTCTTCATAAAACTTTGTAAGACTTTCTGAAAATTTTCTGAGCTTTTGAGATTAGGTAAAGCCCGAGAAAATGCCCTTGGTTCATTTCCCCCAGTGCATATAAATTACGATGAAATAAGTTCATCCTAATTTCTTTAAAAGAAACTGGATTATATAAATGAATATAAATTATATAAATGAATATACCAAAATGTGCTTTTAGTGATTTTTCCCCCCCAGGTTATGGGAGTCAAGAGGGGCTTTTTTTTTCTCTCTATGTTATTTAGGATTATTTGAATTTTATAAAATTCTGATGTACCTTTTTATTATAAAAATGTGTTACGTGAAGGAAGGAATTACACAATTTAAGCGGCTCTTCATTCCGCCATCAGAGATAGCTGGTATAGCTTGACCATATCATCATCTGCCCCTTTCAACAGCATGGTACACACAGATTAGAAGAGATAATGCCAGACATGTAATTACAAACTATAAACACTGCTTGGCATTTTTATTTTTTAAAAATTGGCTTGTAGTAGACAGTTGTTTTACAATACTACAGCAATTTAAGTACTTAACAATACCACTGCTAAAATTTTTGGAAGAGTAGAATTTATTCTAAAATGAATTTAACATCTCCTTTCTACTCAGGGAAGTCTTTTTTAACTTGTTTTCAATTTAATACACTGGTATCAAAATCTTATAATTAAAAGTGCTGAGATGCCCGAAAGTTAATGAAGAATGCAGTAAGCACACTGCGGAATGAACATTTTTATGGCTCTTGCGCACAGAGCACTTGAAGCTAATTATTTTCAGACCAGCCGGTGACTGAAAGGTTTTCCTGACAGACTATTCACTTTTATGACCCATGGTGATCCCTTCTTACTCAAAATCCATGGAGCTGCCTCAGAGCTAGTTCTCGGCTTTTCAACTTTTGTGGCTTGGAGAGGCATCTAATGAATTAATTTTAAGTTTTCACTGAACCATATCCTTTCTCAACGCGATCTTACAATATCCAAGGCCAGGAAAGGGATGATATGAAACTTAATTTTCCAGACTGCCCAGCATGGATATTCACAGAAACAGAGCAGTCCTAGGCCTGCACACTTGGGACCAGCCGGAGAAAGCTAAAGGATTTCAAGCTTACTTACAGTCCCAAATCTCTGCTGTGGGGCCATCAGAAGACAAGGGAGCTGGATGATTGACTTATTACCTTCTTCAAGGGATGCCTAACTTCCTGTAACACACTTTCACGTACAGAATTTTGTCTTTTTTTTCCCCCTCAAAAATTGATATAAACTGGCTGGCATTTTCTGTAAAGATAATTTACAGGGCTAGCCACTTTTTTTTTTTTTTTAACCATTTAAGCACATTAATTTTAATTTTCCAAGGAAAAAAATAAATGGAAGTTTGAGTTTATAGTCATATGTAATGATAGTATAAGTACACATGTGTCTTAATTTAGTAGAGCTTTGGGACTTAAAAACACCCAGTTTACTCCCTACAAAGTAAATAAATCAAACTAAATAAGCTAAAATCAATCAAGCATTGTTATCTACATGTTGCAATAATCTGAACTGAACATTCTGTGGTTGAATAACTATGATCAAATTATTCTCTTTATATCTTGAAGTCTCATCCTGTACCTTGAATTACTTTTTCATTCTTGTAAGTTTATTAAAATTAGTCCTAGTAAACTCTGCACTCTTTGAGTGTGAAATAGAATTTTTATCTTAATTTGTGGTTAAATTTTAAATATAAACAGCAATAATTTGTCCCTCTTCCCTTGACTCTTTCAGATGCAACATACTTATACCCCCTTTCAAATAGCGCATCCAGAGAGATTGCTAATATAATTTAGTGCACTGGGATGGCTAACTCCTTCAGTTTATATGGTGGACAGAGAAGTGCTTGTCACTCTTATCCCTGATAGTTCATTGGTTAACTAGCCAGTTATGCCTTGGGCTATGGTCAGTAGGAAGCATGGCTAATGAGGGATTAGGTACCTCTGAAATATGCTTGGGAAGTGAAAGCAGAGAGGTCCTACAGTAGAGCTTAGAGAAAATGGCCTAAATGTTCTCGCTACCGTATGGTATTGTATTGCATAAGCCATTAATTTTATTGTTTGGAGATGCTTTTACTTTATCAACAAACCCTTTCAGCAATAAAGAATTATTCTTAAAAATAATTCAGTAAAAAGAATTATTTTTAAAAATAATTCGGTAAAAATTTAGGTACTAAATTCCATTTCTCATGAAAACTGATGACCATGTAATGCGTATAAAATGTTTCTAGACATTTACTTTTCCACTGTAGATCCCTAAGGAGGCTGTAGCAATATTACTAACCACTTGAAAGTCAGAAAACAATCTGTTTAAGAAACACTGGCAACTTTTTCAAGACTTAGGAGATATTTTCAGAAGACCGTACCCAAAGTTGACAGCTGAACAAGTGAGGCTGTATAAGGTGTGTTTGTATAAGTTAGTGAAGTATGAGTTCTCATTTACATTAAATTCAAATTAATGTTGATTGTTTCAATTTCAAGTTATTCTGTAGATATGCATAAAATAAAGTGATTGTTTTTAATATGTTTGCTCTAAAACTGGCATTTAAAAAAATGTTTGCTCTATTAGCAAAGATCAATTTCACAGATAAGTTATGTCAATTTTATCTTGGTGTCAACAGATACATTAAATAAAAATGAATTAATAAAACATGTTTTAGTAATGTTTTATTAATTCATTTTTATCTAATTGATGAAATAAAACTTTTTGTAAGTTTATTCTCTTGAGGGTGAAACATCCATAATTATTGTGGGTTCTCTAATTCAGTTTAAAGTTCAATGTTAAAGATAAATTAATTTTGTAATAATAGCACAAATAAATACTTTGGAGATTGTCATGGTAAAACAATGTTTTTACCACATTAAGAAATCCTTAATGCAGAGATTTACTTGGAACTGGTTATAGTGCACACATAGTCATAATCATGCCCACACAATTTGCGCCATTCAACAAGTCAAAAAATACTCTGAGGCTATAAAGATACACTTACACTGTTACAATGATAGAACTACATATTTTTTGGACAAAACAGATGTTGAATAAAAATTCTACAGAAGAGAAGTGTGCACTTTCTTCCTTTGCTTCCTGTCATCCATAGACTCTTAGAATATAGGAATTTTTGAGCCTTTGAAGAACTAATTCTGTAAATGAACACAACTATCTTGTAATGTTATAGAAAGTGTTTCATAAAGTGTTCTGTATCATTGAAAATTAGAGAAATGTTTAATAAAAGTACTCATGAATGGAGCACCAAAATCTTTAGTGTTTGAAGTTTTAGGTAATTGAAATTATTGAATTTTTAAAAGCTTATACACAGAGCAACATTAAAATACACAGAGCAACTATTCTTTCATAAGAATATACACAGAGCAACATTAAAATACACAGAGCAACTATTCTTTCATAAGAATAGTCTTATGAAATCAAGGAAGAACAAGCTCAAAAAATGTATAAATATAGTCTTTAAATCCTATAATTTTCCATTGTAATATTTTGACCTGTGGGAAGACTCTTGGAACATCTGTTTTATATTGAATAAAATTTAAATTCTGTGGTTAAGAGGAATAAAATTTACTCACCTATGATTTAGCGGCATCTAATTTTGGCATTCAAAAGAATTATACAGATAGATAATTTAGTTGACAAGTTTGGTTTGGTTGAACAATTATGAAAAAAAGAACAATGAAAAGAGGTAATAGAGGGTAAACTGTGAAAATATTTATGCTGAAATATTTATACATTTTGATATAAAAATTAGAATTGAGACTGTCTTCTATTTAGCAGAATTTGCTCTGCAGCTAATGGGAGTCTTAGTATCTCTAATGAATGCATTCTCGACTAAAAGTCATGGAATATAAAAAATTAATTAAAATCATAAACAAATGTGTTAAGTTGTGTTAAGTTGCAAATACAACTTTGCAGAATAAAAATGTAACTTTACAGAAGATTGCAGCAATTTTATGAAAAATAACATCGTATTGCAAAAATATTTCTTCAGAGAAATATAAGCAACATAGTATTAGAGACATATAAAGCTAAGGAACTAAGAGTATATCGATGTGCATCAAGAATAACTTTTGTTTTCATAAAATTTTTAAATTTTACTTTAATGTTTGGAGACATAGATATTATATTTTAGAATCAATTTTAATTTTGAAAATTATTTTCGAACAGGTCCACTTATATATAACATAATTGATCTACAATTTAAGATTTCAACAATTTTATACTTTAAATTATTTTAGCATTCCCCTATTCCTAATTTAGTTGCTATGACCACGTTACAATCACAGATAATATTAGCTGCTCTCTACCTTATTCATATCATTGGCTCATTATCTCTCGAAGGAGCATATTATCATCCCTGTTTTATAATGAGAATACTGAGGAGCAGGGAACTTATGACCTGAGATCACACAACTAGTTAGTGGCTCAATCTAACTGATTTTATAACCCAGGATTTTTGACATTTGTTAGGAATAGGATTCTCTTACCATTTCACTCAGATCGTCTTTCAAAGACCCCCCGATACCATAGTAATTAATTGACATTCAAAATTAAATTCTTTAAACAATTTCAATTTAAATATATTGTGATTCATAGAAAAATGTTCTCAAAACGTCTATAAATTTGTAATTTACCTAACAAATTTCATACTTTTTTATATAAATATTTGGAACAGTTAAACACAACAAAGCTTCTGGAGCACTGAAGAGGATCAGTAGTATGGAAAGTACTAGGCATATTCAGATTTTAAAATCAATTAGAATTTTGGTAACAAAATAATCAACAAGTAAATTGCAATAATTATATAGGAGCTCTAAGATAAACAACGGCTGGCAAATAAAGTAAAAAAAAAAAAAATTGTAGCTGCAAAGTTTTATAAAAGAACAAACTCCAGAATGCGTAAGACTTCCCAAAATGCTATCTTGCTTTCTTCTTTTTTAATCCATACTTTCTATTTTGTTTAGCCATTTTGCTGTTTTAATTAAAAGTTAAAATACTGTGGACAAAATGTTTAACATTTGACAGACAATGTTCAAGTAATTACACTGACAAAGTTTCGTACTTTCCCTGAGAAAGTTAAAGCAATGTAGGAGTTTAATACTCTCCATGAAGAAATATGTGTTTAACTGAAATGTCAGAATTTATGGGTTTGAGTCTCAGGTCAAAATGGTATAAAATAAAAATGGCCAGGAACTCACAACATTTTCCCATTTAATATGTATAATGTGTTCCTAAAACTTCTTTGAATTGAGGACAGTATGGTTAAATAACTCTAAAAAGTATTATTAAAAACAGAAATAATACTAAATAGTATGTTTTAAAAAGGTTGAACATAAGATGTAGTACGATAGTAAGTGACCTTGTGTTTTATTGTTTTATGTTATATGCATATCTCTCTTTTTAAGATATCCTCCTTTTTTCTTCTAGTAATAGGAATATAAAACTACACCTAAATTTTAGTTCCATCACTTATTAGCAATACACTCATCATGTAGTTTCCTAATCTACATGAGTAGAATAATAATACCAACTTTACAGGATTATTGTAAAGATTTACACTAAGCGTCAGACACCCGCCCCATCAATCAAGAAAAGATAGTTGTTATTTTCATGATTGCATTTGCAGGTTTCCATTATGACACTTGCTTCATAGCATAATGGAATTGTAGAGGTCACCTAGACCAATCTTTACACCAATGCGGGAATTTCTTCCACAGCATGCTTCGAAGGAAATAAATATTTTAAGGGAAGTTGTCATGTGGAAAGAGAATGTTTATTCTGTTTTGCTTGAGAGAACAGAACTAGGAAGAGTTAGGTAAAGTTTCACAGAGTATGATTCTGCCTCAACCAAATGAAGAATAATCTTGACAACCAGAGCTGGCTAATAATGAATTGGGTTGTTCTAAGAAATTGTGAGTTCCGTAGCATGGCATGTGTCCAAGTAGAAGCTGTCTGGTACTAGGTCAGACTGTAGAAGGGGATGTAAGTTTATATGATCAAAAGTGATATAAGATGACACAGACATGCTTGCATTTAATTTTGGTTTTCTTTTCCTTCCTGAAATACATGGGCAAGACCAAATTCATCGATTTAAGATTACGACTGATTCTCCAGATTTATTTCTTGTAAAAATCCAACTAGTTTCATATCATAAAATAATAATTGACCCCCTGCTTTTTTTCTCCATAGTTTCATCCTTATATCACTCTTTGAACCTTCCACGTCAGTCACAATGAACTGCTTAAAACTTCCCAAATTAATCAGACTATTCGACGTCTCTGTGTATTTACTGAGGTTTCACTACCTAAATGTTTTGCCTTTCTTTCCGTGTTTGCCTAGTAATAACCACCCATTGCAACTCTGTTGAAAGTCCTTCTTAAACATATGAAGATTTTCCTGTCTCCTGACTGAGTAGTAATTGAAGAAAATGGATAGAAATTGAAGAAAATCACAAATAAAGTGTGTTTGGAAAGGAAGTCAGAGAGAAGATCTAGAGAAATGTCCTGAGTTGGATAAAATGTAGGAAGAGCAACTTGTCCCAGAGAGTCTGAAGACTTGGGGTGACCTATTTATTTTATACCCACAGTATGTAGCACGGTGCTTACACATTAATTAAAGAACAACAAATCACTTTCAAGTTCTCTCATCTTTCCAAGAGAGGTGAGAAACTTCACAAGGTTTTTTCGAAATTTGTTTAGAGATTAATTTCAATTAGTTTGACTAAAGGAGAGAACTGAAGAAACATAGTATTAATAGATGAGACACTTTTTGTCCCAGAAATGTTTTGTTTTTTCTCACAGATGCGAATTTGCCTATAATGGAGGCATCTTTCCTAATACACACACACACACACACACACACACACACACACACACACACACACGTACATATATACAGATATATGTATATATATACACATATATAAATATATATATCTTTATCATATGTCTATCTGAATATGTACACAAGCTTTATTGAAGCAGGCGTTGGCCTAGACCAAAGAACTAGGGTCCTTTGGGGTGTCCAACCCCTGTTAAAAGAACACCTTTATTGTCAAGCCCATTGAGAAGAGGGCTCCTTTTAACACAAGTCACTTGGACCCAGAATTCAGAATCCTCAGACTTTAAAGCATGATAAAGAACTGAGGACTTTTTAGTCAAGTGTGTTTTGTAGGGGTCATGGGTGTGTATATTAATGGAGGCTGCTGGGATGGGGAAAAATGTCTCAGGGAACAATCTGGTATAAGGAAGGAAAAATAATTTTTCTTCCATCCTTCTAGATTCTTGGCTGAGAACCCCTGTAACAAAAGACAGATTAACAGGAAGAAAACAAACAGAAGTTTTATAAGATGACACCTCCTGTATACATGGGAGAGACCCAGGAAAAATGAGTAACTCCCCAAAAGGGCAAAGCCATCACTAAATACCATCTCCAGCTAAAGATGGGGTGGGGCAGTTCTAGGAGGTTACCAGGGGAAAAAAACAGTAAACAAGGGTAAGAGTTAGGCAGATTTGTGTCTTTGCCTTCCCCAGTGATAAGAGTTTCAAGTGATTTAGTCACTTTCCTCTTCTCCATAGACAGGAAGGTACCCTTACAAATGGAGAGCTCCCTTATAAATGTAAATTTCTCTTACAAAAGGGTAACTTCTACTCAGTTTAAGAGCTTCTCCAGAGTCTGCTGTTTCTTAAAAGTAATCAGCCTAAAATTATCCTTATGACAAAGACACATTTGGGGGACAAATTCTGCTCCCCTTCAGAATGCTTTACTCTACTGATAATTTCTGATTTTAGGTTACATGTTGCCATACTGGAGAAGTATTTGTTTTTCAAATCAATGTACATTTTATTTCCTTTTTAACATTAATTCGATTTGAGAGGGGAAAAAAATTAAGCTTTATTTTGGGGGAAGAGCAGAGTTATTAGCATTTTATCCATTTCCTCATTTATTTGCACAAATATGAAGTGCCTTCCATAAACCAGGCGCCATGCAAGTCACTGGAAACACAATAAAGAACAAAACAGGGCTCTTCCTTCTGGGTGCACAGCATAGAAAGAGAGACCCACATTAATCAAATAATTGTACTTTATTCTTACATTTATTTAAAAGGCATTTACTGAGTAGCCATTAATATTTTCTTCATATAAATTCTATGGCCTGCTATTACTATTCTTGGGTTATGCTGGTGGAAAATTGAGATGAGGGGAATGGTTTCCTCTCATTTATTTAAAGTTCTGTAATTGGAGCACGTTTTTCAGTATTACTCAGGCCTGGATTTTAATTCTACTTCTGCTGCTTCGGGCCTGTCCCTTACCCAACCCTTCTTCCTCTATTAATCTCATTTCATGCCATTCTGCTCCTCCCTCACTACACTTTAGTCACACAGCACTAACCATTTTTAAGTTCCTCGTGAAGCTCTTAAAATACTCAGGAAGCTTGTGATTCTGTCCCTGTGCAGTATGCCATTCAGATAAGTATCATCCAACTAACAAAAGCAACTTAAAAATTACTTGCATTTATTGAATTTATAAGAATACCAGAGGATTGATCAGTTGATAATTCATGGCAAAAATCAGAAATAATTTTTTCCATCTCTGCATATACACATGTACATATGTACCCACAATCCCCAAGGAAATATTTGCCCGCAAATTTCTCTTTTCCATTAACTCACAACTCCATTCCAAGTCCCCCTCAGCCAGACTACTCATGATCTGCCTTACTGCTTCTTTTCCCACACATCGATCCTTGAATTATTTGCCTCTTTGCCAATGACTTGGCTTTTACAGTGAAAGGCAAACCTGGAACCTCAAGGCTTCTTCTCTCATCCACTCACTGTTGCTGCCTGATAGTAGCCGTGAAACTCAGCTTGCACAACCCATTTCCCTTTGAGTCCTGTCTAATGTTAAGAGGGAAGACTTGTGATTTTTCATCTTTTAATCTCTATCTTTTATCCTTGCCACACTTATGTGGTCAAAGCTAAGCTCTTTGATAGTTGTACTTTGTTCTTCCCACCTGGAAGTCTTACATGTTGTCTCTAACTCACCATTCTGTTTAACTCCAAGTTGGACTTCAAATGGAATCTAAATGTAATTTTTTTTTCCCAAAAACTATTCCCAGAAGCTTCAGCTGGAGTTAACTATTAAAAGATAATGATTATCTCAGGGCACTTAGTAATTTTCTTATATAGCACTTATAATAATTGTAGCTATATAGTTACAAAGTCACATATTAATGTCCCCTCTTCCCCCGTTCTAAGATATAGCCTGACAAGAGCCGCACATTGTGCCCTTCTAGGGGGCTGCCAGCCATTCACACTATATTCTATGTGAATGGATGTGTAAAAGCAAAACTGCACCCCACCAGTTAAACAGGCAAAGAAGACTTTATTTAAGACAACTTCAATAGGGGAAAGAGGTGAAAATCAATTCTTATTGAAACAAAAGGCAGGAGAGATTTTAACCACTAGGGCAATCTAGGGAAAAAGTACTGGAGGTCCATAGGAGAGGAGGGAATTTCATTAATGTAATTAGGCCTTCTGTGTTTGCTAATTGACACTTATGCAAGTTGGGCTCCTATCCTGCCACAGAGACTAGGAGATAGGGGCTGTATCTTTCTTGATGACTAGATTTCAAAAGGATGGCTCCAGTGTAACACAACATCTGACACACAACAGATAATAAATGTTGAATTCATGAGTGAATCCATTCATATTAGGGATGGTAACAATACTACCACTTAATATTACTATGAAACCCCTTTTGGATATTGCATCTAAAGACCTCAGAATAAGGACTAAAATGTAGAAAGCACTCAATATCTGTATTTTTTCCTTTTTTCTTTTTTTTTTTCCTCATCAAAACCACCTTAAAAGAATGAGACTGAAAGACTTTGAAATTTCCTATTGCAGACTCTACCCACTTTTCTATCTCCATCCTTTCAATGAAGGGATTTAATTATAATATGAATCACATTTTAAATTGTCTTGAAAAGATCATTCAGCATATTTTATTCACTGAAAAAAATCATAGATGAAATAAAAATGCATTATTATAGCAAGTGTATATTTAGGTGGGCTCTGGATGACAGAAATCTAGATATTTCCAGAGGAAAAACACAAAGTTGTTTTTTAAACAAACAAAGGTCAAAGAGTTTATTTTTAATTCAATTACAGACTTTGAAGCTGAGACTGAGCTACAGACATGATTTGTCTTCCATTTAGCAAAATGTTTGATTCATTAGCTCATGAAATGTTAATTACTCATTTATTCTAAATTAGTTTAAATATGAGTTCCCCATGGGCTGACAATTGTCTAAATTCTACAGCAAGTATTAAAATATGCCATGCGTACCCCGTACCATTTCTACCACGCTGCTTAGTGAAGACATCTAAATATTCCTTTTTCTAATTACTATTGGTCCTGAAGGAATTTCCCTGATGCAACAGGAAGTTAAGAATGTCATTTGTATAAATATTATTAAATGTGCACTCTCATGTATGGAAACTGTTTCCACATCCAGTTTAATAGCTATTCTACCACTGACTTGTACTGTGGACACCGTCAAAGAGGCGGTCAGCATTATGGTTATGAGCCCAGTTCCAATCCCAGTTCACCCTTCACTAGCAATGTGACCCTGAGCAAGTAACAGCCTACCTGTGACTCAGTTTCCTCACCTCTAAATATAAATAATAATGTACTAACTTCACAGGAGTAATTGGAGGGGTTATAAAAGATACTGACAGCCATGCTCGGAGCACAGCGATTATCCAGAAAGTATTGGCTATTATTCTGCTCAAAGAATTCCAGGGTGAAGTAGGCCTGTTCTCCCGCCTCAGTAATTGGATATGGGTTTGTTTAGTGAAGAGTCATTCTTTGGGAGACAGAAATTTCCATTAAAACTTAATGCTCTGACTTTTTTATCAAATGAAGGGATGCTGGGTTATTCTTTGTGGTGTTTCTTCATTCTTTTCTAGAGTGTTTAGTTTCTTTTTCAGAAGACGTGCTTATCTAGAATGGATTCTACCCTCCTACAGCCTGACTGCAAATTTCAGAAAACGAGTCTTTGTCTTAACGGCCTCACTGAGTTCTCTCCTGATTACTCCAACCCAGGGAAAATTCTCTCTCCTATGAACACTAGTATTTGGCCTACTATTTAGACTTCATGTGTGTCTCAACTATGTCCTAGTTTATGCCAGTGTTTGCACTGATTTATCCTAAAGGCACAGTATTTTAAGTGTACAAACCTTATTTCTCCAATTGCACTGTGAGTTCCCTCAAAAGTAGGATTGAATGATACAGTTCTCTGAACTTCCTCAACACCTGACATAGAGCTGTCTTTTGTTATAGAAACTAAGCAGAGAACCTAGAAGGATTTTTTTTTTTAAAGATTTTTTCTCCCCTGTAGACTCAACCAGGGACTTCTTACTATGTCTGCCTTGTGTCTGCAGATGAGACATCTGTTTCTCCTCAGGCTCTTTACCTGGACCATTCTCTAAACTTTTAACTCAAACTGGAGACTTAACTGTGCCTACATTGAAGCTACTTTGTATGTGATTTCTGTTCAAAATTTAAGACAGTTCAAACTGCGATGCCATCCTTAGCCAACCTCCATATTGTACTTTAATTCTGTTGCTGTACTACTTGGCCTCTCCAATCTGAATGTGCCAATTCTCATCCATTTTCTATTTTCTGGAAACCAATTGTTCACAGAATATTTTCTCCCCCTGGCTCTTGTTTGAGGATATCATTTCCCCAGAAGCTCTTTTATGTTAAGCCTATTGATTTTCCAAAATCTCTGGTTTGCTACATGATAAAAAAACAAAAGCAAAAACAAAAACAAAACAAACAAACAAAAACTTCCTTGTTCCCCAGTGCTTTTCTAGTGCATTATGCCTCTACTCTCCTGTATCATCCCCAGTGTTCTGCCTTCAGACATCTGGTTACACCACCCATATCTCCAACCTGGTTCCTTTTGCTTTCTAACCTCCTGGTTACCCTCACCTATTAACTGAAGACCTTAGCATCTGGCTCACATTCTTCTCTAACTTCTAAATATTTAAACCTAAATGGTTATTTCTGTGAAAACATTTTATTATATGCCTATAATATTTTTAAGGTTTTTCAAAAGACATGAAACTATTTTCAATTGATCAGCATTCCTTACAATCAACAGAGAGAACAAATAAACTACACAGAACCAATACCTTAAGCATTATTGGGAGACAGGGAAATGCAACTTTACAATCACCTGTAAATATAGAAACAACAAACAAAAACATTCCAATGGCCTTCTCACTGCCAGCTCTGTGCTGCAAGTCTTTGTACTAACAGAGGAGAGAAGGCTAACAATTCCCCATAAGTAAGAGCAGAGCAGAGCAAAGGACTGAGATGCAGCATACACAAAACCATACTCAGAAAGAAAATGCCCAACAATAAATGATAAAATAGTGAACATACGTCAGAATTTCGTAGTTCATAGAATCAATCATTAAAAATGAAACTTAAAAGTGTATAGGAACAGAAGTGGCAGCTTCAAAAATGTATTGCTTCCAGAAGAGAATCAGATATATTAAGAAGGATATAACCTTTGGAGATGGAAACAGTAAAAGGAAAGTAGAAAATAAGAGCAAAAATAAGGATCTTGCAGAAATGAAAGAGAAACATGAAATGAAAGAAATGAAAGAAATAATCTACTTGAGGATGAGATGCATCCAACCCAAGATGACTGAAAAAATGCTGACAAAGAAACTACTGATAATTATTTCAAGAATATTTCATACTTTCATGAATGTGTTTCATTATTCATTCATGAGTGTTTCATGTCTTCTAAGAGTAAAGCAAGGATAAGGTTATGGGTAGCATAGATATGTATATATGTATGTATATATGTCTGTGGGTGTGTGTATTTACTTTCATGTATGTGTATGTGCATGTATACACATGCACATATTCCCTAGTCTATCTGGTCTGCTGAATGGTACAAGAACAATGACACCACAGTCGGAACGAGCATACTTCTTACTCAGATCTTGGTCTCTGATATCAATTTCCACTAAAAGGAACCAGGGCTCCTAAAAGCGGATGTTTCAAGGGCAGAGGAAGGTTAAGTACAAGATAAGTATAAGTTTGAAATATTGTGTTATGACAGAGTAAAGAAATAGTCAAATTATAAAAATATATATATACATAATATAAATATTATATATATGGAGAGAGAGAGAGAAAGTTCATTATAAAGTATATAGTAAAATGTTAACAACAGATAAATCCGGATAAGAGGTCTATAGGTGTTTTTTGTGCTAGCCTTATTCATGTATCTCTTTTGTAAGTTTGAAATTATTTTCAAATAAAAGTTTATAAATTTAAAAAGAAACAGTCCTCTTAAAAAGTTTGCCAGGGATGTCAACTTCCTATTGAGAGGAGGAGTTAATATATTTTTTTAAAGCCTCAATAAGACATGCCAGCTCCCATCTGACCTCTGATATCTAAGTTGTAAAATGTTTGCAGGTCAACCATGAAGAAGATGGAGAAAAATAACATTAGACATTATATGCTATTGAAGGACTTGATTGATTGTAAAGACTGTATAATGATTGTAAAGAACGCTAATAATTAAGCATTTCCAAGACAGTTTCTTCATCGATGTTTCTTTTGCTATCCACTGTGTTAAATGTCAACAGCAAGAGCCCTTGAATCTGTGAATTAGATGACAGGGAGGCAGTCAGAAGATATCAGTAACTTCTCTGACACTAGAACTTAGATTTGACCCATAAAAAAAAGTTTTGTTCAATATCTTAATCTAAGAGATGCATAAGAAATGTCCTTGTAGGTCTGAAATCCAATTAAAAAAAAATCAGTTCATTTACATCAGAACTCAGTTCATTCATAGTTGTGTTATTTCTATCAACTTTTTTAAATGGCAAACAATATTTTCTTTTCTTGCAAAATATTAAATCCTTCAAAGATTCTTTATGAAATATTTTAAAACCATTCTGCACATCACACAGTCTTGGTGTGGCTTTTTCAGAGTTTTATATATACAAAAAGGCATTCATTCTCAAATCTAGATACCAAAGTGTTTCTTACCCTCAGAGGTGCAAGTATGCTCTGTCATGTTAAAATGGCTAGAATCATGCATTGGCTGAACATGAGTTTTCCCTTGACAGCAATTTTACTTTATGATTAATCAACTTTTGTATATTATAGTGATTCTAATTAGAATGGACAGGCATAGTGTGGTGTATACACATGGATCGAATCTAAGGACTCCTTTTGTAATTCTTTTGAGTCGTTTTTTTACAACTGCTTTGATGTTATTTAGTGGTTCCTCTTATCTGATGTGTTTGAACTTCAAGATAACATTGACTTATGGTTCGTACATCTAATAATAAATCACTTTGGAGACACTATAATTCTAAAGAATCTTGAAGCAGTGAAAGGTTTCTACAGGGTAGTTTTAGGTTACTTTTTCTTTCTATTAAAGAGATATTATTACACGTTGTTTATTCCCAACAATTTAAAAGACAAATCTTGAAGAGCATGGAAACTGCTTCCCTGTCCAACTCCCTCTTGCAACTGTCTCCCAGTTCCTAGGATTTAAACTGGTTGTTGCTGAGGATCCAGTTCCTAGTTCAGCTATTAATACAGTTGGCCCTGAACAATGCAGGGCTTAGGTGCACAGTCTAATATCCATGTATAAGTTTTGACTGTCTTAAAACTTATTCATGGGGGATCGGTTCCAGGTATCCATGGGAGATTGGTTCCAGGACCCCCTGTGGACACCAAAATCCATGTATGCTCATATCCCCTATATGAAATGGCATAGATCAATGAATACAGTCAGCCCTTTGCATCTGCAGACTCTCAGCCGCAGAAGGAAAATAGTATAGGTATTTATTGAAAAAATTTGCATATAAATGGACCTGCACATTTCAAACCCATGCTTTTCAAGGGTCAACTGTAATTGAACAACCAGTTGTAGTTTATAAATAATTAGAAAAAAAAAGAAAAATAACAGTTCTTGAGACGATGTAAATATTAGGGGCTAGGACACAGCATGTTCCTCATAACTTACAAAGCCTTCTGAGCTGTTTAAATTGCTGATCATCTTAGAAGGAAAAAAAAGCAATTAGAAAACTTGCCAGATGTCATTTTAAAAAGTGACATTTGACAGCAGAGCATGTTTTCAGGCTAAGATATGCTCATTGACTATCAATAATAAAATGTGTCCTTTGGACATGTATTAAGATAATTCTTTAAAATCAGCTTGTAAGATCATAAAGACAGAAGCATGGAGCTGCTAATCTCACACCTTGCCTTTAAACATGCATTTCTAAGAATTTCTAACTGTAAGGAGGTAATTTTCTATCCCAGCATTTCTTAAAGTAAGTTTATTAAAATACCTATTATATTGAACAAAAAGCTCAATATAAACTTCAGCATAGGTAATATTACATCATTGTAATGCTGGCCAATACTGTACACGCAATTACCTTACACTAGAGTCTCAATTTGCATAATATCCTTTTGAATATTAAAGACTCAGAGAGAATTATTGAAGTTAAAGAGAAAACTGTTCAACTCTGTTTAAATAAGGATAAACTTATGTGCTTATGTAAAGGCATTCCTGGTACAAGTGCTATACTACATAACCCCCTCCACTTCTACTTCAATGCCAAATTTGGTTAAATTAACTTCCTATATAGAAAAGTTCAGGCTTAATGATAACAAAGTTTCAAATGAAAGTCTATTCCAGTGTGGAATCATTGAGGACCAAATCCCTTTCTTACAGTGAATTTCCTCATAATAAAAGAGCACCCCCTCTTCTTTTGATTTCCATAAGTGAGTCCATCAGAACAGGGCCGGTCTTACAGATATCTTGTCAGTTGGAGGGGCCATGAGAATGGAAGTCACAAACATCTAATAATAGGGACTGAAATTGGCCAGATTCTGTGCTCTGAAACCCATTACCACATTTAGGAACAGTTCACACAGCATCCCAGGAGCTGTTTCCAGCCAATGACTGATCTCAGCATGGATACTAACACAGGTCCTATGTTGGAAGACATGGTTCTCTGATTCCAGGACTCTCTGATGACCTCACCAAAACTACAGTAGACTACACAGCTGACTAGGGCCCTTCTTCTCCCTTTCCTTCCTTCTCTCGTACACTTGGTCAGATTTGCATTGTGGTCTGAAGGCTCTTCCAAGACTTCTCTGGCACCCTCCCCATTTTCTCACGCAAAGTTTCTCCCTAATAAAATTCTTGCATCTTGCATCTCATCTTGGCATCTGCTTCTCAGAGAATCTGGATGAACCCAAGTGGTACCAGGAGTGGTTCCAGAAAAGGCAGGAGAATGGGGATTTAGCACCAGCTCGCCCACTAACTGGCGGATGAAGAAGACCCAATCTCGGTTGGTCAGAGGTGCAGATAGGCCATGACACAAGATGGTAGCACATTTGTTAAAGATCTTACTGATGGTGATCTAAGAAAATGTACTGTTGGAGGGGAGTACTGTGTCAGGTGCAATGTTGCAGGCATTTAAAAATTATGGGAACAGTATCTACAAAGAGAGCCAAGTTGGCTGATTACTTTAAAACTGCACAGCACTGATGGCATGCGGAAAGATAATGAGAGCCTGAGGATCTATCAGCAAGCACCTAATGGCTACATGTGGGAGCCAGCGAGCTTCCGTGGTAACTTACAAAGATGCTCTTTTGTTCTACAGTAGAAGGACAGGCAGCTACATGGCAAACTGGAGACCTAATTGTGTTTCAGAGCACCAGACACTTGAATGCTCAGTCAAGGCAGGTCTATATGTAAAGGTCAGGGACCTGATGGGGGAAATCTTGAGTCACAAAAAATAAGATTGGGACTCTAGGTGGGAACTTTTGAAGAAGTTTGCTCTGCAGTACTCTGGACTCTGGGCTTGCAGAGGTGGCCTAAACTTCTTCAGGAGAAGCTAGCATTTCTGCCATCCTGGCAACTGCTAAAGAAGCCTCTCCTGACAAAGCAACAGGTGATTCCCAAGGAATTGCTCCCACCTCTGTTCCAGCACTCCAGGACAATAACCAGGGTTAAATTCCAAGCAAAACCCTGCTGGGGACCAGCTGGGCTATATACTTTAAAAATGCAAAAACTAGCTACATGTACCAGCAGGAGCCAGAGGTGTGCACCTGGGATTGGACTTTGGATGTGCAGGAGTAAGAGGTGGGAACGTAAGACTGGATAGCAGGAATTCATCAACTCAAGGGCCCTTTTCAGGGTACAGGACCCAAGAGAATGGGGAAATCTTGCTGCTAGAGAGGTTCTCAAAAACATGGAGGGAAAAAAGTGAAAGAGAAATGCCTCGCCTCCCCTGGCATAGATAGAGGAAGGAATAAAGACACTGAGGAACATGGGCATGCTGCAGTGGACATGCTAAATAAGGCCAGGCGACCCACCAGAGGCTTATGCTCTAGAGGAAGACCCAAAGGACAATGTATTCACCAAGGCTATCCAGAATGTGTACAGGAGAAGACACGAGCATCACTGATTGCTACAAGCCCAGGTCCCGAGACCTAGGACGGTAGGTCATAAAGTTGGGCTCATTAACATTCATGAGGATCATGGTGCCTGAAATAATTGAGGCCAGGTGGTGGGGTCAACTCCCAGAATTCATGAAGCCATAATTACCTTTAGCATCAGCAAGGGCAGAGGCATAGCCAAGGAGGATAAAACTGCAAGGGATGTGGGGCTAATAGCGAAATAGGCAGGCACCTAACCAGGTGCTTAAAGTGAGTGAAGGCAATCGCCCAGTAAAAGGTCAGGATCTTTTTATTGTTCCCAGATAAGGACAAAGGCTAAAGAAGTGCTCGAGTTCCTGGAAGGATGCTGCACCACAATGACAAACTTATACCATGGCAGTTGCCCAGTCTCTCCACAAAAATGACGTACTTATTGCATGACTGTATAATGGGGAAAGGTGGAGCAACCAAACATTTTGAGGACTAATGGACACAGGGTCTGAATTTGAGCCCAGAGACCCAAAGCATCACTATGGCTCATTAATAGAATTAAGACAGGGGAGTGATGGCCTAAGTCCAATTCTGTTCTCTCTATGCATTTGGGACCTGAGGGAAGGACAAATGAGTGAGTCCATGAAAAGAGAAGTGGCCCAAGGTGGGAAGAAAAGTTTCTGGGCAGTGGCCAACGTCCTGACCAACGGGTTGGGTCACAGAAGGAAAAGGGCTGAAGAATCAGAGACTGAGAGACCTAGGGTAAAGACATGTGAATGGACATATGTGAGTGAGCATCAAATGTGACGGTTTTATATCACATGTTAATGTCCATCAGAAAATATCCACCATAAAGGACACCCTGTACGATCAACTGATAGTGGCTAGGGATGTGAAGGCAAGCTCAATGGTAGGAGGCCTAGGAGACACGGGACCTCTGACATCTGACTCTGGCTTAAGGACCAAGTGATGACCTTGCCAAACATTCCTCAGACTGCCCAGCAGTCCAACAATGCTTGAGCCCAGCCTTCCTTTCCTCTCCTTCCCTCGGGGTTAGACTTGCATTGAGATCTGAAATCTTAAGCCTCCTCAAGCTCCCTTCATATTTTCTCCAGCAGCTGCTTCACCTAATAAAATGTTTGCATGTTTAATCCTGTCTTGGCATCAACTCTTGGAGGATGCAATCTAACACAGTTACCCTTTTCTTTCATGCTTCTAGCCTCAATAACAAAATCTCTTTAATCTTTCCTCCTATTAAATACTTTTCTTTAATTATGCATGTTGATTTTCTCTGGTCCCTCTGCAATTGTAACAAACCAACTCAATTTTGCCAGGTTTGGTTAGGCTCACTCCCAGCTTCCTGGGAAAAGAAAAGAACTCTAGTGAGAATTCCACACCATGGCTGGATATCCCTTTTACACCTCCTGAAAAGAAATGCCATGAATCTTTTAACAAGATTTCTATTAATTCATGAGATCTTCAAATGTTCTCGTATTGTTCTTGCCCTTCTCCTCCCCACCCCCACCCCCCTGCTTCTTTTTCTTCATCATATTTTCAACTTGTGAGTTCCTGCTGGCATTTTTAAGCTTTGCCTCCCTAGTGAAAACAATTGTATCAGAAACATTAAATCAGAATTTTCGAGCAGTACACCTAGTCTCGCTAGCTAACTGTTTAAAAAACAAATCAGCAAGATGGAAAAACATGAAATAGTAAGAAAAACAATTGTTTTCACCCTATTCTATTCCCTTCATTATCAGTCCTGCTCATTGCTTTTTTTTTTTTTTTTTTTGAAATAATATGATGTTTGTTGATGTTAAAAACAGGATGCATATCAAGGTAGAAGGCAAAAGTTCTAAAGAGATTATAGTTACTACATTTAAGTCCAATTTTTAAGTAATTCTGCTATTTTTGAACTTTCAAATGATCCTTTGTGAAAAAAGACAATCCTCAAGTAAGTGCACTTAGTGCAAAGGAAGAAAATTCCATTGAAGCTGCTGAAAGCACTGTAGTCTCCTGTTCTCTTCAAAGTGAGCTACTAGAAGGGTGTGGGAGACCTACAGTGGTCAGGTAGAATACGCACATTACTGACGAGCTCTTTCAACAGTCAGAGAACCCTTTGAAATATTTTATACTGGAGCAAGGGCAAAATGAAAACTCAGTTCACTCAGCTTCTCTGTAAAATGCACTGAGCTGAGAATGGGCTCATTTTCATCAACGGTGACAATTAATTATGGGTAACAGATGTTAACTATGAATCTGAAAGGCCATTCAACATGTAATTTATTAAAAAGAAGCTATTTTCCTAGAAGCTAAATTCTCTACAATGTTGACTATAAATGAAAAAATAGTTCAGGAGAACAAAAATGTATTGTGATATTAGCAGAAGCTCAGATCAAATACAACTATCTTGGAGAAAGGAGTCATATACTTAAGCAAGGATCCTACTTTTAGGAGTCTTACATTATTTTGACATCATATTTTAGAGGCATGTTTAATCTATGATGCAGCCAAGTTTACCAAATTATAACTTTTATTATGATCAGCTCCACTTTAGAAATACCACGTTTCTAAAACAGCAAATAATGTGGTCTACTTGCTCTTTTCTTAGGATACTAAAAGTATGTCTTTGAAATTGGGTTAAATTCTTCTCTTCAGTACATATTTAAATGTGATACGGGTGGCTCTGGTCGAGAAGAGGGATATAAAGCTTCCTACTTCTCAAGGGAGCTTTCGAGTGGAATGGCACTGGATTGTTTATTAGAACAGATCAGTACAGTGGGTCAACTCCTATTTCACTAGAAGGGGAAAAGAAAGACCGACCTCTTATGTTTAATCATGTTAAATGAACTTATCCAGTTTCTGGGTTTGCTGCCACTTTGCTGATGAAAAGGGCAAATGTGTTTCATTCCTACGTGCCTCTGACATGGAAAGATTATCACCTACTATATCTAGAAGGAAAAGCAGGTTTTGTGACGGATTATGACTCTAAATTTTTTCTTTTCCACACCAGGCACTTTGGACTTCTCTGAAATCCCTGCCAGCTGAAAATATATCCAAAGAGAAAAGATGAAAACGTAACAAAATGTCTACAAAGGAATATTATCTGCAGTACCCCAGGTACTATGCTAGCATTCCTGCCTTTAATAAATAATAAGTAATATTATAAGTAACATAACAAGTAACAAATCTATAAAGAGTTTTGAAACATAAGCCGGAGAAGGCAGGATATATTTCAATTTATTTTACTCTCTGGAGTCCGAAATTCTTTGTGAGAACTTTATAAATATTTAAAATGACCATCATGTAAATGTAATTAAAGAACACGAGATGGAGAATATGAAAATTCCTCCTTTCATTTGTGAGGTGGTTGCTATTTCTCTGGTGTATTGGCAGAGACAACTTAGAAAAGGTTTTCTATTTGTTTATTCTGGGATTGTTAGTGGCTGGCAAGGAGTTGAGTTTTCATTTTTATATTATTCTATTTTATTTTATTATTTGTTCATAAAAGGTGGAGTTGTTTGGTATTTAGTTTCAGGGAGATCACAGAAATCTGGCTAAAAATCTATCTTGATCTGCAGTTCTTTCCCCACATATATTTTCTGGATAATCAGGATAAACCTCATCTCATCCAGTCTGTTCCAGTCTTGCTCAAACCATTCCTCACGGATCCACCTTCCTTTACTTCGGAAGACATCCTACTTGGCAGCCATAGCCCCCAGTCGGCCCTCCCACGTCCTGCTACTTCCTCCCTGCCCCTCGTGCAAAACTCCACCCAACATTCTTCAGATGATTATCATTAATCTTTATTAACCAGAACAGATTTGGTGAACTTTATTCATCCTCCCCAGATCTGGAATGATATGACTTGAACTTGCTAGAGGTTCATTCTATATCTGAGGCAAAAAGAATACTTTAACAACACTTTTGAACGTTATACATTTTGGCAACGGATATACTTTTAGATGCTTTTATAGCCAAGGTTAATGTCTGGATTTTGCCACTTTCTGTTTTTCTATCTAGAATTATTATTATTTTGTAATTTCACTAGTTGGCTTTCAGAGGACATTTGCATTCTTGGGGAAAGAAAATAAGGTTAACAGGCACACAGTATCTGTGAAAGTAAGGGCCACATGATTTTAGAATTTTTAAATTACAAAGCAACTTGCTGAGTCATTCCTGCTTTTTTTTTAAAGAAAAATGTTAAAAAAATCTGAAAGGCCAGAATTCATGGCAATACTTACAAGAATTGAATGATATATAGTACTAGAGTATTTTTTAATGCTATATATAAAACGGTAATAATATTGATAAAAATAACTCTGCTTATTACTAAATAACTTAAGTCACAATGATTTTATTCCCTCAGATGGCAGAGAAGTTTCCTCCATCTGCATGTTGGTCTAACCCATGTTACTTGCCATGTTACTTCCAAGACCTACCCCATCCTATCTCCCTAACTCTTCTTCACCCCACACTATTGACTCCAGAGCATATATTGTCCCAGTATGGGCCTTCGTACATTTACCCTATAGGTGTAAGATTTGTTTGTTTGTTTTTCTATTTAATTACAAACCACCCCCTACATTCATCTGGCCAAATCTCTCTCTCTTTCCCTCTCTTTTTTCCAGTCTAATTCAAATTTCCTACCTGAAGTATTTTCCTAGCATGCCAGCTGAAACTTATTTTTCCTCATGCACTTTACCACAGTTTCTCTATTTCAACTAGTGTAACATGCTTCAACAGAGTAGACTAATCACATATATGTGTTTCCACTGACAGGTATACTTCTTGAGGCAAAAATTTATTCCTTTTACAGATGTCCTATTTGTTTATGACTATTAGCAATTTTTTTATATTTAATATTGAGAAAATTTTAAAATATTTATTCATTAGTTTTAAAATAACAATACTAAAGCCATTATGGTACATATTTTTATAAAAAAATATATATTTCCAAAACAGAAGACAATTTGTGTATATAGTGGTGTTTTTTTATTATTTTGCAAACCTTACTGATGTGTGACTGTATTCTCCCATCTGCTTCTGCATTCAATCTATTGCAATATATTGGTTTGGTTGAAGCATATAAAGAAAATGGGCCTTCACGAAGATATGTCATTGAAAAAATGAGAAGTTAATATCCTTTTCAGAGAATTGTGAATATTCTTTTTTAATATTATGCCAAAACTTAACAGATGGCAATAGTTTCTTAGAGGTTAGTTGAACGTGGAATCTAAAACTGTATTAATAAATTTTTTATACTCTATAACATTAAAATCCATTGATCTATCTTGCATTTTATGCATCTTTTATCCATGTAAGATTTTGTTACATTGTGCATTGGGCGTTCACTGAGTTATGATGTTCTTCCAAAGTCGACACATTTCATCATAATTGTGTTGGGGGCTCCTAAGACCATACTCAGGCTCAATTCACTAGAAGGAGTCACACAGGAATGTGGTTAATTCTATCAGCAACAACATGTGACAGCACATGCAAAGTACTGCCAACCAGAGAAGTTCCCCTGAATCTTGATGGCCAGAGTTTTTACTGGGGAGTCAGTCACGAAGACATACAATCCTCTTATAACTGATTCTAGCTTCTCATCTTCAGCTTCCAAGAGGTCAGACTGATTCAGCATAATCCAGGAACTCAGGGATACAAAACACTCTTTTCGGGCAAGATATTACAAGGTTCATATGTATGTTATCTACTATGAGCTAGTCAAAGGCCAGTTCTTTCTTTGGAATGTGCAGAATTGAACAACCTGCCCTCTGAGTCAAATCTTTACTGCACGATAATATAGCAAAATATTACATTTGTTAATATCATCGTCACCAACCTCATCACAAAAATCTTCACGAATTAGAAAGTTGTTAAGCTCTTAATAATAGATATAAGCTTTTCAAAATTTCTTATGTTCCTTTGAAAGTTCAAACATTATCATTGCTAACAAATATTGTTAATTGTTTTCCTTGAAATGACAGGCTCAGTTCCTTCATCACTTTTGAGAGAACATACATCAAAAGCCCAAGTCCAAATAAATAACCAAAATTTGTCTAACAGTTATTCTTCAAGGAAAAAAAAAATGCCATTCAATGAAAAAAAGTGGCTAATTTAGCCTGTAAACCAAAGAAGGCTACAATCACTTTTTGTCTTCATAACATCATATTTTGGTTTGCATTAGTAGTACTTTATGTGTATTTCCCATATTAGCACATAAAATTTTAATGAGATGTATTCTAGGGTTGAGATTTAGTAAAATTAATTAGTTTTATTGTCTCATATTCTTAAGTGAAACCAGCTTTTTTTCCCCTGTAAGTTCATGGCAGTGAAGAACACAATAATTACTAGTGTAGTTTACTACCACTGTCTTTCCTCCAATGTTAAGGCATGAGCAATTTTACCCGCCATAGATTTTGCATAATTTGTGCAATGTTAACACAGTAATAAGGAAAAATATTATGATGTTATTAGAATAGTTTTGACCTCATGGGTCTCCTAAAATTGTCTCAAGGACTCTCCAGGCTTACGTGGATCATATATCGAGAACTTCTGTTTTAGACAAGTCATTTGTCCCCTTGATAAAAGACATGCTTTCAATAGAGTTTTGTTTAAACCCATAGAAGAATGATGTTTATTTTTGATTCCACTCGAGGAAGTTTAGGTGTTTTAAAGCATTGAATTGATTGGAATAAACGGTCCCTGAAAGTCATAGCCATAGAATATAAAACAATGAAAAAAAATCTTTTGGGCCCCCCAAACTTATATGCTTGTGTTGCACATGTGGTAGAGGAAACTCAAAAAAAACCTGAGCACTGTAGTAAATTGGAAAAATGACCACTATTCCAGCATTATCAAATGTCATATATTCTGAAATTAATTTATAATACAAAACTAGTATAACTGTAAGTCACATAAGAATTCTAAAACTATGATTGAAAGACTGATTTTCACTCCTCCTTTTTCATACTTGTTAAACTTTCATTTTTTGATTCCTAAGAGTTGAAAATATTTTTAATATTTTTCTTGCTTTTCTCTTCTGCTGTCTTTATAGTGAGACATAATTTGGACAGGAGCCGTTTTCCTATCACACACTAACTCCCTTCCCCAGAAAATGGGATTGTGTAAAGTTGATTGCATAATGCTGTTGTTTTCATGTGCTGTAGAAAATTTGACTGTTTTCACATGCTGTAGCAAAGTTGATTAATCTACTCACACCCATTATGTCTATATTGTCAAGAAATCCAAAGTAAATTATATAGGGTCATTAATCAAAAGCTAAGGAAAAGATTTATCTTTTTAGATTTTCTTACACTATTCTTTTTTTTTTTAGCTTCTATAATTGAAATCTAGAAGATTTTGCTCCAAAAGTGGTTAGTTACATTATTCATATTCCCATTTTAAAAGTCTGTTTATAGTAAGCACTTTTGATTATTAAAGGTTAAAATATTTGTAGAGACTACCCTTATGCTTGAGCATGATCTTAATTAAGTAGAAAGAAAGCTATCTTTTTTCATAGGAAGCATAGCATCTGTAAATATTATATCTCACAATTAATATATTATGTAAATGGTCAGCAGTTACATATAAAAACTATCATCATTTCTTTGTCTTAAAGAAGATTGGTATGAAGTGACGGATAAAGTTTTCCTTGTTAGCTTATACATGTCCCATACTAAAATTAAAATATAAAAAAGGAAACCTTACATTTTCTCATCTTACAGGCAGTAGAAATGAAAGTGATGTTACTTTTTGTGATATATAATATGCCTAGAATGAGGACTTAGCTCAAAGAACTTTCAAATTTGTAAGATAAAATAACATAAACAATTGATGCAAAATAGAAAATCTGTTATAGGAGAGGACCAAAAAGAGTTTAAAAGTCATAATAATCAGATATGGGTCATTAGGAAAGATTCCTCAATGAGAGTAACATTTGAGTTGGAACCTAAAGCAAGCAGAAAATTGGGGCAGGTAGATATATGTATTTGAAAGGCAAAGCAAATGAGAAGAATGACCTAATATTAGAAGCAGAAGGAGAAGCTTAGTTTTAATGAGGAATGAATAGTAAAATTTGTATAGAGTATGGAAAGAATATATGTGCAAGAGAGCAGGAGAGAAAAAAGAAAAAGGAGAGGCACCTAAGATGCCTTTTACAACAAATAAATAATTTGGACACACATACTAACGCACGCGCACGCACACACACACAGACACACACACACACACACACACACGAGAAATAAGCAAAACGAACGAATTTAGATTTAAGGTTGTCAAGGTCAAAAAAAAAATGAGTTCATATTTGGATACATATTTTCATCAATGTTTATCAACAGTACGCCTGCCTATGTAAATCCTGTCTTCAGATTCAAATAGTTGATTACGTGAAAATAATATTAAAAGATAACTATATTGCTAACTGAATGAGCACAGGCTTTGGAATTAAAGACAGACTGACTCTTGAATCTGCTTCTCTTTCTAGTATACTTGACTCCTCACCTTTCTCTCGATCTCTCTCTGGGTTATGTCATCATCGCTCATGAACTGCAGACCCAAAGTCTGCAGGGTGCCATCATTCTACAGTGCAGGAGACTCTCAGGTGCCTTGGGATGGGTTAGCTTAGATGTAAATGGAGCATTTGAAATTCCATAGTGTGTTTTTTCATTTGACTGTGTACTTGAGTTAAAGCTGCTCAGGAGATCGCAAGCAACATGAGCCAATGACAAGTAACCCAGTAAAGACCCTTGTTTGGTTTTAAGAGTGAATTCCAACCACACAGTCAGAGGCAGGGAGGAGGAGTGACAGTCAATGACAACACCAGAAAATATGCCTATGAATCTTAGACAGATCATGCAGTATTTGGTGGGGTATGTGTATAAAACCTAAAGCGTAAAAGGGAATTGAGAGAATTCTGTGCAGGCTGCCTGCTCAGGTTATATGGCTGATTCCCATTGTAGTAAGTTTTCTAAGATAAATTACATCTTTGATAAAGGGGTCTAATATTTTTCTTCATTAATGTTCTTTGACTTTGTTCTGAACTGTGTCTTATTTATTATAGATATAGGTTTCCAACATATTATATTTTCATTAAACCTTTAATAAGTACTTATTTACCCAATGCCATCATCCCCTAGAGCTAAAAACAATATCGCCAATATTATTAGAACAGTTCTAGATTTGCTTTTAGAATTGGGTCCTGGAAAAGAATACATATCAATCATTTAATTTGATAATTCATGTAATTGATTTTTAAGTTGGAACAAGGTCAGCTCATCTAGAAGTGAACAACTGATTTACTGAAAAACTGATTAACAAGAGTTAGAGAAATATACATCATTTAAATAGAGTTTGTTTGGTAATGATAGCAAACCAAACTTTAAAACTCTAAACATGTTTAATTAAAATAGTAATTTTTGCAGAGCTATATTTGAACAGGCAATACAGTTCCAGCAATTATCTATAGTTATGCAGCTCCAATCACAGAATAATAGAGGTTTCAATGTCACTAAGCATAATAAGGATAATTACTCTTCCATTATTCTGATGGGCATGTAATTAGCAACTTAAAAAAAACTTGCATAGGAATATAACAGCCATGGTTCCAATAAAGGCAGTGTAAGCAGCTGGATTAGTTGTATTGTAGTTAAAACTAACCTTTTTCATTGCAGTTTTAAATTCCATACTAGCACTTTTTCAGCTAATGCCTATTTTTGCCTTTGTAAGCACTGGGAAAATCCCCATTACCACAATATCTACAGTATGTCTCTGGACCTCATGTTTTGCCTTAGAAATCTTATCTTGATTCACAGGAGACATCTACTTTCCCTTCTTTAAGATGTTAAAAGATAAAGTGAGGCACGTTGAAATTTTTAGGAGCTCATTTGTGCAAATATCAACTTGAATCAGGCAGCACCAAACTAGAAGTTGTTAGGCAGGAGAGCTCCACCAACAGGAGCTAAAAGCAAAGTTTTTATAGAGAAGACCCAGAAGAAAAACACAGATGTTATTTGATTGGCTATTTCTTAAGCTGTTGCATTATTTGGGAAAGTCTAGCTAGCTGTTTGTGATTAGTCGTTATCTTCATGAACTTGGAACAAGTTCAATTTAATTGTCAAGTTCTTAATATTTTTCTTAGAGATTTTTCGGAGATATTTATATGAGAAAGATAGTAACTGTCATATATAGTGTACATATAATCAATTGATTGCATTATAATATAGTTTATTTTGCCTTTAGCATGAAGGTTTTTAAATTATACTGTTAAATCCAGTCATTTTAACGTAGAAATGTTTATTGTACCTCCTTTTTCCTTTCTGTGTGTGTTCTTTTTTTACATTTTATTTTTGTATTTTTTCCCCTCCCCTCTCCCCATCCCTCTGGTAACCACTAGTCCATTGTCCACATCCATGAGTCTCTGTTTGTTTGTCCTGTTCATTTGTTGCTTTTAGGTTTACATCTCACATATAAGTGATATCATATGACTTTCAACCTTTTCTGTCTGGCTTATTTTGCTTAGTATATTTATTATACTTCCAAAGTTAGAAATTAATGCCTTTCCCCAAATTTTCCTAAAAATCTAACTGTTATTCTAGTGTATAATAACATATTTGAATATATTATAAATTATGTATTTTTGCTTCCAGTCTAAGTTAAAGATCTAAATTGCTTTTTCAAGTTGCTGACTTGTTTGTCCCAATACCACATGTTGAAAGAAATGTAAATTTTAAATAAAAACTAAAGCTTTGGTTGAAAACCACTTGTTTTCAAGTAACACAAAACATCTCTAAACTGCCTTAAGGAAAACCAGCCAACAATAATTGAATGAAAGTAGTGGTTGTATGGGAGGAATAAGGAATGAATGAGTATCTTTTGGAACTTAAATCAGTGAATATAGTCAAACACCGTAGATAATGGAAACAAAAATGAAAATACTGTCATGAACCAAGATAACTATGCTCTCCATTCTCTTTTCTCTGGGGTGTGCCCAAATCTGTCCCACTGTACATGTCCGCCTGACTCTTCTGCAGCATCTTTATCTGGCCCAAATATGGCTACACCTACCCTAGGTTCAGTGTCTAAAGTTAAATAATACAACCTCCCTAACCCCTGATCCTAAGCTTACTGGAACAACAGGCCTCTGAAAAGGTCCCCACTTAATCAGGTATCTATTAGATGGTCTAATTAGATATGATTGGGGCCAGAGTCATGAAGGATACACATATGTGTGGCTCTCATAGGGACAGTTGTCAGAGCAAAATGTAGGGGTGAGGCAGGCACCACACAGTCAGTCTATTCCCAACACTGAGGAGGTGAGTAAAGTGTAATTGAAAGGCTACTTCAATAACCATGGTTTACACTCTAAGGACAGTATCTAACAAATAATGTTTAATATATGTCGAGTGAACAAAATTAAACATTTAAAAAATTACTCATTTTCTTTAGATCGTGAATTCGTTCAGGTTATTAAATATAATGTAATTCATATGTGTAAACATTATTAGTAGTGTATCTATCACATAAACCATACATATTTATGTCTGTTAATTATTATTATATCTCAATTTATTAAACGGATGTTTGTTTTATTTTTACATGAATGTTAATGTTTATAATCATTTATAAAATGTTAGAGAAAGAGCCTCATTTTACTGATTTAGCATATTAATCACATTAATTGATTCTCTTTAGTTTTTGTTTCAAGTCAGATATCAACTAACTTTTAATAATGTTATATATGTTCTATTCCTCATCCTTTCTTCCTCAATGTCCTGCTTTTCTCCCTAAAATGCCTCTTAGTCCCCTTACCTCTCAATATACTTTTAATATAGGGGTTAAAGGGGAGAAAATAATTGGAAATTTAACTCTAATTTATCATTCTTTGCTATTTGCATACTTCTTTAAAAGTTAAAGTCCAATTGACATAGAGGCACATGAATATTTAATAAAGGATCTTTGAGATATCTTTTGCTAAAAGATTTTTTATTCTAGATCAACATTCTGTCATCTTGCTACATGTTAAATTACTTCTTAGGTAAACATGTCAAGACAATATATTTTTTCTTTACTGTTGATTAGCCAAATATGTCATATTAATTTTTATTTAAATATTAAAATTAATGTTTGCTATTTATACATTTTTTCTTCTTTTTTGACTTTAACCAATGAGAGATTAGGAAAAAGCTGTTCTTTCTTCTTTTTTCTGGATGGAGACAGACCAAAAGTGATATTTTCAAATAGGTTTCAGAGAATATGTACATTGTTTTGTAGACGAATTCCATAGGAATTGTTAGGGATTTATTTTAAGATGTGTAATATCAAATTTCCAAAGACTTCCATTAGAAAGATATGACAATTAATTTGTATTTATAGGCTTAAATAATTTTGTCGAAATAAAAATATTTTAGACTATAATCCTGTTTCATAGTTTCTCTCTAATGTAACATATAGGATTTAAAATGTTTCTATTTGTCTTCAAAATTTAATAAGATTTACTGTGGAGTATATCACCCTTCAAACATTCAGCTATCTTTCTCATAATATGCATTTTATCATAGTGTGCCAAAATCAGATTTTAAAAATGTTATTTCTACAAATTTATAATATGTTAGTGACTATAAAAAGAAAATATTTTAAAATGCAGGTCTGGCCCTTTTATTAACCATTTTGTTTATTGACAACTTGAGTGTTCTTGAAACATACTTCTATAACAAGCCACCAATGCAAATTGAAAGAAACAGTAACTGCCAATAATGAACCCTTCCTGTGCCATATCAAGATGCGTTAAAGCCCACACACAGTACAAAGACACTAGCATTACAGAATTTTTTGCTACATTAATTTAATTTTGTTACTATATTTATGTCAACATATTACTTCTGGCCCACAATCAAGACAGTTTTGGACTACTTAGTCTGTTTAGTTTTTTAACCCATTTCCCGTTTGCCCCAAGAATACTCGCCAGCAGCTCTTGCAGCTGCAGTGTTTATTCCGAGATAACTCGCGGATTACAGTCCTAACCTTACGCCAGTGGTCAGATGTACTGAAATCTTACTGCAAAATACACACATACATCCAAAGAACCTGTGATGGGATTAAGAAGTGATTAAAAATTTGGTAAATTTGACTACATAAAAACCAATATTTGAAATTAAAATAACTTCATAAACAAAACTGAGAATCAGAGACAAACCAAATAAAATACTTGCAACATATCTGTCAAAGTACCCTTGTCCTAATTGCTGTGCAAATCAATAAGAAAAAGATGAACATCAGGGTAGTAGAGAACATCAAGGCATGGAGAGAATTCATCCAGAATGAGGGCAGAATAAACTTACATGGCAAATCAATACATGGAAATCTTCAGTTTCAATAGTCAAAGCAATCATGTCTAGAAGATAATTACTCAGTCTCTAGAAATGGACAACAGACATTGCCCTCCGCTCACACACTTTTAATGTCAGTCACATTTGATAAGAACCTTGTATTCATTTGCATAGAACCATTAAATGCTAGAAGAGGCAGGAATCTTAGAAATACTTTAGTCTCAACCTGCGTTCTACAGGATATTATTTTGAATTACCAGGACAAATTGTCAAGCTTTCAAACTTCAAGATGAGCAGGTTAACAATATACTCTAATTTCAAATTATTCAAGGGACTGATATTTGTTTCTGAAACCATGCTCTTCTTTGCAAAAATAATAACCACTAATAATAACCAATAGCTTTTAGTAGGACAGTTCCACGTAAGGAGATTCAAGTAATCACAGATTTTATTTTGGCCTCATACATTTCCAAACCATGAAAACCTTAGAAATTACAGCACTACTCTACTGTGAATCATTTTTATTATTCTACATATTAATAATAGGTTTGAATATGTTACATTAATACTGACCCACCATCTGTTTTTAGAGATAAAGTTTTACCAGAAAACAGTCATGTGTATTCACCTATGAGTTGTCTCTGGCTGATTTTACAATACAATGACAGAGCTGAGTAGTTAACAGAGGCCATAGGGCCCGCAAGCCTAACATGTACAGTTGAGCTCTTTATAGACAAAATTTTGCTAAACTCTAGTTTAAAGCATGACTCAGCAAACTTCCAACATCACAGATGATTCTCCTAATAACCATGCTAATACACAGATACAGAGAAATTCTTGTTGAGTTGCATAAATATGAGGATAATAACCACTGATCAATGTTCATAATGATAACTCTATTAATATATTTTGTCAGAAGTTTTTAGACTTTCTTTTACTAACCAAACTAGGTACCACCAGTGAGTTAGCAACAATGATTATCTTAGAAAAAATATTCCTAGTTCCCCATAATTTTCACTGTAGCATTGGTGATGAGTTTGAAAAATATGTAGGATCCATATATCCTAGAATTCTCAATCTGGAGTCTAGTGTTGCCATAAGTATTGTTTCTGGGTGAGAGAGCGAGAGAGAAAGACAGAGACAGAGACAGAGACAGAGACAGAGACAGAGACAGAGAGAGATAGAGAGAAAGGAAAATGGGAATATTTCTCAAGGATACTGTTTACTTCTAGATGGGCAAAAGAACATGATATCTGGAATAAAATTAGAACCAATCTTTAACCCCTTTCTCCCTGTCACATTATTTCTAAGTACAATCTTAAACACTCTGCTTTGCTCACTACGGTACTCCTTAAACGTCAAAGAGAATATTAAAGAAGTTCAAATGTAACTGGGGATATATTTGTTATAGATTTGTTTATTCAAAGAAATGGATGAAATTCAGTGATCACAAAATTTATGATGTACAGTTTTCAAATGTCTACCTTGAACCATGTAGGTAGTTTAAGATTTTAATAACATCATGGTGATTGCAAGGAATATGACCAGGCCATTATGGCATTGACACCATGAAGGGTATGATTTTATTATAGCAGAAAATTGAATATTTGGATTTTGGTATTTCTTAAGAGGGCCTATTATATGCATCTATCAAGGTGGACATGTGTTGCAGAGGAAAACAAGACTTCCTCTAGAGATAAAGTATCAGTAAAATCTTGTGAATTAGAATAAGAATCATAAAAGCAAGATGAACAAGATCCTTATTAAAAAGATGTTTTTTTGTTTTTCTAAATTTTAAAGGTGAGCTACAATGTTTTGCAACATGTTAACAGAAACCTTCAAAGCTAATTTCATATAGGAGCTATTTAGTCAATGAGTCAATTAACATTGAGGCTGCAGTCAGTTACCGGTGTTTGTGTGGTAGATAAAGCAATCACAGAGTTCTTGCCATATAAGCCATATAAGACAGGAAAGCAACCGATGCATTAAATGTCATTCCAGACTTATTCTTAAAGCATATGTGTATTGATCAGAGTGATGGTATAACTCCTACTCTATGAAATCTTTTTTGAAGAAAGAGATGTCTCAAAACTATGTTTTTCCATCCTTAACTTTTGGTAAATCCCCTAAATACTAAGTTAAAGGTTCTTCTTACTATTGCAATCACTGGTAAACTATGTGACAGGACATACTCTGCATATTACCATTTCAGTGCTTTTTATAAAGAAAAATTGGGAGACAGCCAACTTAATTTTTTCCAACAAAATGAAGTGGATTTTCTAGGTGTCCAGAGACCTACTCCTTACCACCACCCCCACTCCTCCTCCTCTTTTTTTTTTTTTTTTTACCAAACAAGACAGTAATGTTGCTGATAGGCGTAAAAAGGCAAAGTTTATCCATTGCTTGGCTTATGTGACAGATATATTTTAAATTTGCATGGTACATTTATGGAAGGAACTGGTGACTATGGTAATAAACACAGGCACCTTATATGCTTTTATATAGAAAACTTTAATTTGGATGAAGTATATTAAAATTTTTTTGATTGATTTTATTTTTTGAAAACATCTTGTGTTGAAAAAATATGCTTTCTTAATATACTGGAGATACTGTTATGACAATAAATGCATGCTGGATTTATTTCTTTTTAATTTATATCTTATCACTAATAGCGATTTGATAAGACTCTGCCTTAGTAGATGAAAATGAGACAATGGCCAAGTCAAAAGAGAGTTAAAGAAAATGAAATTTTGGAATTTATCCTGTGCTCAACTAGAACAGTTTCAAAAGTGCTTTAAACAGTGCTGGAGATTCTTGTTCATTAAAAAATACATATTTATGTGAGATAAGATATCATTTACTATTGCACATTTTTTAAAAAGTACAGAAACAGTTAGATTTGAGTTATAGCCTGCTGAGGGCTACCTTAAAAAAAGTAATTAGCCTCATTAACAAAATCTACCATAGAAGTTTACTGAACAGGTAGATTCTTTAGAAGTATAAAGCTTATCTGTATAACATTATGAAATAAAAATTTTTCTTACATTCTATAATTATGTTATATATGAATTATACAAGAATTTATGCCAATGAATTTATGCCAATAATTTCTGAAAATTTCAGAATTGTAATTTGCCATACTATTGAAAATCATTATTTTAGAAGTGAAACAAACTAAAACTGGAGCTTAATCGTACCAAGCTGTCTCTACGCGGCAGAGGCGCGAAGCATATCCTCTGCAAGCGAAAGCGCAGTTTTGCTTGAGGTAGGCTGGTGGCTATTATGTTGCATGTATTTACTTTTGTGGCTTTTGACTAGCAGCAGACCACTATTTATTTTGCCATTTACCACAATCAACAAAACATTCAAACCACCACCACTTTCTAACAACTAGCTGGATTATTAGAAATCACATAACAAATCGGCGAATTTTACTACTAAGCAAAATAACAAAATAGCAAATAGCAAAATTTCTGAATTTTTAAAAACAAAAAGTATGAATATTTCATGAGAGTGAGGGTCTACAAGATATTAGGTAATGCTAAGGTGTGTCACATGAATGAACCTCGGTGATGCTGCTGAGTTGATACATATCTACTTTAAATTGCTGCTCAATGTGCCAAGTTGCTGAGAATACTAGAAAACGGAGAGTAAATTCTGTCAATACTCTGAAATTTTCATTTTAGCCATTCGTGTAAAACTTTTCTTCCACTAAACCATTCACCCTCACTGCTATGAAGCTGTGAAATTGATTGACTGGATTTATGCCTCCCCTTCTATCCCTTCCCACCTTTTCGGTGACAATGTTAATAGCCTGTCAGATGACTAGATGTGAATAGTCAAATCCTGGCAGCAGGACTATGAAGAATTGAAGGGTACAAAGTTAAGCCTATTAAGTTATATAAATTTTTAAAAATTAATCGAGAAGTTAAGGTAATGAACTTTTGCTTACTTTGGGATATCTTCAATTTTTTATCATTGAGATGGCATGCCTCATATATCACAAAAATATATCAGCATAACAGAAGCAATTCTGTTGACACTTTAAATGTCTAAACATAACATTAATATTAGCATTTACTTGAAGAGGATGTGTTGCAGGGAAAAGTCATAGATTGGTTTCAGAAATCTTCATTAAAGAACTATCAACAAACTCAGTTCTGATGTCAAAAGTAGAATTTCTTTAAGCATTAACTACATTCTTTGGCAGAGCTTGGTAGCCAGATGACAAGTCTACATTTGATTCCTGTAATAGGAAAGACAATGTGGAAAAAATACTGCTTTCATTTGTCAACTATCACTGATTTTTGACAAAATAAAGTATAATCTTATTCAAAAGGGAAATTAAATTTATTTAAAATTAAATTAAGAGTTTAATTTTAAATTAAAAAGAGCTTTAACGACTGGGTGCACTGATAAAAAGTATTTAGAACAATACTCCAACAGCCATCGAAGAGGTGTATGCAATAATTTGATCAGTCCAGGTAAGTTTTGCTAGTGCAAGCGGATGAACTCACACAGAATATTGGGTTTGGAGTTAGGGAAAGCTAAGTGGCATAGCAACTCATGTTTATAACAGCTAAGAGTTGAAGAATGTTTAGCCTAAAGAATTTAAGAATAACATCAATTTAATTATAAGAATTCTATATAGGTGTAAGGTTGACCATGTGATTATTAACAAAATAAAAACGAGTCATATTTTTTTCTGAGCAAATGCTTTCCCAGAATTGTTCAGGACCCTGAAATGGTGCTGAACAACTGAGGTATTACTGCTTCCACATCTGGTTTTTGTTTTTGTTTTTATTTTTGTTTTTTTGGTAGGGGTCACTTCTTGTCTTGACTTTTCCATTCTCCGTTTAACAGAGATTACTGCTTACCCCCATTGACACCTTAATCTTTGTGATCTAACTTATTCAGTTCTTTTTCTTGTCTGGTACCAATATCTACCACTGATATTATCCTGCCCCGTGTGATCTTCTTCACAGTTGTTTCCAACATTCCACATGCAGTCCCGCTCCACTGCCTGGTGTGGATATTTATAATCAATGGCTATATGGTTTTTTACTAGTCTAGCTAACTATAAGTAGTCTATTGGATTTAGAGTTCAGTTGTGAATAGCCACTGCTTCTTAAAAGTAAGTGTATAAACATCTTTCTGTCCTGTTCTGTTTGTCTTCCTGCTCTTATCAATTTTTTGCACAGTGGGGCAGAGTTCACTGCATCAATCACATGGAGATGCTACAAGGTTCTCAGTGACAAAATCTATCTAAGATTGGTGGTGGTCAGGGTGGAGAAACAAACAGTTGAATGGCAGCTTCAGTACAGCAAAGGTAAGTACAGGAAAGATAAGCAATTCAGAATGGCCCCTGGCTATTAAATCTGACTTATTACATAAGACAAAAAGAACTTGTTCATTATCACCTCAAATAACCAGGCAGATGAGCCATGGAAACACATCTGGGTTAAGTAAAACTTAACTCCTTGATCAACTAGGATCTCAAGCTTCAGAGCCACAAGAAATATTCAAAAAGTGATATTGATATATCTAAGATAGTTGTTCTGAAAATGCTTTTGCCTAATTGGAGAAAATTTTACTCTCATCATCTCCAAAGGTATATATGTAAAAGAGAGTTTTCATCTGGGTTTAGCTTAGTGTTCAGAGGACTCCATTGTCCCATGGGTATGCTGGGTCATAAATTATATATTCCATCCTTATTTAATAAAAAATATTCCCAAAAGTATAAGAGACTCACATTCAGTGATCTAGTCAGGTCCTGAGTTGAGACTGCAGGATCATTTACAGGTAATTTTTCTAATGCTTTTTCTAGAGTACTCAAGCAAGCTTTTAATTACAATATTATTCCCATGAACATAACAACATCAGGAAAAATGAGGTACAGCTTATTTAATAATCATGATTGCTAACTCTAAAAACGTAATGGTAAATGTTTTGCTACATTCTTTTATATATATATATATATATATATATATATATATATATATATATATATATATATATATCCAGCAGAACTACATTTACGGAGAGAGGAAAATATGCTCTTCTTCTCTGGGACTTACGATGGGACAAAAACGTTACTGGGAGTCAATCTTTAACACATGCATAAAACAATTATTCCTGTATAGATTTCCTTTTCATGGTTTATCCAGTTTTATCAGTTTAGAACCATTGGCTTTGAATTAATTTTAAATAAAATTATTTTTGAAAATATATTTCAATAATATAAAAAGGGCCCGGACCCTTTATGGCACTGTGACCAAGCAATGCTATGGGCAGAATTACAGGATTTATAACAGAATATTCAGGTATTTGTTCACACTTACGCCTGCTCTGGAGATTCTTGAGAGTAGCACTGACTTCAAGCAACATTATTATCAGAAATATGCCCTCCAATCTCTCTTTAAGTAGGAGGGATTAAAATATTCTACATACCATGAATAATTTCAAAACAGCAAGATCAGAAATAGCAGATTTTAAGATGTACCACTAATTATTGTCTGAAGGTAGAGAATGATTACTGGCTAGACACTTTACCACATCCACTCATTAACTGAAATACCATAATCTTGGTTTTACCAATACTACTCCATAGCTGGAAGTGAGTGTTAATGTATTACACCTCATTGAGTATAAAGAACATCTACCTGTTATTTTAAATTTTATTTTTAAAGTGTACACTCTTACCTCTATCAAGCAATGCTGTAGCCAAATATTAAGAAAGCAGCCTGTAACACTGGACATTTTCTTTCTGTTCAAATTCACATTTTCAAAGGTTAACAGCTTAGTTAAATTTACCATCCCAAGAAAGTCCTTACTAGGTCTGAAGAATTGCTTGGTACTCAGATGCTTAGTTATGAGAATAAAAATCTCTGTAGAACAGAAATTGAATGTCAAGAGTTCCTTTCCAACATAAGACTTTCAGAAAAAAAAACCATAACTAAAAATGGGGGATTTATGTGGAAATAATTGAGACACTTTGAACTCAGTAGTATGAATTTTCAGAGATTTGTTCTTATGAATGCCTAGCACAATGTACTTTGATACATGAATTTAAGTGTAAAAAAAAATTAACTAATTTCTAAAATTGGGAATTCACAGATCATCAAACTCAATTCTCTCTTGATTCAAAAATGCCTGCTGCCTTTGTGAATGAGAGGCATTTGACCTCTTCTTGGCCACAGCTAGAGTTTTCTACTATGGAACATTTCTAATGGATTTAAAGTTGTTTCTCACAGTTCCAAAACCCGCCCTGTCTCCTCCTGCCCATGGGAATGATATAGCACGGGTATTTTCTCTCTTCCATATGATGACAACTTAAATATTTAAGATAGCTCTCTTATTGTTCATAAGGTAATTTTACATATCCCATAAATTATAGAGCTTCTTCATCACTGTGCTGGGGACACATATTTTTCGGTCAGTACCTTTCTTTACATATTCTATGTCACATTGTTAACCCAATGTAATCTTACTATTTAGAAAACCACTATCATTTGAACTGTTACGAGGGTAAGCCTTCATTACTTTTTGTTTTAGAAGTTGTTATTTGAATGTGAACATTTATATGTGTTAAATTTCATTGTCATCGCCTCCTCTATCCATGGTTTCTGCTGAGCTGACTCCAGTTCATGTGAACCTAATCTCTGACCACAACTGATTGGACTGAGAGTGGTTCCACACTTATATACGCAAGAACAGTTTTTTGATTGACTATTCAGGGACATGTCTCTTTGGTGACCTATATCAAAAAGATAAGAAGAGCCGATTGGGTCAGTCATCTCAGGAACTAAAACAAAGGTGGTGTATCTCAGAGTGTGATAGGTATACCAATGGCACCATACAAAATTACTTTAGATGGTATGTGTGTGATTGAAACAAAAGTGTTAAACATTTTTACTTTTCTATGTATTAGTAAAAACTGGCTGTGATTATTTGGAGCAATTTTTACGGACTGTGATTATTTGGAGCAGTTTAAGGAAAAAAAAGAATTAATTTAAAGGTAGTTTTAAAAAATGCTAAGCAAATAAAGAGCCCTAACAAAAATGAGTGACTGGAACATATTTTGAGGCTAGTTCCCTTGAAATTAGTTTTTACTACGAAATATGTGTAACTATCCTTTCTAATAATACACATATCCAAATTTTATAATCATGTGTTCCATATCTCCTTTAAGTCACTGATAAATTGGGGGATGTGATCTATAGGGGAAAAAAAGGAAACTACCAATTATTGGTGTGTATTTTCTATCAGGTAAAGTCCCACTCTTCACAGATCGGCTATGGCAGAGCCTCCCCAATCCACCAGAGCAGACTTCCTAATTCCATCTCTGTGTCCGCTTAGCTGTTTGTTTGCATTTCCTTTTTCGAAGTTTTAGAATCATGTCTATTTTGTTGACATTCTAGAAATATATCAATATATGTACATAACATCCGAGGTGTAGTGTTATTTTTTAATTAAACAAAAGATTGTTGTTGAAACCCTATAATCATTAGACAACTGATTTCTTCATACAAAGGGTGATAGGTAAAGGTAAAGTTAGAACTATCAAAAGATCTGGAAAGGTAATCTGTCTATGATGAAAAAATATGGGACAAAGTAAAAAGAGAAGGCAAGGCAGACATAAATTTGAATTACAGCTGTTACATTTACTAGCTAAGTGAACTAAAGCAAATCGTTTGTCATTTCCGAGTCTCAAATTTCTTGTCTGTAAAATAAGGACTTGCGTGTATAGTGCCAAGGATAAAGTAAATCCACTCAGTAACTATAATCAATAACATTGTTGTATTTTTCTTACTTCTTAATTCAGAAAACAAATTGATGCCAGGTTTTGAGAATAAATTTTCTTATGACTCATAAAAAGCAATGTTGTATTTACTAGTATTTCCTCTTAAGTAAAGAATCAAATAAATAGTATCAGTAGAACTCACTTTATAATGAATCTTATGAATGATCTGAAAGTTACAAATAATTAAAGAGAACACAATTGAGTTATTTATTTTATAGTTTCCCATGTTATAAACAATTACAATTTGGATTCTTATCAGTTTATTGATATTGGGGTTCTTTTTATTTTTATCTGAAAAGCATTATTTTTTAATCAGAAAAAGACCTTTCTGATTAAAAAGCCCTACCCTGGTAAAAATATATTTCAATTAAAATGAGATTAATTAATTAGAACTGCTTTAATTCTGATAAGAATTCATAGTTATAAAATCCTTATAGAGACTATAAGGTACAAGATATCTAAGGTAATCTTTCTGACAGTAATATTAAATCAGACTAGTTTTATTTTTCCCATATTAAATCCAGATCTCCTCAGGGCATTTTCTAATATATCTAAATGGAAATTGGTTGGCTTTTTATTTTAATAATTTTACCACTAGTGTTTACCTACATGCAATTTCAGAAATTTAAAGTCAATGAAATCATTTGTACTCAAATGCATTTAGAAAAGGAAAATATGCAGCAATGAAATTTTAATTTGTGTTTCTTATAGGCTAATGCATAGGAAGATTTAAAAAGAAAATGATGGGGAGTAAAATATGATATCTTTCTTAATATACAAGTAGAACTGGAATATCTTTTATGTTTCTTTGTAGTTAATTATTGCCGCTATGGCAGACAAGTTAAGTTTAGAATGTGTCCCTCTGTAGGGTAAGACTGTGAAATGTATGAGCATTTTCAGGGGCATGTAATATAATTAGAAAAATCTGTGGTGAATCAATGACATCAGCAAAGACATTAAAAACCCAGTCATGGCCCTTTTGAAAAATCAAATTATATTACCTGGAAACCCTGAGAAAACCAGTGAACTTAGTCACAAAGGTAAAATAAGGAGGTTGAAGTGTCAATATTTCACAACCCCATGTTCTCAGCTATCTATGAGTTGTCCTACAGCGACCTGGTATCAGGTAATTGAAAGCAAGATACTCCTACATATATTGTTCCTTACTGTGTGTTATTTAACAAGGAATGGTAGTTGTACATCCAGAAGCCATGCTTAAGGATAGATTACTACTTAGGTGATGCAGATGGCTTATACTGCTGCTAAATATAAAGAACCCAACCATGGGAACACGAACTGTTAAGCCAAGTCAGACTATACTGCTCCTCTACTTATAATCCTTCGATGGTTTCCCATCTCACTCAAAATAAAAGCCCACATCCTTTCAATGATCTACAAAGTCACAGTGGGGCTCCCATTGCCTCTCTGACCTCAAACCCTTCTACTCTTCTCCTTGCTCATTCTGTTCTGGCCACACTGGCTTTATTCTGAAAACCTTTGCATGCGTTCTCCTTCCCTTTTGGCTCCCAGCAGAGCCATAAGTGCACCACCACCCCCCACCACCACCACCACACATACACACATGCACTCAGATAGTGCCATTAATTTTCTTGGGCTCTACTGCATACCCACACCATTCTATCCTAACCTTACATGAGACAAGCATATTTTCTATCCCGAGTGTCGGACACAGATAGCCACCTCACATTTAGCAAACTATGTCAAAATCATGCCATATGCTAGGAGAGGAGATGATGAGTAAAGTCATATCAGAGAAAAGAACTTTAGTTGTCTTACTCCAATGACAGTCCCCACGGTATTACTGCTCCCAACAGATATCCAAGGAAGGAGGGCTGCTCGTCTAGATCTCTCACAAGAAGTTTAAGCTAGCCTTTTTTTGTGTGTTCTCTCCCTCTCTTTGTCTTCACTATTAGGATCCATGAAAATCCCCTATAAATTTAAAAAAAAAAAAATACTAAATTGTAATCGAATGTGTCCCTTTCTGTGTGGTTTCTTTGCTTTTACCTGCATAGACGCTACTGCAGAACTCAGACCAGCCCAGAGGTTATAATGTGAGGAGAGCTTACCAACTCAGTGAGCCTAATGCACAGTTAAGGCTGTCTGTCTTCTAAGGCCACTTTTGGTTTCCTGGGAGAGTACAGGAAAATTACTCTGGGAGGCTTGATTCCTTAAAGGTCCTGTCACAAAAATTTAGATGGAAGTCACTTTGATAATTATTAAAATTAAATTTATTGGGGTGACATTGGTTAATAAAATTATATGGGTTTCAAGTATATAATTCTATAATATGTCATATGTATATTACATTGTGTTCACCATCTAAAGTTAAATTTCCTTCTATCACCACATATTTGACCCTTTTTACCCTTATCTATCTCCTCCCCTATCCCCTCGCTTCCCTAAACTATTATCTGTGTAATTTTTAAAATTTTATTTCATTTTGACCTGATGGATTCTGTCTCTTTTCTCTCGTTGGGAGGCCTGAGTGGAGTTTCCCCCAAATACTGCACTTTCCCCTCAGTTTCAAGATGTAATATTGCCCTTCTCAATTTCTCTGGCTGAGAATTTTATCTACTTGACAACATCACTCACTGTTCTATTCTTATTCCTCCTTTAGTTTCTTTACTAGTAAGTCTTGCTCCAGCACAGACACATTGGCCCAGAGGGCCTTCAAACTTCACATACACATAGGACCTGGATAGAAATGCCCTAACTTGGTTTGGAACTGGGCAGGCCACAATGTGGCAATAAGCTCTTATATAATTGAAAAGCCATTTAGTGGAACTAAACTGGCAGCTCTAGAGATTTGTAGATGGGAAAGATTTTGACCCACAGCAACAAAGACTCTCCCCTTGGAACACTGCGGAAAGCGTACTTAAAAGTAGGGCCCCTTATGTTCTCATATCCCTGAGGGGCTCTTTTTGTTGTTGTTTGTTTTGTTTTGTTTTACCATTGGCAGATCTCTAAGAAAACTCACTTTGAATAGCTTTAGGACAATTGAGAGAGATTTCACATAGCTCCCCAGGCCTCTAAACTTTAAGATCAAATAACTGGACGGAGTATCAGAAATTCACAGACCAGACCCTAAGTCTTCTAAAAGACAGAATAAGGCATTTTTTTCTCCAAAATGTTTATGCTATGAGTGCTCACATATCAATTCAAAAGTTAGCTTTGAGAAAGAGAAATAAATAGAGAAAGAAGGTAGGGAAGAAAAAGAAAGAAGGAAGGAAGGAAGGAAAAAAGGAAGGAAGGAAAAAAGGAAGGAAGGAAGGAAGGAAGGAAGGAAGGAAATATGGGACTTAATGCTGACTTTTCCCTTGTTTTTAGTTTGTTTTTATCTGTCTTGTCCTCGCATTTTTATTCCAGTTATTTTCTCCTTTCTCTGCTCTCATTTCCTTTCAATCCCCATTTCCCTCTTTCAGGAAGCATGCATCTTCATCCTTGCTTGTGACAGAAATAAAACGAGCACCTCTCAAAGATGTTGTTAAAAAACAAAATAGTTTGTAACATCTATTTCCTACATATCGCACCACCAAATTCTCTCCTTAGCACATGACGAAGGGGAAATGGTTTGATCGCAGTCACTGACGGATGGAGCGTCAGTGTCAGGCTTTAATAAGATCCACCAGCTCCTGATTTTCTTCTGCCCTGAATACTCCCCAGACTGCCTCACAGGCACTGCAGACCCACTGTGAAGACTCACTCAGTTCCATTTCCAGTTTTCTCTGAAGCCCAATATGGGCCTTTGCCAGGCAGGAGGTTATTTCATGAAAACCAGCCAAGATTTCTTTTATTGCTTTTCATCACTTGACTCTTGGTTAAGCCTCTGGTGGGAAATTTTCAAGGTTGCCATCGGTATCTATAGCTCAAGGAGGACAATTACACTCTGTAATTAGAAGCTTCACTGCAGCTTTAGACTGGAAATGTAACACGGAAAGTGTCTCAAAGTCAGAAGCAGAAAATTGGGATATGGAGAATCTTTGTCATTTACATACTCTTTCTCAACATATGGCAGTATCTGTAGAAGCCAATTGCAGTCACTTTTAATTAAAAAATTAGATGGTAGATATACAGAAATATGAAAGCTTTTCTCTAAGCTTCTTTACTTTATTCAACCTGGCCATATGCCCACCAAAAAAAATAATAGTAAAAAGAAAAAAAAAAAGGTGGGGGACAAAGAGCCCAGTGATTGTAGAGTTCTGTTTTCCCTGATTTAATATTATAACTCCACATGAGCAGATTTGTATCAAACTTGCAATCTAATAGGACCATGGTGATTTCCTCTCACTACACTAAAGTCAATATATGTAAATTTAGAACGTAGTAATTTTTGACCTGTGATTATTTGCATATTGCTGGATTATTTTCCTTTCACTATCTGTTAAAACAAATTGGCTTCACAAAGAAAATACATCATATAAAGAGACTGTATAACCAATTTATAAAACAAACTACTTTCAATTGTTTTTATAGTTTTGAACAACTGATACGTCAATTATAAATCTACTTGATGTCTTACAAAAATTTTAGAAAATTATCATGAAATATTTTTTCTGTCTTATCTCTACTTCCCTTTTTTCTTGGATTCCAAATAAAGGTATATTAAACCTCACCGTATCCTTTGGGTTTCCTACCTTCTATTTTGTACTTTCCATATTTTGCTTCTTCAGCTTCATTCTGGATGGTTTCTTTTGACATTTTGTGATTCATGAATTCTGTCTTTACCTGTGTCTGATCTGTCCTTGAATCTATCGCCTGTATTCTTAATTTTGGTTATTACGTTTTTCAGTTTTAGAATTTCTAGTCAATAGTCAATTATTTTCTTTAAAAGTCACAATGTCATGTTACATAGTTTCCAAATCTTTGATGATAATTTTAAGCTCAGGTTTTATTTCCATTAGCATAGCTGAACATCTTAATTTTTTCTCCCAATCTGAGCATAATATTCTCACTATATGACATATCTATTGGTCTTTGTCTGTTGTCTGCTGTTTGTAGTGTTTCTCTTTCATATGCCTTCTCTCCCTGTGTCCCTTATTATCTTTTTTTGCCTGACATAGCATTTGAAAAATTTAGAAATAATTTGAGGCCTAAGATACTGTTATTATCTTCCAGAGAGATTTTTCATTTGCCTAGAAGTCCTGGTTTTCCAGGACCACCTTCATCCAATTTTTGGGACCATCTAAAATTACTTGACGCTGGGCTACAATCTGTTTCAAGACTGTTTTACTTCTGGCTCAACTTCCTTCCTAGATTTGATTCTCGAATTTAAGTCAGGGAAGTTCATCCAAGGGGAATCACTTATGGCAAGCCCTGGTCTCCAACTTTTGTCCTTGAAGTCCTGAAACTCTGTCAGAGACCTGCTCAGCTCCTTCTCTGGGGCCAAAAAGAAGTTCCAAATTCTAGGCTCATGTCTCTAAGTTGTTTCTTCTGTTACATACTGGTCTTGTTATTCCTTAGTGTCTTATTAACTATTTGATGCTTAGATAGCTTTTTTTTTAAGCTCATCTAAATTTTTAAATTATAATCAGTAAGAGGGTTGGTTCAAATTACTCAGTATGGTGTTCCCATAAACCAAAGTGCTTTTCTAAGTACTCGTAACTTGGAAGATTTCAGAACATACCACATGACCATACTGATATGCATGTAACCATGCTATTATTGCACCAGGAATGAAGGCAAGGTAGATACAATTGGAAAGTTTGCTATCAATCCCAAATATGTCCCATCTCTTCTGACTGGCAAATGATCTAATAGCTCTGTGCATTAATTTTCCTATATTCCAAAAAGGATGTATAGATATTCTATCTCCAAGAGACAGAATGAGTAAAAATAAAATAAAATTGCCAGATTGTGCATTAGGAACAGAAGTGTACCACACAGAGAAATTTAACAAGGAAACCTTGGAAAAATTGAGGACAAGAGCAATGTCCCGATAGAATCTGTATATCAAGGTAAATTATAGTCAAAATGTTTGTAGATATGACAAAAAAAAAAAAAAAAAACTGCTCTGACCTAGTCCAGGTGTCATGCCTAGATTCTGAAATGGAGATTTTTAACAAAAATCAATTGTGTGAGATTTAATTTAACTAAATAGTTAAACTAAATCCCTTGGCAATTATAAACCCGCATTATAAATGTAAGTTTTAGATTTAATAATCAATAGCTTTTCATACAGATTAGGTGGTAGATGCTCTGGAACTGGGGGTACAGAGACTAGTGTTTAAAACCTGCTGAACTAACCCATTGTACTCCTTGTTACTCATTTATTACCATTTTCTGTCTTTTGTCTTCCCATGTGCATTGCATGGTCTTCATAAGCTCCATCTGCAGCCACATGTTCTCTAATTTTATTTCCATTCGTGCTGTCCTCTTTGACAATCCTATGAATGTTATATTCTTATGTATGTCAATACATTATTCTTCAAAAAGTAGCCTCCCAATAATTTTTCAGAGCTTGCAGTAAAGAGAGTAGAAGCAGACTGAAGAGGAAGACACACTCTCTCTTCTGTCACATGCTACATGATCTTGTGTGGTTCTCGTAACCTCACTGTTTCTTCATCCATGACAGGATAACAATTCCTACCTTATAAGGCTTTTCTGAGGGTTACACAATCTGGGGCATTATTACAAGCATTTAATGATGTGATGAATGCAAATATTTAACCAAAGTACTTGGGACATACAAATCTTTGATTGGTAATTATTGTTATTTATTGTTAAAACTGATACTATTATTAATACCTATCTTCTCCTCTTCTCACCAGAAGGAAAGCTCATCAAGGATAGATATTTTCATCTATTTTATTCTCAAATACATTCCTACTGCCTAAACAATGACTGGCACATGACAGGTACTGGATCAAGAGTGTTGTATAAATAAATAACGGATAAACCACTTTTATTTAATTCGGTTGCATTTATATAATATATGTTACAAGTTTTATCATCACTTTGCCATACCAGTATTATAACTTTTTTTTGCTAATATGTAAAAGGTATAAATTCATAACTTATCATTTAATTTTTTTGGTGACTGGTAAGGTTAAATATTTATTTTTTAAAAACCTTCTTGAGGGTTTAACATGTATTAAAGCAGGTTAAGTCATGAATAAGTTGATAAGAAACATGATTACATTTTAAGTGGGAGAAATATCTTACACATGAAATAAAAGTTATAAAATATTTATCATCTTCTCTTTAGACTGAAATTCTCTGCCATTCTCTCTTCTTTTCTCAATTTCAGGTGATGACCTTGTCTCGTGTCTCATGGAGAACGCAAGTGAAATCCATAGATCCAACAGCTAAGCCAACATCTTCACTTGAACATTTATTAAGCATTTTGAAATTTATTACGCATCTTGACACCTACCACCTCAAATCCCTTTCATCGATTATCTTAAGAAGCAACACTACGATTTGAACAATTGCGGTAAAAACCCAGAGTGGACATTGTGCTTTTTTCCTCATACCCTATATCCAATCCATCAGCAAATGCATTGGCTCTACTTTTCCAAATCTGTAAACTTATTACCATCTCCAATATCCAAGACCAATATCTTCTTCCAGTCATCATTAGTTCACACCCAAACTAACTCAGTAAGCACTGCACTGGTCTTTCTTCGCATCCTCTTTGTCCTATATACATGACAGCCACAGAAACTTTGTGACATTTTCTTTTTTAAATTATTTATTTATAAGAATGTAATATGTCTATGGAAATGTTTGTTTGGTATCAAATAAATAAAATGTATACTGTAGAAGGCAGTTTGATTATCTTGATCTAATGGAGGAGGCCTACTAGGGAGTGACAATATGAAGTTTAACTAGTATGTGAGGTTTGCATTTCCCCAAAAGCAAATATATGCACAGAAAATCAGGCTCACACAAAAAATGGATTATTTCTTTGGGTACAAAAAACTGAGATAATTCCAGGCAAAAGGTATTGTCTAGAAGAGGTATATAGATTGAAAGGGAGACACATAACAGAATGAGAAAAAAGAAAATGACAAAGTATGCCATAAGCACAGTGAATGTTCAACAACTATTTGTTGTTGTTTATGATGAAAAGGCTTTCCAATGGGATCAATGCAGTGCCTGGTACTTGCATTTTTTCTCATTTTTCCAGAGCTGACAGAAATAAAGGAGACATCGAAAGAAAAGTTTGCATGGATTCTGTTGAGCTTATAAGGGTAGATGGACATCTCTTTAGAAAAATGACAACAGCCCTGGTCATCCATCTCACAAATGTGTATCATTAATCCAACAGAGACAGTGAGAAAGAGCATGAATCAAACCAAATCTGAGGTAAAGTAGAAATGGTGCTGGGCTGGGAGTTACAGAATCTGAGTACTAGAGACAAATCTCTTATTAATGGCCAGTGTGACCTTGAGTAAGTCTTTGAGCCTCTAGCTACTTATAAGGCAACTGAACTAGATAAACTTCAAAGTCCTTCTAGTTCGTATTATGTAGAATTTATAATTCTAATCTCACATTTGGAAAGCCAGCAGATGTCATTCTGATTGTAGTAGATTAGTAGAATGATCTTCACATACAAAGAAGGCACAATGCCTTTAGGTATGTGGGGGAGCTATCCAATGGCGTTCTCCCCTCACAGAATATTTTGAATCTCTGCCTGGTTACACCTCTAAAGTTCCCATTTAGTAACATGAATGTACGTTTTTAGATCTTACCAGGGGTCCTTAGCTTGGGGACAAAGAAAGGTAAATTCTTCATTGTAGAGCAGTCTGAAATAAGATATTAAAAACATTATTATGAGCCATAAGATGGCTTAGGTATGTGTGTTATATATGAAATCTCAGAGTACAGAATTGTCAAATTGTATATATTGAAAGAAGTGTGAAATGGAATAAATAAAGATTGGCAATTTATAAAGGACATGAGGTTCTAAGATATATTAGATTTGTTATGGTTTAAAATAGGTTTTAAAAATCCAAGAGATGCACTAAATTCAGAAAAAGGAAAAAATAACACCTGATGTATTGCATTTGGCCCACAATTTGGATAACAGGTCAAACCAAGCCTTACAGCTCTGCTGGAAGGTGGAGATCCCTGAATTGAAATAAATGTAGGTTCTGGAAGAGTAAGTCTTTCATGGGAAACTTTGGAAGAAAGTATCATGAGCTAAAGAAGTACCCCAGGTAAAGAAACAGTGCAGTGGTGTGCCCACCACTGCAAAAAGTGAAGTCATCTAGAAGAAACTACCCTCATCAAAGTGAAGCCCTTGGATAACATGGTAGATAACAAAAATTAAGATACTTAATCATTGACTTAGTGCCTCTTACATTACAAGCCCTGTACTGGGTGCTTTTACATTTCCCATTTCACTCTATTCACAATGGATCTAGGAGTTTGACAACATTTCCCCCATTTTGCAGTTGAGGAAACTAAAGCTTAGAAAGATGAGGTAATTTTCAATGGTGACAAAGGTTGGGATAAAGCAGAACAGGGAATAAAACTCAGGTCCATTCAAATCCAAAGCTAATGCTGTTTCTGTCTGAAACACCATTATTCTGAGAAGAAGTTGTAAAGGAGAATCAAATGAAGAATAGTTATGCCACAAAGCACAAGTATTTATAAAGAAATACTTGAAGCCAGGGTGATTTACGATGACTTAAGAATGGAAACTCATTGCTTCTGTGGTATTGGAGCACAAGATTTCAACCTTTTTATTTGAATGAAAGGAAGCACTCATGTGTATACTCCAAATTACCAAGTAATCAAAGGAAATGGTTTGAGATAGATTTTTGTATTTAATGAAAGCTTGGATATATTTTATTTGAAATTTTAAATGCTATCCACCTTAGAAAAACACAGCTTCATCCACTCCATAAAAATGCCAAGTACTACTTAAAACAGACTTCTATTTTTTTTCTAAACCAGAAATTTATTGAACTCATACTTAACCTCAAAAACAATTTGTTTGACTGGTGTGCACAAATTCTAATTTGTTAATGAAAAAGAAGACGTTAGTCATTTAATACGAATTGATAAAATGATACCAAAATTACCTGTTTGTAGGGTAAATAGAGTTTATTGTTTATCGTGGTAAGGGAGATGACTATTTTGAAAGAATTTTGGGAGCATTTCAGAGGAGGGACAGCGATATTAAGATATTTATGAGGTTTGGGGTTCCTGGTTTAAGGCAATGAATTTGATTAGGGTTGGGTAAGAATCATAATATAATAGTTTACGAGTGATGAGCACAGCAAGCTAAGGTTTTAAGAAGGGGGTCTCAACAACAGTCTTTGGGAGCATTGAAAAATTGAAAAGTCTAATGTTTATTTAAATGGACTTCTGGGGAGTTCCTGGAACAAACAGTGAAGTCATTTTACAACTTTTTCTCTTCCTGAGCAAAAGTTCACTGAAGTAATAACATACTAATGCAGAAAGAAAACTGTGATTGAAGATGGTTTTCGTTCCAGAATCACATAAAATAGAAAATGATTTTAGTTGGGTATTTAATTTGGCCTAAGAAAATTAATTCTTTATTATATTTAGTTTATTATCAATCTCTGCATAGCTTTGAGTAAAATTTGAAGAGTATTTTTTCATGATGTGTGATTGAAAAATTTTATGTTCAGGGAGATTTCTATTAAATTCTACTCATTACTATTGACAATTATTATTGATCAACGTTTTTCATGACATTTAAGTAAATGTAGTTTTCACTGCCGTTCTCATCTAAAAAGTCTCATGGCTCAGAAAAAAAGGCCTTTCTATGGGCAAATACTTAATTCACATTTTTTTATCCTATCAATAAGACCAATAAAATCATTTCTTCTACTACTGAACTGGTAAAAGGAGAAAAGGCATAATTTTTTAAATCACATCAGATAGATTGAATAGACGTGCCTTCAGTTAGTTTCCAACCTCAGTTGAAAAATAAGGTTAAAAGGTTAATGTGGTAATAACTATAAAACTGTAGAGGTAAAGAAAAAAGAAATATTAGTTTTATTATGGTTGAGTTGCAAGTTGGCGCCCATGCACAGATGGCAAGGAGACTGAAGAAAGAGGCAGGCCAGTCCAGATTGGTAGGTGGCAAGTTTTGTAAGCCAGGGAACTTAAATACGAGGCTTGTCTTGGGCAGCTGCAAGATTATTAGATCTCCACATCTGCGTGACAGAATCTTAAATGTTTATATAGAGGCCTTAACTAGGTTCAGTAACATATACAGTCCAAATGGTCTCAACAACCCACTGCTCTCTCAAGGCTGTGTCCTTGAAAATGGCTCCCACCGTGAGATCAGGTAGCAGAATGTACATTACAAGGACGGGGAGGGGGCCTTTATTTTCCTAGGTCTAGCTTTCAGGTCAACTGGTGGGCATGTCCTCTCAATGACATCCTCCAACAACTACTGATCCCAATGAGTATAAACAAGGAAGTGGTATTTAAGCTAATCTTGAAGGTAATGAAAGGTACTCCTATAGTGAGAGAATAAAAAGGCGCAGCTACTAAAGAATGTAGGCTAAAATTGGGGCACGACAGAAAAGTTGAATGGAGCGCGAATCTCAGCCTGACAAGAAGTTGCCCTCATTTCTTTCTCTTCTCAGAATTAGTTCCTTTTCTTGGCTAGAACAGGAAATTTTTTAAATAGCAATTTATTTCATGCTATTAAAGCTGCTGCGTTAGTTGTAAAAGCAATGGAAAATCCAAGTTAAACTGTAAATGTCTTTTCTCGATAGCATTTAACACAATTATAATTAAATAATCATATGTGAGTGACACCTGTCTTCTCAGATGAGGATCATCTTTGCATCACTAGTGCCTAGTATAGTGCCAGGCCCATGGGTGGATGAATTATTAAGTGGCTATATAAAATGTATGAGTTAATTTGGTATGGCCTACAATGGAGGTTTTTCATGTCCTAAGGAAAATATCCATTTTAGAAGATAGCCTCTTTGTTATATATATACTAAAACCATCCCCAGTTATGCCAGTCAATAAAGGCATCGCTAGGCCTTGTGAAACTGCAGTTTTTATACATGTGTTAGCATAGTGTATGCTTTGAATTGTTTTTCTGATTTTACTTCTTAGCCCCTTTCCTTTGTTGTTACTCTTATGAAATTTGCTTTTTCTTTGTTGTTCTTCTTCCTCTGAAGCTAAGTGATTCATACAAGGATGGAAACCTCGGTTTTTGCTTTAAAAGCCCAAGCTCTCCACAGGGAATATACTTATTCCAGAAAAGACATGGGAGTTATTTAGGAGGGACAGAGAAATTTCATAGTAAATGCTGAGTGTCTACTCTTCTTTAGTATGGATGTCCTCTTGTTGACCCCACCTGCCAGTTACCCATCTGTGACCTTTTTACTGGTGAAAGGAGTTAACTGAAAATTTCATATATCTTCAAATGCTACATGACCAATTATCTTCGATGCGTTGCTTCACTTCTGACTCCTTACTACTCTAATCTGGCAAGAATCATCTCTGTGATGCTAGATACAAGGCACAGAGTCTTTCCTTCCTTCCACTGTATTCAGATGTTGTGTCCATCCTCACTCATCTTTAGGTGAGGATGGACACAACTTCAGAAACTTCAACACACACCACAGCAGTCTCTAGTGGCATTGGCTTTTGAAATAAAAGGCCTTTGCCACTCTTACATTTTCCTCAGTGTTCCTGCCTTTTCTGTAATAGGAAGGCAGGTTGTGAGTTATGAAGAAGTCAACAAACAATAGGGCTCTGATGGGATGGAGAGCTCACCTCTGAGAATCATATGTGAGGGCATTTATCTAGTAGTACTTGGTTAAGAGGCCCCTTCATTACTTAGTCCAGGGCCTTGCTCATCTTTCTCGCTCATGCCTTTAAAGGTAATAATAAACTGTTGTTTGAGTTCCCCATCTGCCAAAAAAAATAATGATTAGATATAAAATAGGGAAAATTGGAAACTACTATTATAATAAGCTGTGCAGATACAACGTATGCATGAAGCCATATTGTCAGGCATTTGCATTGTTTAATCAGGTGAGTAACAAAAACATATTTGGAAGTTTGTACTATTCTACCTTTTATAATATTAGTGGAGAGTGACATTTGTCCATTTGGGAAAATGTCTTTTTCTTCACTTTTATGTATCTCGTTCATTAAGACTAAGGGTAGATATTATGTTCATGGCCTATAGGTACATCCATTGAATGATGTGTTTCTTTTACTTAAAGACGTTAATAAGGACCAAAAAATCTGGCTGGACAACCGGCTAACTCTGCCAGAGTCACATGACCAATCACAACTTCACATCAGCCAGATGCAACCATGCTGCTTCAGAAACAGCATTTGTTTAGAGGCAGAAGATGGTGGTTTGTTTCAGTCCAAATTAAATAGAAAGGGAAAAAAATAACTTCTGCTGCTTCGGAGAGTTTTTTTTTTTTCCTGGGTATCCTACTGCTAAGTATATATTTTTACACAGATAGATCATGTACAGGGAGAATGAAGTAGATGGGTCAGCTTACACAAAGAGGCTCTCAGTGATCGATGTCAATGACGCACAGGACACTGCAAGAGTTCATTTACAAGGTTTGTGTGCCTCCCTCAGCAAGAGGCACGTTTAAGCCTTTATATTCCTAATTGGAGTATTTCTTGTATGTCAGTGATACACACTTAGAATAGCATAAAAGAAAAGAATAATTGGGAATGTGTCAGTTAGGTCTGTTACAGTGAGAGTTTTAACACTGAAGGGAAAAACCAAAAGCCATAGCACTGCATATGCCCTAATTATGTAGGATCTCAAAGGAAGATATGATTTCATTGCAGATGGAATTCTAGAGCCAATTCCAACTACATTATTTACATCCAGGCTTCATAAAATTGATTAAATTAAGTTTTAAGTGTCATTATATAAATGATATAGTCAAAGCTTGCTGATTGAATTCAATTACATTCATTCTTTGAGAGTGTAATTGGTATCAAACATCATTCTAATGATCTGCTAAAGCTATGGTTTCTTTTGTCTTTTAATTATGATGGAGTTATTTAGCAGGGCAAGGCTATTGTCGTCTTCTCTGTTACTCATAAACAAAAAAAGTATTCAGTTTCAATTTATTCATACCGGAGACTAGAATACTGACTAATTATTATTCATTGTGTTGAAAAAATCCCATTAGGTGGTTCACATGAAACAAGGAAAAAAAACCCTGCTAACCATTTATTTTCTAGAGATTCACCCCTTGCTAATAAGTGACCTTAACCAAAGAAATGCTTCTTCATAAAGGGGTCATAACTTGCCATATTATCTATTAACTGGAGTATAGATGTTTCTTTCTGTCGTAGCAACTAAAATTTCTCCTGCTATGAGCTTTTCATGCTGAATGGGGACATTGTTTTTGACACTGATTTTAAGATGGAATAAAATTCCTGGTGGAATCTTTTCAGCGCTCCTGCTCCACAGAAAGTTCAAAGCAAGTCTGTTTTCCTGAGGTCGGTCCCTTTCCTGTATGCTCTGCCCCAATGGCTTTGTGTTTCCAGAGCTATTTTTATTTCTGGGGAATAGTCTTGGAAAAACGAGCTGCCTTTCTAAATTGGTGTGGGGAGCAGGAAGGATATACTGTCCATGTCAATGACGGACCATCAGAAGAGCCTGTGTTTTCAAACTTATTCCTACGGTAGGAATAAGTTGTTCTTTAGCTATCTAGGTTCTTATGTTCTTTCTACCTTGCCCTGGCTGATCAGAATCCCCACCCAGGGCTATACGACACTAAGGGGCCTTAAGGCCAGAATATATTTCTTCAGAATATATTTCTTCAATCCATTAAATATCTTCATTTCTTTATCACAATCCACATTAATTCCTCTGTCTCTCTAGCTTTTGATTCTTGCCGTTACCTATACTATCTTATGATACTGAGGTCGCAGCACTGCTCTTAGACAGAGCGATCATTATGAAAATAACACAAGACACACTCTACTGCATCATAGTCTCTTAAAACTTGCCACCCAGAAAATAGAAACGAAATATGCCAAAACAGATGTCAGTCAGCCAAGTCCTAGTATTATGCAATGGTAAGGTTTTTATTAACAAAATTTTGTCATATGTTTCTTCCAAAAACTGCTGCCAAACCAAATTCTTTCCAATTAAGTCTTCCAAGTTATGCAGGACTTAACTTTTGTCTTATAGATTTCAGCTTGAAACCTATAAAAAGACAATCAGATAAATCTGAGTTTTGAGTTTGCATTATACACATTAGTTGCCCATTCAAGTTTTTGGTCATTTAAATTATTATATCTCTAATATATGAAAAGATTCTGAAAGCAAAGTAGGGGCTACCTAAAAACCTTGTACAAAACTGAATCAATAAATGCAGAAAAAGCATTTGGCAACATCAAACGCCCATTCATGATAAAATGCTCTCACAAACTAAGAGTAGAAGGCAACTTCCTCAACTTGATAAAAAGCATCTACCGAAAAACTACAGCTAACATGTTACTTAATGGTGAAAAGCTAGATGCTCTCCCCCTAAGATTAAAAACAAAGCAGGAATGTGTTCTCTCACAACTCCTATTCAGCGTCACACTGGAAGGCCTAGCTAATGCAATGAAAGATGGAAACAAAAGGTATATAGACTAGGAAAGAAGAAACAAAATTATCTTTGTTCATAGATGACATGACATCTGTGTAGAAAAATCCTCAAGAAACAACAACAACAAAACTTCTGGAACTAATAAACAATTACAGCAAGATTGCCAGGTACAGATGACATACAAAAGTCAATTGCTTTCCTATTTACTAGCAATGAAGATTTGGAATTTGAAAATAAAACCACAATACTGCTTATATTAGCACTCCCCAAAATGAAATATTTAGGTATAAATCTAACAAAATATATACAAGTTCTATATGAAGAAAACTGCAAAGAAATTGATTAAAGATATCAAAGGTCTAAATAAACAGATATTTAATGTTCAGTGCTAGGGAAAAACAATGTTGTTAATGGGAAAGAATGGACAAATAGGTCAATGGAACAGAGCAGAGAGGCCAGACATAGACCCACACATACAGTCAATGGAGCTCTGACAAAGGAGCAGAAGCAATTCAGTGGCGAAAGAATAAGTCTCTTCAACAAATGGCTCTGGAACAATTAGACATTCACATGCAAAAAAGTTCATCTAGCCACTCACCTTACACCTTTTACCAATAACAGCGCAAAATGGGTAACAGACTTAAATGTAAAATCCAAAACTATAAACCTTTTAGAAAGTAACAGGAAAAAATCTAGGTGACCTTGGATTTGACAATGACTTTTTAGATACAATACCAAAAGTATAATCCATAAGAGAAAAAAACTAATAAGTCAAACTTCATTATATTTTAAAAATTCACTATGAAAGATACTGCTAAGATAATGAAAAAGTAATCCACAGACTGGGAAAAATATTTGCAAAACACATATTTGAAAAAAAAATGTGATACATTCCTCAAAATCAATAAAACTATTGATCCACAGAGTGGATCTTAATGTAAATTACAGACTTAAGTTATAATTATGTATCAATCAATATTGATTAACTAGTTGTAACACATGTACAACATTAATACAAGATGTTAATAATAGGGGAAGTCGTGTGTGAGGAGAAAGACTATGTGGGAACTCTCTGCACATGCTGCTCAATTTTTCTGTAAACCTAAAACTACTCTAACAAAATCTATCAAGAAAAAATAAAAAATTTTGAACTAGAACCATGAAAATAGAGTACGTTATAAATACAAAATAACTCTGAAAGATGCCAGGAAGTGCTTGCATTACACTGAAACTAGTAAATATAGGGAGAAATCAGATATTTATTCTGCTTTTTTATATGAGCTATACTAAAATGAAGAGAAGCTTCTCTTTATGGAAATATTTTCAGCTGATAACAATGAAGAATGACAGAATTAATATATCACCATTTTGTAACTCCCTAATGGATTAATGGATTTAAATAATGATTATTTATTACTGGTAACATTAGAAAGAGAGAAAACCAGACTTATGAATCTCTTTATGGAAGCACATGACCCTGTCCATTAAGTAGTTTATGGAGTACTAATCAAATAAGTAAATTGAACCTTAATTTAATCAAACCTTTAGATCTAATACCAGTTTCTCATACATTCAAGGTACAGAAAAATACATTTAAAATAGCAAAAGTATACAATTCCAGTTTACATTGGAAAAGTTTTGCAAGAAAAATCCTCATATAAAAATATTTCAAAAAGGAAAAAAAAGATAGAGTTTAAAACAGACTTAAACCTAAATATAATGTGAAATCCTGAAATAGATTCTGGATTAGTGGAAAAACTAGTGAAATTCAAATAGAGTCTATAGTTTAGTTATAGTATTATACCAATGTTAATTTCTTAGTTTTGATGTATTGTGGTTATGTAAGATGCTAATATTTGTAAAAAACCGAGTAGAGGATATTTAGGCATCCTCTCTACTTTCTATGCAGCTTTTCTGTAAATCTAAAATTTTTCTTAAAAGGTTCTTTTAAAGATACTTACAAGATATATCGACCAATATATGGACATTATTTTGATCCTAATGCAAACAAGCAGACTGTAAAAACTAATAATGATAATAATTACAAGGTACTGAGGAAATATGAACATTAGCTGAATATTTGATGATATGAATAATAATTAAAACTACTCATTATTGTTAATAATTTAGGTGTCATAATTTTTACAAAGGTTATGTTATTGAAGAATTTCTTTGGTGTTAAAGATACAGATTGAAATACTTCAAGATACAATGATAAAATGTAATATCTGTAAAGTAATCAGGTTAGGGATATAGGTGAGGTAATAAGTAAAAAAAAAGTGATCATGAATTAATGTTTTTATTATTAAATTTATTAGGGTGACATTGGTTAACAGAATTATATAGATTTCAAGTGTACAATTCTATAATACATCATCTGCATATTGTATTGTGTGTTCACCACCCAAAGTCAAATCTCTTTCCGTCACCATGTACTTGACCCTTTTTCACCCTTTACTACCTCCCCCTCTTTCCCTCTAGTAACCACTAAAACTGTTGTCTGTATCTATGAGGTTGTGTTTGTCTATCTTATTCATTTGTTGCTTTCCGTTTTATATCCCACATATGAGTAAAATCATATGGTTCTCGACTCTTTCCATCTGATTTACTTCATATAGCATGATATTCTCAAGATCCATTCATGCTGTCCCAAATGGCAGTATTTCACCTTTTCTTATGGATAATATGAATCATTTATTTTTTAAACAAGTATGATGTGCAGATATTGTTGGGACTTTTACATATGTGACTGGTTACCCCTGCTATCTGAAATTAGAGCATTCTAATGACACCTTTCAGAAGTCAAATTGCTGTAAAGTGAAGAAGCAATTACCATTAATTTATACAGAAAATTTTTTTAAAGTTATCAGACTCATAATATAACCTACCAAATCATAACATATAACACATAAAACCTAAAATACTGCTATTCTTTCATTTAGCGCAAACAGATACTAATGTAGGTCTTTTGTAAAAGTGAAGTGGTGTAAAGGAAACTTTGGTTTAAAGGAAGGGGGCGAACAACATTTTTCAAAGTGGAAAGACTCATTTGTTATAGTTAAAACTTAATCTTAGGCATTTGTGATTAATACCTAAGGTTAATCATTTTGGGGGGAAAAAGGTGGCAAGGGATTATTTTTATAGTTTTGTACAAGGTAGTAATTTTTCAGAAGATTATAAAGAATCTATGATGGGCAATTTTCTGTATATTAAATCAATAATGTAGTAGGGATAACATCTCTCCTGTAGAAAAACAGATTATTTGCTTGCAGAGGAACTTGAGACATAAGAGAAACCTCACTTCCTATGATAATTATGATACAGAAGTGAAGATAACAAATATCTCAAAGATGTAAAATTGTTCTCAAGGAGGCAAAAAAAAAAAAAAAGTAGTACCCAGGAACATACAAATTTTTCAGATTCTTGGGTATTTAACAAAGAACTGATTTTAAGCCCACTTTGGTTAATGGCAGTGCACTAAATACATGAGTTTACTTTTGCTTTCCTTCAACAACTGCATTAAAACAACAGTAAAATGTTTTCCAAACATCACAAACCCATCATAAAAGGCAACAAAATAGGAAAGGAGACAAGCACAATGCAATTTTGGAACCTGAAAAACAGGCAGTCAGAAAAGCAGAGACATGCTCTGATCGACATTTTTAATTCCCCTGAAGAATCAGAGACATCAGATATGCTTGCAACAGGGAATGAAAAATAGACTCTTCACGATGTAGTTAATTAGTGCTTCTTCTCTTCTTAATACCTTCTCCCCTACCTTGTTATTAGTTGAGAGGCTTATCCCTTGCAAAGGGATAAAGGATTTAGGGGTTGGGAGACAAGTTGAAGGTAGGGACACCACACCAACAACAGGATAATAAGAGAATATATACAGACTGAATACTGAGGACCTAATCTAACTCCAATTCTCCTCCAGCTTTCAGATAATAAGACAACTAGGTCTATTCCCTCCAGGCAAGAAATCGGAAGGTCCTTCTCCAGGAAATCTGACCAGTTCCAGGGGGATAACCTAAAGTGACCGACATCAGAATCTCCTCAAAGAAACAGCCCTGGCAAATCACCCGATAGCAAAGCTCAGAGTGTGTGAACTCGCACACACTCAAAGATTCTGATCATTTTCATAGTCCCCACTCTGAAATCTGAGCAGACAACCGAGGTTCACCAGGTTCAAACTATCTGAAGAAAGTTTCTGTGACAAGAGGACAAATCAAACAAAAGAAATTAGCAACTTGAACTAAAAGAGAATATGCAGAGAGAAGATGATAAAGAAGAAATTGCATTTATGAAACAAGAACAGGAATTATATTTTTAAGAAAGAAATAAAGCAAATAAATTCTCTTCAGATGGGATTAAGAAAGAGGGGCGGTGGGACAGAGAGAACAGTGGATGATGTATTAACAAACAGGGGAATGAAGAATCCCAGAAACTCTAGATTATGGTGGGTATTGTCAAACATTCCCCACCCTCCCTATTGCCCTGCTCCATCCCTCCACCCCCACCCACCCCCCTGCCCCCCACAGCAGGCAATGAAGAAATGACCGTGGTCTGGAAGGAGCAGAGGGAAATAAAATAGAAACAAAGATGGAACCCAAAATAGGCAACATATCCCTACAAAAGGAGAGGACACTACCATGCATGAAAACAGAGTCTTAGAACAATTAGCTGAAAGGGAAGACAGCCTCACAGCCTCCAAGTTGTGAGTGAGTGCAAAAAATACCGAGTGAGTTGCTAAGGGATTAAAGGGGTTGTGTTCTTCTAAGTAAGTACTTGAGAATCTCAGAAATAATAGCACATATCTCATAAAAACTCTTCCAGGACAGAGTTGGGGGGAGTGGGGGAAGCCCTTGCTAGGAAGGGAAAGCAAACTGATGAGACTATGGCAGAAATGCCCAGGATATAAGAAGGTTTAGATTGTAGGAAGGATTCGGAGAGCGAGCAGACATCTAAAAATCTACTGTAACAACAAAATATCGGTACAACTTCTCAAGGTGAGTGCACCATCTCCAAAGGCAAAGCCTGATGCACTCTGGGAAACCCCAGACAAGGGACAGGAAACTGCTACAGAGAAGGGAACCCTGAAGATTTATCAATAAGCATGTAAAGGATTTCCTGTTCACTCAAGACTGAATCAATCTCTTGAGACAATTCAAAAGAAATATTCCTCAAGAGATTGTAGTCTATTGGGTAGAGACAATATCCATGCATGACATGAACAAAAGATTCCTGACTGGTTGGGTTATTAGGTCAGAAGTTATGCAAATACACATCAATGTCACAATGCGTCCTTCGCACCAGGTCCGCCAATTATAAGTTATGCTTGTTTGACCTTGGGCCCTCTCTGTTTCTTCTTCTGTAAAATGGAGACAATAATAGAACATTTTTATGTGTATTTTATGAAGATTAACTAATAAAAAACAGAGTAAGTCCGGCATGCAGTAAGCATTTAATAAATATCTCCTATATTATTATGACTACTATCATCTAGTTGTACAATCATGGAATGACTGGGCCCCAGCCAGCCTCTGACACAATGCTTAACGAGATGAGAGTCATGTAATGAAAGGGTAGGAATAGACTTGCAAACCCAAGACACCAGGGGTAGATCATAAACTCAGAAGAGACTGTGAGTTTCACTCCTGGAATCTCGTGCCTGCAATAGCATCTGATACTCACTCAATACTCAGTGAATGCATATGAAGTGAGAAGCTGGCAGTGCTAGAGAAATAATTTAAAGCTCATGTCCAGTAATTAACGTTTGAATACTGCCAGCTTCCTAGTAATTATTACGTATGTTTTTTTCCTGCACAAATAAATCACAAATACATTTCTATCACATAAGATTTAGTATGATTTTTGTTTCAGAAAATTTTTAAATGAAAGATTTTATATAATTATAGTTTTAAAAATTAAAATATTGTTCTTAATATTAGTATACATGATGGTGCATTTACTCTAAGGCTAAGGAAAATACTTATTATCTGAGTAATTTAAAATACTAAGAATTAAAATATTACCATTATATTCATATTCTTATTAAACACTCAGAAATAAATGTTTTCATACTTCTTTTCTTTAAGAAAAGGATAAAGAACTCCCAGCAGAAACCTTTTCTTTTTCTATCTGAAGTAAACAAAACACCATGTGAAGTTAGTATGTGCTGTTTCCTCTGATTTGTGACCGAAACATGTTGCAGTAATTCATATTATATCAAATAAAAAAGGTATAAGTCCACTAGATACCCAACTTCAGGGTAATATTCTAAATATTTGATTCTGTCTGGGCGCTGAGCAATGAGAAAGGATGGTGGCTATCATTAACAGCGGCAGCTGTGCTGGGCTTACAGCTGCGTATCAGCCAGTTCTGACCAGCATTCTTTTAAAAATAAATGTTTAAGCCACCTTAGAGAAAAAAGTACCTTTATAAAACCTGCAAAGTGTATTTGATGTTCTTTTCTTGCAGCATGCAATAAGTATAGTCTCCAAGTCTTTTACAGTTTTGTGAAGAGCTGCAGCTGTCATTGTATATCACCATCTCGTGAAAAACTGAACGGACTACATTCGGTCCTTAATCATTTGGAATAACAAAAATACTGTGTTAGAACTATAACAGCATAAGATATATGTTGTGTATAAATGCAATATGTCCATTTTTTCGATTTTATTTCTGCCACAGAATGCATAAACACCTTCCACCGTTCTTTGTCAGCTAGATTATTAATTTTTATTTTAAATTCCAATGTAGTTTCTCTAGTCTTAATAATGCTTATCTTTGCTTCTGCATATTCGCCTGGAAGGAGGTAATATGAATTTTTTTTTTTTTCCAGGAGAGCTTCCTTGACATTATACTTAGAAAAGTGATTTTTCCTATTGATTTCTTTGATGTTCATTCCTCACTTGTTTTCTTCAGATACTCTTTTGTGTCTGCATTTTTCCTTTTCAGTTGCATGGAGCCCTGTGGTATCATAGAGCCACAGGAAATCTTTCCATTGTTCCTCGTTTTCAATTATTTTGATTTAATCTCAGAGTCAGAATGTAGTTTTTCCATTGAAGAAATTTCTCCTAATTTTATTATTAGTGTGAGAGAACTGTTCCAGACTGGTGAATGCATTCAAATGTGTTTAATGCTGAGGGTGATGCCGTTGCATTTTCCATTTTTCTTCCAATAGCAATACCTCTCAGGATTCCTTAGGTCTCATCTGTTTATGGAGCCAAAGAACATTTCAGGCTTGTTCTGCAGGCTATTCCCTGACAACAGATTAACAGTGAAGAATGCAGCAACAGGGGGCCCTGCAGGCGAGGCTTCACTTACACTGGAGTTAATATGAAATGCATGCCCCTTCTCTCTCCTCAGAGAGGGGCTGTCACCCACTTGCTACAATAACAATGATTTCTGGTATGAGAAATGCCAAATGGCTTGACCTTGAATTTCTCCCATGCTCTACATGGCAGAGCTACGTGTGGCTGAGTTGTCCAGGTACAAAGGCTGTATAAAGAGCAGCAGGAGGCTCCAAATGACTTCCAAGGCTGTTGAGTGCTAAAAATGATACCAAGTCTGTGACAAGGTACAAGTCCAATAGGTAACCTCATTTAGTTCTTAAAGGAGGCCATTATCCATAAACAAAGAGCAGGACAATTTAAGAAACCAGGATTTTCTCTGTGTTGTTTTTCTGCCTTTTCTATGAAATGAAATTATTTTTTGAATGATTAACTTTAACTAGGTTTAAGCAAAAAGAAATCAGACTTAAATCTAGATGCTTTCATTAACAATGGGTTTCCAGTTCTCGTATCCAATAGTCAGGGCTATTAACATTCTTTTATCCTGTTTGATGTGAAGGTTGGTGGTTTCAAATTTATTAAATAATCTTAAAACTCAAAATTAGTTAAAGTTGGAAATGTAACCCAAGGATTATTCCAAGAATAGCTAACTGGGAAATATAAACTTCTCTGGATTAGAAAATGATAATGAAAATGATTATAAGAAATATTTTGATTAAATATTTGATTTTATTTTAAGCTGTAATGTATTTTAAGCTGCAATAGCCATCATGCACAAACACAAAGCAAGGGAACAGATCCTATTTGGTCATCTTTCCAAAAGCCAAGATGGCTGAAAGAATGCTGATATTGGAGACACTTAGTAGGAATTAAATATGCCATTAGATTTACTTACAAGAACTGATTTAATTGCTAGTTCTGTCATTTAGCATCTCTTGAGTCTCAATTTTTTCTTTCCAATAAAGTGGAAATAATTGACATACCCTGCCTCTTATTAATGAGTTTTTTGAAGATAATTTAAAAGCAATTTAAAAGTACCCTGGAAAGTGTACAAATATGCAGAGCTGGGATTATAATAGTGGTCGCTGATAGGATGAATGAGAAAAAAGCATAAACCTTTATTTATCTATAACAATCACTTGTGGCCTGACAGCAGACATATCTATCTACCCGTAATAATTACTTGTACCCTGACGACAATTACATTTATAAGAGCACTAAATTATGAACTATCTCATATGTGTTTCTAGTTTAATTTCATGTGTGTAATGAGTATCCCCAAGAAAAAAATGTGTAAGTTTCTAGATCATTGCCCTTTTTGTTTTGTACACTCTACCCACATAATGTGACAAAGAAGTGCAGGTTAGTGGAAAGAGCGAGAATGCAAAGCCAGAATTTCTTGAAGTTACACTCCAGCTCTGCCACCCTGTATTTATAAGAGGTCAAGCAAACCAAATAACCCTGTGAAGCAGCAATTTTTCATCTATAAAATGAAAAATTTCATCTGTAAAACCTACCTCATAAAGTTGCTGAGAAGATCTAACTTACAGCTTATGTAAGGCATCTGGAAGAGTATTTGGAACAGCAATTATCTCTATTTTAAAAATAATTTCCAGATCCTCTCACCTGATCTTACACAGAGGACATTTCTAAGTGTGAACAGTTTGAGGTGGAGTGAATTCTACCTTGAGAGTATCCTCAAGCAAACCCTCAGAGCCAACTCATTCCCTCCAAAATTGCCTTTCAAGGTATTACCTTCTTAAACGCCACATCTGCTTACCTAACTTGTGATGGAAGAAATTATCAGTCTGTCTCTCACAGTTCAGAGGAGCCAGAAAGTAAAATCCTTTCAAAAGTCATTGCTTAACTATTGTCCATTCCCCAAAGCAGAAGTTGACTCTTTCAGTTATGACTCCACAGCTGGATTCATGCCATCTATCAAGCGTTGGTGCTGATCACCTTGCCACCTCAGAACAGACTCTTTATTCCAACTTCTTCGTAGTTACACCGTCAGTGCTTCTTGCTACCATTTTTCTTTTCTACATTTATCAAAAAGCCCACTTATTGTTCAAGGTTGAGGTCAAGTTCTAGCTATTCCCATGAAGCTTTTCTGTCCACTTGTCACACGCTGATTTTCCTGACTCTGAATTCTTATAGTACTTATTTTCTGCATCAATAACTCTGCACTTCCCTTGCATAATAATTTAACTATTACTATTCAGGGCAGAGTTCTATGTCTTATACAATGTATCTTCCAAGATGGTCTAAAATGGTGCTGTGGTTAGGATCCTGTATTTTCTGAGTTATATAAATGAATCAGACACAAATACAAATTTTATTGAAAATATTCCAAAGCATTATAAGTATGACACTGATAATTTGAGTGTCTCTGCTCCAATGCTCTGATTCCATTATCCCAGAGAGTAGAATTAATTACACTTCCTTTTCCTATTTGCATTTTCCACACTTAGCCACAAGGTGGTCCTCAGTTGCTTTCCTGGCTGCCCTTATTGTTATCAAAAATGTCAACAAGTGCTGGCAGGAAGCTCCTGCTAAGGAGCCCACAGGAGCATATACAAGTCCTTGCTTGAGTTGCACAAATGTTCTCACTAGTCAAAAAATATTTATTCTGTTTTTTGAAAGGATCACCTTCCTTTCCCACAAATGCCACTAAACAAGAAGAAGGAAAAAAAAAAAAGAATTGCAGTATTGTTGCAGTAAAGTGACAAATACGTGAAAATTTCAGCATCAGCTAGCTCAAGAAGTGGACAAATTCTAGAAGTGACAAAAAGCAGAATCAGTACATAATGGAGAAAAAAAATATAGGCTTATGCTGGGAAATTACTGTCTTTCGAACTTTTTTTGAAAATAGTGAGCTCTTCTCAAACATAAAACTACAAGGAAGGTAGTTTTGTTGAATTCAATTACTTTCCTTAAGGCAAAACCCCAGTCACCTCTGCACCATCAGATTTCCTGGACTTCTTTACCTGCCTACCGAAGGCACCTCCTATGCAGAGCCTTGCCAAAACCCCATGCCCTAGTTGGCATGACTAGAAATGCAAGCAGCCACAGCCAGTGCTGTATGTAGAGATGATTCTTTAAAGGCTCTCACAACCTCAGAGTCAGCACCCAGCATGTACTACTCCAGTATGAAAAACAGTTTCTCTAATGTAGCTATTTTAATATTTCTGATCTTTCTCATGAGTTTTGTTCAGTCTCCAGTCACAGGAGGAATTACTCAAGCAGGTTTCAAAAAAAAGTAATATTATTGCTAAATGTATCATAATAATTAAGAAAACAGCTACATATTAAAGAATTTTAAAACAGCAGGAAGATCTTAAGACATTTGGCAAGTATTATATGGCAAGGTGGGATGGGTCATCTCCAAAAACTTTCTACCTGATGGGACACGAATGTTCATCACTGCCACATTTACACCTTATTGCGGGGAGGGTTCTCCTGGCATTTGTCCAGTACCTGAAGATCTGTCACCCACTGAACAGTCTTCTAGTTAGACATTCTCAGAAGAGTCTTTCCACAAAAACAATTTCTTCAATCTCAAGTTGCGGATAACTTTTTAGTGTTAGTTGCCTTGTTAATATATTTTAACTACAGATAAAACATGCAGTTGTAAGATTATTCTAGGACTTTGGACTTTTCCTTCTGTCAATTCTTGTAGCCAATTTTGCACTTTCACTTCCCAGTCCTAATCAAGAGCGATGAGTTATATTATGAAAGGCAACTTAGTGTGAGAGGAAATGATGGCCAACTGTCCTAAGTGCATAAAAATAACATGTCATTTCAAAGTTGTTCGTTTGAAATTTAAAATTACCGAATCACTGGATTTAGGGTCAGAGAAGGCCTCGGTTCATGTTCACAAGCTTTATATCTAGTAAGTCTAAAATTCTGAAGAAAAGATGAACACATAAGATAGAAAAGACATTTAGCATTTTGCTTAAAACATGTGAAATGTAATATTTGAAATTATTATTGATTATAGGAATGAGAAGCTCTTATATATCCCCCAAATAAGCATGTGAACAAGTGATCTAAAAACTAACTTCTTTGCCTGGGCAAAACTGGAAATGTCATTCAGCCAAGGATGTTAAAGGTTCTGAACTTCCTTTCTCCTAACATAGACTAAGAAACTGAATTTCTGAAAATCGGGTCAGACAAGAAGATATTGTCATCTGGGTATCTGTAATTATGATGACTGTGTAGCAAAGGAACTCTGGGAAATGCTTAGATGATCTGTAAGACGAGAAATAAAGAAGCTATAAAATGGATAAGAAGAGTTGGGGAAAAAAGAAGCTTAGTAATATTTTAGAATTCAGAAGCGACAGAGGATCACATGGAAAGTTTTCAGTAAGACCTGAGAAACGAATCTATGACAATCATTGGCCCCTGCTCCAATAGATTAAAATAGTTAATATATGGGCCGTGATTACAATTAAATTGTCATCACCCTGTTACCACTACTTTTGAGGCTGGAATTTATTGTTTCTTTCCTCTGGAAATAAGAAAATAGTAATTGTATCTGAAATGTGGCTTAGGTGACAACTTTGGCACCAGTTTGTAGAGTGAGCTGGCCTATATCCGGCATCTAATTGCCAGGATAGTACACCAGGAAGGAGAGGTGTCCTGAGTTCTGGAAGAACTCATTAACTAGACAAAGGGAGTCCTTTCAAATTTTGGTTTTTACTATCATTGGAATTTTAACTCAAGAATTGAAAGGAAAAGAATATTAAACAGAAGAAACAAGATAGTAAAACAATTTATTTGATGATGTTTCTATCAACCTGATTCCCTATTTAGGGTATCAATTAGTCACATGATTAAATAAGCCCATTTTTAATGTCAATAAGTTTTTGTGTAGTCAAATATGTAAAGTTTGAATGTAACAAAGCTAGGCTAAACCTAGAGTTAAAGTCAGCTGAAACTTCCTGGTTTTATTCGCTACAACCCACCATTTATACCCAGAGTTCACGGGACTCAGAAAGACAGATATTTAGAGATAAACAAATAAGACTAGATGACTTGATACTCCAAAAATGTTCAATTCCATTTGCTCACAGACAGATAGGCACAACCATAAAGTTAGAGTTTGTAAGAAGCTAAATGGCATTGACAAAAGTAGAAAGAAAAAGCACATACAGATGTTTACTCGAAAAAGTGAACAGTGGAAGAAATAATGCAGGTCTCCAACTAAGTGATCATCAAGAACAAAGTGCCACATCATTGAAATTTTACAAAAGGCAGCATGGAATGTGTTGCAAGATAATAGAAAGTAAGCTATAAAAAGCAAAGATATTTTTCAGAATAAAGGGAAAGTGATGTTCTCCAATCGTCTTCAGAAACATTTCAAATAAAGCCCTATGATTTGAGAAAAGAAAAAGTAGAAAGAAAAGAAGTAAGAGGCCTCAATTCTCTCACAGTCCGTCTTTCATATTTGGACAATACAGTTTGTATAGTGGACCATTAAAGTATCTACTTCTGAAGATATATGGTGTCTGTAATTTAAAAAAATACAGCATTCTCATTTCTTTTTACTTGCTAAGTTCTTTAAAATTATGTTGATTATAGTCAACTTTATTAATTTCACTTTCTCATTTACTGAAGAATTTGATGTCAAATATATTTGTATTTTAATGATGATAATCCCACTTTGAATATGCAGAATTTATTCAAGTAGAATTTTAACTCCCACACTCAGTTTTTATTTGTATAAAATGAGGACTTTACAAAACTGTTGAGAGGGTCAGAGATAATATATAGTGACAGGCATGTTATATGTGTCTAATAATGGTTAGTTCCCCTAAATTACTAATGTATTGTCGAATATTTTTATAAGAGTTTTAAAGGTACTGTCCCCAATATCCACCAGATTCTTTCAAAGTTCTGAGCCAAAATGCCATCAAAATAATTTTCAAAATGCTAAGTTGCCTATATTGCTACTCAGATACTCCTTAAAAATAGTTAATAGCCTATTTTTGAGCATCATTATGTGCAGATTTATGTTTTAGGGAGCTCACAATATTGCTCAGTCCAACCATATCATTTAAGATTGAAAGCACTGAAGTGGGCAAATTAATGCTTTTCAGGTAAATGTACAAACTAGGAGCAATTTTCCAGGAAAATGCAGTGTTTACAGTAGGAGTGAGCGCAAGTTAAAGTAATTTTGTAGAGCAAAAAAAAAAATCAACTCATTTCAACAAATATTTACTAGATGTCTCCTATGCAAAAGGCAGCCAGAAGTTGGGAGTGCAGGGGCAGTGCTATGGCATCTTTCCAGAGAATGGACCCTGCCCTATCTACTCGCAGGTCTGTGCTAATTAGCATTCGGTCAGCAGATAAGCAGGTAGCAGACGTTACCATGTTTGCAGATGTCACAGAATGGAAAACCTCTAGGAGAGTGTAGGAAACTTACACTAGGATAGATGAAAATAGAAATTGCCCTTGGATGCTGAAGATGTGCCCAAAAGCTAGAAGAAAGAATTCAATAAAGCAAAAGCAAACTGTCAAAGGAGAGCCAGGCTAATAATCTGAGGCAAGAACTATAGTCAGATATATTCTACCTTAATTGCCATAATTGATTTTCTTCCCTAAAGACCTGATAAAGCAACACAGTCTTCATACCCACACACATAAAATTAATATTAATTGGACAGATTGGCAAACTAAGTATTCTCCACGATACAGAGCAAATGGAACTTTCTTACATTGCTGGTAGGCATGTAAACTAATAAAACTATATTGGAAAAATATTCTGTAGTATATACCTTATGATCTCATTATTCTATTCTATGCCTAAAAGAAATGAGTGTTCAAAGACACCAAAAGACATGTCTGTGAACGTTTATAACAGCTTTATTTATAATAGCTAGAAACCGAAAATAGCTCAATATCCATCAATAGTAGGATGGGCAAATAATGGATATTTTATTCATAGAATGGAATATTACACAACAATGAAAAATAACTAGCAATACACTCAACAGCATGAATAAATCTAACAGACAAATGCTGAGTGGAAGAAGCCAAAAATCAAGAGTATACTGCATGACTGTATTTATATGAGATTAAAATAGACAAAAGTGATCTACTCTTGGAAGGGGTCTTTTGACTGGTGGAAAGGGTAGTGAAGGGTTTTTTTCTAGTGATGAAAATATTCTACACTGATTAATCCAGATGGAGTTTACAAAGATTTATACATATGTTAAAACGTATCAAGCTGTTCAATTACGATTGGTGTATTTTGCTTTTATTTATTGATAGATGATAAGTTGATAGGTAGGTAGGTAGGCAGGTAGATGAGAGAGAAAGAGAAAGGGAGGGAGAGACGGGGAGAGAGAGAGACAGAGAGAGAGACAGAGACACAGAGAGAGAGAGAGAGGTATAAAGAAAGCAGTTTCCATATGGCCTCAGGCTTTTGGATGGGGATCATTCTGCTTATAAGCTACAAGCAACCACCTTGTTGCAGGAAGTTTTGTGTCTGTGACTGGGTAAGAAGAAAAGATTAGTAGAAAAATTGGCTAATAAATATGATCAAATATACATGAAGACTATCTAAATTTCTATTATGCCAATCAGCAAATTTTAGCCCACTATTTTAGCCCTTATCTATTAACTTTTATTTCTTATGTCTGTATATCTGTTCCTCCTCCAGATTCTACGAGACCCATTTTAGGACATGTGGCTGAAATGTCACAGAGCTTAGCAGAAACCTGGATAGGCATATGTAGATATTCAGATCATGCTCACAATAATCATAACAATACCATTTGTAAATGGGCATTCTATTCTTAACAAAATAATTAATCCCCCTATTAATCCTACGAAGTAGGTATTTTTATTCTCAGTCAACAGATGAGGAAACTAAGGGTCAGAGACCTCTCATGAATAAGTAGAAGAGTGGGACCTTGAATGCTGTACACAAATCTCATGTTCTCTGCCACAGACACTTCCAGTTGTTACAGTAGCCGATTATAAAACATCTGCTTAGACTGTCATTCCAGTTGAGATTTTTATCACCACAGCTCTTATACCCTGAGGAATCTGTGTGGTGCCCCTGTGATAAACATGGCCTGAGAACCCAAAATGCCCACAGATCTAGCGTAAACATGGCTCAAGGTTTCACGAAGACCAATGTCCACATAGTTTATGTGACTGGTTTGTGTTTCACAGCCTTCTAAATGGTCTGTGATCACTTCTCAGGAAGTGAGAAGTGATGCCCACGTTAGGTGAGTCAAAGGAATCTGCTCATGGGTCTTCAGCCATCCCCTTAACATAACTTGTCATCCACTCTTCAATTATTTACTAAATTTTTAATTATATTACATTTCTAACATAATTAGGAATTGTTTTTGATATATACTTAATGGCCCCTTTATTCTGAATATTCCTTAATCTATTTATAAAATCACAAATTTGAATTTTGTTCTTTCTTGATCATGTCTGGAAAGACAACTCAAACTTTCTCGAATAGCCAATGATTTTCTGTCCTGTGACCAAAGCAGACTGGCACTTTGGTGACAGTGTGCTGCCCATCCATGTCCGCGGAGAGAAAGACAGCCTTTCTGGAAAGAATTCATTAACTTCTTTGACAATCTGCATTGAATAACACTGTCAGCCTATGAGTTTCTGACAGTTCTGCATCCTTTCCTCATCTAATTCTACTTGACAGCTAAAAGTAGATCACATTTATAGAACATCAGCACATTTTTAGGTGGTGTGGGCATTTCTTTCATATGATAATCTGTCAGATTTAATTCACCGAAAGGTAGAATGTCCTTTAGGGTTGGCAAATTTATATTCATCATTTACTTCCTGGGGACAGTTAAACAATGCAGAATCTCATAGAAGCCTTACTTTCCCATAATATATCCTGGATTAAACTCTTCCTAGAAGACTGAGTCTAGTTGTGGGTGTCTTTAACTTGAGGAAAAGGTATTTAAAGAGATAAATCGCCAACAGAGGTAGAGTGGAAAAAGCACTGAGTAATGGAATAAAAGGTTTTGGAGGAATGTGAGTGTCACTACAGATGTGTAAGAAACCCTCCTGGGTTTAAAGTTGATTCCACAATTTATTGTGTCATCGTAAAGCCATAGCTTCAGTTTATTCATCTGTAAATTTATTGTAAGAATTAGGTGAGGCAGTATTTAAACTGTGTGGCACTAAGTCCAACAAGTAGTCACACAAAAAATAGGTATCTTCACTTGAGAGAACTTTCCTCCACTTAGACCCAATGTGTCTTAAATCTTTATATTCTTGGCCTAATCTCTGAAGACAGGGACACAGAGGGAATAACTGAGGCTGATGATGATAGCAGTAATTTGTGAGCTAAACTATGCAAACTTCTTAGAAGAAGCTGTTAGGACAGAAATGCCATCTAGACTCCCACTTTGTGCCATTTATTTTTCTAATATTGGGGCTAGACTTGAACCAGTCTCTCTATGTGTCACAAAGCAATTCATGTTTTTCTCCTAATTATGGAATTTACATCCTTATTTTGTTTCTCAAATAGATGTTATGGAGCCATCTTCCCGTTAAACATTCTCTTTCAAGTTCTCACTAAAATATCAATAGGAGACTTTACTATCTTTATCAGCAAGCCTGATTTCAGTTCCAAATTCTGGGGTTTTGCTTCTCTTAGATTTTCTGGGAGATGGTTTCTTATCTTCTACTGTCACTGTCTGTGCTTCAATGAAAAAGGATGAAAGACTCTCCAGCAGATATTTGTAATAATTTTGGAGTTTGTTTTCATAACATTTCATATATAGCCATAGAGTCTTGGCACTGCCACTTAGATGCTGTATAACCTTAGAAATATCATAAAGCTCCTTGTGCCTCATTTCTTTCATCAATAAAATGCACAAAACGTTACTCTATAGGATTATTGTAAGGAATAAATGAACACCAATGAAAAACTTAGTATAGTGTCTGCCATATACTAAGGATTTAATAAGTGCTAGCAACATGTGTTCTTAATAGAGCATATATTTAAAACATTTAGCAACTACTTTTATTCATTTTGAATGCTTAATATAGAAAATATTATGTAGTTTTGTTTTTCTTTGCTTTGGTTCCAACACTTATATGCCTTTAGCTTCTGACCTCAGGTATTGGAAACTCTGGCATATAGTAGACACCAAAAAAATGCTTAAGTTTGAAAGTTGATGCAATAAAGTGGAAGAAAATTTATTTCAGTTGTTCAAATGTAAAGGCTATATGATGTCATCCACGATTTAAAAGTATTCTGCACTTAGTAGTGAAACATGCAATAGAATAAAATCTGCAAGGTAACACAAGGGACAATATCCTCTGCATATTTATTCAGAAAGAGTCAACCAAACAAGAAAACTCATTCTCAGCATTTTCTGAGATAGTGCTTAGAATATCTTCACTCTAGTAACTACAAAGCCTAGGTATTTTTAAACAAAATAGGATGAAGAGTATTTATATCGATGAATTACTAAATTCTATTAAAAAAAAACAACTATGAATTGATGAATAGCTGAATTAAAGAATGCATTTAAAGGCATTCTATTCTTAAACACATTAACTAAACCTATGGCCAACAAAGTGTTGTAGGTAGCATTTTAATTAAAAATAACCAAAGGTATAATAATCATATTATCTGATTAATTATTTATATAAAATTATTGGTAATCATGTACTTACAGTTTCCTCTCTTTAAATGATAGATTACTGCAACAAATCTCCTTAAGAGTAACAAACCTGTATTTTATTGCGAACTTTGATGTCATTTTTTTAAAAAATATATAAAGATATTTTTAGCATTGAACTTCAGATAAAGTCTTAATTGAAATTATTCTATTCAATGGCCATTCTGGAGTTGGGCGAAAATGGAAAGGATTATTGTGTGAAATATAAACTTTCCTGACTTAGATGGATTTAGTAAGAATGAATAACAATTTCTAAATAATATTGTAGAGACAATTAAAAAATCTGATTTGGGGGGAGTTTGAACTCATTATACTCTGGAGTTGCTTTCATCTCAACAGTTCTAATTTAGAATTTTTAACTTTACTGGATATTAAGCTCTAGCATTTTTATTTTTTATTTTTTAAATTTTTTTCTTTTATTTATTATTTTTGTTATGGTGACATTGGATAAGAAAATCCAGTCAGTTTCAGCTGCGCACTTTAACTGTAAGTCACATATATGTTTACACCGTGTGTCCACCTCCCACAGTTAGATTTCTTTCTGTCACCACTTTACCCTGTCTACTTCCCCCTTCCCCATACCCCCTACTCCCTGGTAACCACTAGTCTATTGTCCATGTCCATGAGTCTCTGTTTGTTTGTCATGTTTGATTGTTGGTTTTAGGTTTATAGCTCACATATGAGTGATATCATATGATTTTCAACTTTTTCTGTCTAGCTTATTTTGCTTAGCATGATTATCTCGAGGTCCATCTATGTTGTTGTAAATAGCAGTATTTCATCTTTTCTTATGGCTCAGTAATATTCCATTGTATATATGTACTGCAGCTTCTTTAGTCAATCGTCTATCATAGGTCACTTCGGTTGCTTCCATGTCTTGGCCACCGTGAATAATGCTGCTATGAACATCAGTGTGCAAATATCTTTTCGCATATGAGTTTTCATGTCTTTGGGGTAAATATCCAGTAGAGGGGTTGCTGGATTATATGGTAGATCAATTCTTAGTTTTCTGAGGAACCTCCATTCTGTTTTCCATAGTGGCTGTACCAATTTGCAGTCCCACCGGCAGTGTATGAGGGTTCCTTTTTCTCCACATCCTCTCTAACATTTGTTATTACTTATCCTGTTGATTATATCTATTCTAACAGGTGTAAGATGGTATCTCATTGTGGTTTTGATTTGCATTTCCCTAATAGCCAGTGCTGTTGGCATCTTCTCAAATATTTGTTGACCATTTGTATGTCCTCTAGGGAGAAGTATCTGTTCAGGTCCTCTGCCCATTTTTTGATTGGATAGTTCTTTGTATATTTTGGGTATTAGGCCTTTATCAGAGGCATTGCTTGCAAATATATTTTCCCATTCGGATGGTTGTCTCTTTACCTCGTTGACAGTTTCTTTTGAAGCACTACCACTTTTATATAATTAAATCTTCATTTACTGTTTTATATTTTATTTTATTTTTTTTACGCCTACAGCACCTGGTCTTCCTAGGTGGTCTCCCGTCCAAGTACTAACCAGGCCCGACCCTGCTTAGCTTCCAAGATCAGATGGGATCAGGCTTGTTCAGGGTGGCATGGCTGTAGACTATATCTTCAGTTATTGATAGAAGAATTAGAAGTAAATCATTTATAATGTGAGTTGTTTATTTACTTGAAAACTATATTACATGAGAGAAAAGACAAAGTTATTCCTTCCCCGATGACACTCACCATTTTATCCACTTGACATTCACCCAAGTCCAACATCTATTTTAAAACAGATTCGGTATTTATTTGCTATCATATATATTATCAATTGCTACAACAACAGCTTTGTAATCCTATATTCACTTTAGAATTCACTAGTGTACATACCAAATGCTTCCATGAGAATATATTCATAATCTATAATAATAAAGCCTAAGTGATTACTGCTTCTTTGATACCCTTTTATTATAATTTTTCCCTCTGAAGGGATTTGTATATACTTTTTCCTCTGAAGATTCAATTAGTTCAGCTTTTCCTACTTGAGCTATTCAAATTTCTACTGGAAGCAGTATTTTCTTTCCCAAATAATACAGGTCGACCTGATTTAGCAACGTTCAAAGTGTACACATTTATTTCAATGACTTGCATGAATTCTGTATGTGACTCCACTGACATTTGATCAGTCAATGTACACTACTGAAGCAGGGCCTACTAGTTGTCCTATTATTGTGTAACCTTCTGTTTCCTTTGCTACGTGGCTAAAGTAATATCCATTTCTGCAAAAGAACTTCTGTAATAGTATTTAGTGGTGTTTATTTGAGCATTTCATAGTATTGTCTTTTTTTTTTTTTGGCTAAACTAACTTGTTTTTATCTTCTTACCTGTCCCCTGAGTATAAATAAACCTCAAGGCAAGCAACTACCATGGAACTCAATTTATCAGCAAAGGAAAATAGCTTAAATCTTAATTCAACTCAGTTTCCAAGCATTTATTGATCACCCATTTCATTCCAGGTGCTGAGCCAGGAATATGGGAAACAAAATGGAATTTGTTTTTACCATTAAAGAGTTTAGCAGGGAAGGTGGGTATGTAAAAATAAAAATACTATAAAGTCATAAGCACTAAAATATATCTATAATCCAATGTAAAACAGCCTGTAAGAGCCATTTTATCATGGTGGTTAAAAAACATGGCCTCTTGAGGGACTTGGACCATAGTGCCTGGGTTTGAATCTCAGCTCTAGCATTTACTACCTGTGTAACTTTAAGCAAGTTGCTGAACTTCTCTTTGCCTCAGGCTTTGTAATCTGTAAAATAGGGATAAGACTAGTATCTATTTCATAGTGTCATTGTAAGTTAATATTTATACTAAATATAAATGAGTAGTAAGCATTTACAAAGAGCTTAAATAGTGGTTGGCACATATTAGGTGTTATATAAGTGTTTGTTGAATAAAAGAAGGGAAGATTAATTACTTAGGGGGTAAGGGAAGACCTGATCCCAATGGGATATTTAGGAAAAATATTTCAGAGAACCGGTATTGATTAATAAAAGTCCTTAAAGATGAATCAAATTTTCCAAAAAGACCAAGAAGAAGAAAGCATAAATAATGACACATGGATGTATTTCAAGTCTCCAGAATATTTAGTGAAGGACTAGTATGGTCCTACAAATAGAAGAAGATCTTCATTAAAAAGAATGACTTAAGAATAGGTGGAAACAAGTTGTAAAGAGGCAAATTACAGACTTTAGATTTCAACAACAAGGCAATGGAGAGCTTTTAAACTTAGAAAGTGATGAGATTAGATCTGTATTTTTAGAAAGATAATTTTTAAATAGTGTAGAAGATGAACTGGAGTAAGAGAGACTGAAGATATAATTTGTTAACAGACCACAATCTGGGAGGAGACATCTTGGGCCAGAAAAAAAACACGATGTCATTAATAGAGAATGAGGTAAAGGAACATGGCTTCATCCTAGTAGAACCTTTCTCATGATCAAGTGCCCAACTTCCTTCTAGAGAGAAATTAACATACTCTATAAAATGTGTAGGCAATTTTCTGATAAATGATACTGGTTTAAGATCTTTTTTAGGAAACTTGTTACCCACCCATCTAGCTAATTGTCAGTCAAAAGTAATGACATTTAATCAGCTATTCTCTTTTTCTTGTATCTAGTCTAACTAGGGTTATCTGGCCACTCTTTTTTGCTTTTTTTTTTTAAAATAAAATGTCCCAGCTAAGAGGAGATTTTCGAATTAAACTTCTTATGCTTCCTTTTTTTAGAGGAAGCTTGAAATAAAATTTAACACGTGCCTGTCATGAAATTTGCAGGAAAAAAAAATTAGACAAAGAAAACAGAAATTTGGAGGGAAAAAAAATGCCCTTGGTTAGGAAATTTTAAGGTGAAAAAAACTTGCAGGATATCTAGAAAGAAAGCAGGAGGGTGATGAGTGCCCCGTGTGGAAGGACCTATGCCAGGTATTTACTTATCTTTAACCTTACAACAGTGTTCCCATTTTAGAGATACAAACAATGAAACACAGGAAAGTTTTATAAAATGTGCTCATGGTCACTTAACTAGTAGGTTGCTGGAATGAGATTCAGATCCTAGTCCTCTGGTATCAGGTCTGTACAGGCTCCACTATGCCGAACTTAATCTGGTGTCTAGTAGTTGTTAGGAAATGATTATATATTGTCTTAAATGGTTAATGATTTATAAAAATTATTTATGTCTGTATTATATATCTGACATTGTGATGCCACTTAGGATCCAAAGGTGAAAGATATACTCTGCCTTATAGTCTAATGGTGAAGAGAGAGGACTAAACAAATACACACAGTGGTAATGTGATGAGGCAATTATCAGATTAATATCAGGTCACCTCTATCCAGAGTAATCTGAGTAATCCAGAGTATTCAAGTTAGTTACAGGATAGGTTGTTTTGGGAATTCACTTTAAAGAATGATTAAACTGAGTCTGAAACTCAAACTACAGTAGATCTGAATCTTAGAATGCCCTTCAAAGGACCCAACATTTCTGATCTTCCATTGGGTAGACTGGGTAACCACTGATCTAATCCAGGGTTAGGTCAGATTTCTCTGGACGTGAAACAGTTGCTCTGGACATGAGTGTTAAGTTCAGAGCCTTTGGGTTAAGGTCCAAGAAACAGAACTACCTGACAGTGGGTAATATGAGTTGGGAGACCAAACACTAAAAGGCCAGGAGGAAGTTTGTTCTGAGTCACATCATTATACATCTCTTAAGCATTTGTTCTGTTCACAGCCCTGTGCTAGCAACAGGTTAGATGGAAAAGGGGAGCAAACCATTAATATCCACCCTCCAGTGACTTGTAATCTAGTTCAGAAGAGAACTAATATCTATAAAACTATGAAATAATGTTTCAATCATAATAAATTCAGTACTTATTATGGCCTAGACATCTTACATATATTATCTCCTATAACCATAATACAAGTCTTGTAAGGTAGGTGAAACCAACTCCATTTTACAGATGAGAAAAGATATCTAAAGAGGTTAAGAATTGAGTTTAAATTCAAACCAATAAGTTTAAAGAGGAAAAAGTAGATGCTGTATCTGTGAAGTCCTGAGATACACATGCTGTCTGCTACCTTTGTGTTTCTCTCTTGACACCTATGGAACGCAGTTTCTTGTCAGAAAAATAAGGATGCTGGCCTAGAATTAGTCAATGGCTGTGCCTGAGAATCTGAGGTTTTCCTGAAGAATACAGGTGCTTGAGCCTTTGCTCTGGAGATTTTATTTTGTCAGATATGAATATGTGAAACACTGAATAAGCATTTTACATGTGGCTCCAGGTGATGCCCACATAGCTGTTCTCCAAAATAGGCCCTTAGGAATCAGTGAACTAATACTGTGCACCTTACAGAATGTTCCAGAAACCAGCAGAATTGCCCTCTCTTGGGAGTTGGTCAAGAAGGCAAAGCTAGGGCCCCACCTTTGATGTACTGGGTGAGTCTGTGTTTTAATGATGATTCTTTTACAATTAAATTCTATAATCCCAACACTAAAAGCTATACAGATCCTAAAAACAGAGAGAAGGTAAAGTGTGCTAACCTAATTGATAAAATTCTAACAGAGGAAGCAGGACTAAGGTTGGGTAGGATTTGGATTAGCAGCTGAGAAAGGGAAGAACATTGGGAATTCAGGAAAACAACAGCACTAAAACACAGGATTGACCTGAACCTAGAGACTCATGGGCTGTGATGACTTTAAAGAGAAGTTTTTATATTCTACCTTCAGGACTCTGCCAAAATACTCTGGGCAAGTCTCCTTCTCACCCCATCTGTAAAATAACAACATAGGATGAAAGTCCTGATTCTATTTCCCACACTGGAGGCATGATCAGACACTCCCACAGGTGAACCACTTTCAAGGGAAAGTGATTCTTTTGAGACCACTTCCTTACTATGCCCTGGCAGTCTGATTTGCTACAAACCTAAGAGATGACTGTGGTAAGGCTATTCACAACGTTGTTGTTGTTGTTGCTCTTACTGTTGTTTATATTATTATTATTATTATTATTATTATTATTATTTCGCTTTCATAATAGTCTTTGTCAACACTGCTGACCAGCCATGAAGTGGTGGCTGGTGTCAGCTCAGCTGAGGGTGAAGGAGGAGAACAGAACAGACAGTATCAGAAGGCACTCTCCTCTACTCCACTGTGGCTTGGAAGCTGCAGGGCATACACAGGAAGCCCTTGAAACACTCCCAGAGTGAGCAGAAGCACAGACTGAAGGGATGCAGCATCCGAATAAAGAGCTGGGGCACCTGCACTCAATGATGCCCAGGCTGCCACTCTCAGGAAATAGGTGACAGAGCTCGAGTGCCACAGGACCTAAGGCCAGAGGACAGACATGTAAATCGAAGGCCACCCTCTGAAAGGACAGTAAGTTCCCAGAGAGGACTCATCCTTAAACATGATCCCTACCGGTGGGGGAGAGAGGTCTGCACCAAGGGGTAGCCGCAGCTTGGTCTCTGGGAATAACACGAAGGCACAGGGCGGCAGGCAGCCCCAGGCACAGGTAGCTGAAGCTGGAACTCCAGTGCCATCTTCAGCTGTAACTTCTCACCAAACACCTAAAATGTCGTCTGCTTTTTTTATGTTATTTAGTTTGGGTCCCCAATTTCTTCTTCTTCTTCTTCTTCTTTTTTTTTGGTATGACAAATAAATGATTTTGTATGTTTTTTTAAGCCTCAGGCATAAGTTGGCTCATGTTAATTTAGCAAATATATCATCTGAACTTTAATGTAAAGAGTTTTATTTGCCACACCCCAAGTTTTCAATGACTAAAATTTGTGGGATCTCTTGGAGAGAGATGTTTAGGTTAAAATCTAGAAGCGTTAATGAGATGCTCTTCTAAAGGTGGAGACAGGTATTTTGAACAAAGCAAATTACCATTGATAATTTTCTTTTAACTGATGCAAACTAAAGCACTAAAAATTTAACAGTTGTAAAGATTGAACTGAGAGAAATAAAAGGGGACGACAACTAAGGAAGTTTCAATTTTGTAAGTAGCTGTGCATAAAATAATCAGCTCCCAGATTTGCATAAATTAGTTTTGCTATTCCCTTTCTAGATTCCCCAGAGTTGGCAGTATCCCATTGGCCCTCAGTTTGCTCTTAAATGTCACTAGAACCTCTGCTCAGAATTATAACCTAATTACAACATACACATTTGGGGATACTTTTATGTTAAGAATTTGTGCAAATTTAACAAATGAAACCAGATGACGTGAAGCAAGGAGAACCACTTGAGAAACATAATGTAGATGTAGAGATAAAAAACATTAGACAATATTCCTAACATTTTCTCCTTTAGCATTAAGTGTTTATCAAGGCTGCACACCGCAATAATGGTGAGTAATGTTGCATGGTATAATGGAAAATGATTGAGTGATATATTAGAGCAGTAGCTACACATCTGAGTGTGTACTTAATAGCTTGGCTGGTTTTAATACACACCATAATTACAGATACTAAGCTGGCAGGTTTAGCTAAGAATGGTTAAGAAAGTAATCACTGAAATAAAATGCAGCATGTTTCAATCTTTTTAATCTTAATACTACTTGTCCCTAGTAACAGGCAAAGTGACTTTGCTGCTCTTCGGCAAAATAATTTTCATGTGCAATATCACTTAGACCACACAACAGTTCCATAGGTATTCTGCTAATAAAAGAACAAAGCACAATGTCATTATACTGGCAGAGCAAACAGCACTCACTCTGGCTTTCCATGTTGTCCTATCCCTTGGAGATTTGATATGACCCTCACTAAAAACTGTCTGGGAGGCAATATGAAATAAGATTTACATGGAAATTTAATTTCTAGGTCTTAGAGTAATTGTGGTCCCTCACTGTTAAAGGTGAAAGAAAGCCTTCTTCCTCCTTGTAGGATGGTTCCACATTCATTTTAAATCAATCTCTACTCACTCTAATCAGTGACAGAGGTGGTCACCAGCTTCTTAATTTCAATTCCTTCCAATAATACAATTTAGTGAAAAAAAATGCATCTGGAAAGTAGACCTTACAGTAAACGTCTACTAGCCTAATTACATTTACCTAATTACATTTTCATTACAAAGCTGGACATGCAGTCCTTGGCAAATGTTTAAAACCTAAAAATGGCTTTAAAATGTCTCAAAAACACAATTCTGTGCTATATATTATATATTTTTCATTTGAAAATTTTAAAATAAAAATACAATAATAGTATGTAAATGTGTAAAAGAGTACTGTGTTCCCTAAAAGTTACAAATGTAAATACTAGAAATGCTTATACAAAATAGTTCTAGTCTGTGGCTGTACGATCCTCCTTCCCCTCCCTAGCCATTGTTTTCCCAGGATTGTAGCAATTCCCTAAAACGTCAGTGGCTTGCTATGGTTTTTTATATACTTTCAAGCTGCTTTGATAGCACCTATTCTACTTTTAAAATAATTTTTTTTGGTCTTTATTTAGCACCTCTCTTTAGTTGACCACATTTGAAATTTCTAGGTAACTACATCTGGCAATAATAATTGAAATTCATAATTTCCTGGTTGAAAGGAATGATGAAATCTATGATGTATTCCAACGAAATATTTATACAATTAATGACGTTGATATTTTAATGAGTAGACAGATTTTAATAATACTATCTCTTGAATACGTTAAAAGCACAATTGTTCAAAATGCACAGCACTAGTAATAATGCATATTTTTTGTTTTTAACATTTAAAAACCAGATGGATGAATGGATGGATGGATAGATGGTAGACAAAGAGATGATAGATAGATAGATGATAGATAGATAGATAGATAGATAGATAGATAGATAGATAGATGATAGACAGATAGATAGATAGAAGATTCTATATATCTGAAGTCCAATATATCCATTTCTTATTAAGTGCCTAGGAAGAATCTACTTGAATAATTTAATTGTTTACTATTCAGTTAATGTCTAATAAAGATAAGAAGAAAGCAAATACGTCAGTAACCTAAATTCATCATATAATTTTTAATCTAATGTTTTGTTTATGAACAGTTGGCAAGACAAAATCATCTCTCTTAAATGCAGAAATTATTTTATTATTTTTGGACTTTGCTGATAATTACCCTAACTTATCTATCACAAGAAGAGGAGAGATGCATCCAGGATCACAGTTAAGAAGAAGCAGAAATAAGATCAAGATGGAGACACACTACCTCTGAATGCCGGAAGGAGATGCTACTCCTTAGGATTAAACTGGTAACAGTTGGTAAGCCATATAAGATTAAAACTCTTTTATTTATGAGATTATAGAAAAAAATATTATTCAATGTTAAAGAAGTTACTCGTGTATTTGAAACTAGTCTCTAGCAGGAGAAATTACTCTCTTCAATTGTGTTATTCTAATCTTATAAACTGATCAAAATGATTCCCAGTAGAGGACATGCTGAATGATTGCTAGCTTACTGATAACAAGAACTGTAGCCCAAACCTCACAGACTATTGTTTAACATTATCTCCTTTTAACTTTACTGAGTTCATCAGTATGCTTGTATAAGATACACAGAGAGAACATAAATAAGTAGGAGAGAGGGAATTTAGATATATATTTTACAGAATCTATTTCTAAAAGTGAGTCAGTTATAAGAAGTACTGAATTACTTCATAAGGAGTCGATGAGAACCTACTGGTTAGACCAGCAAAATGTGTTAAAAATTTTTCCAATAATGTACCTTTAGCAGAGAAAAATGAATCTCCTAGGGTCTGCAGTTAAAGTGTAGGATAATAGCCAAAAGTTCAAACTGCCCTTAAAGTTTTGTGTTTGGTGTTAAAAACCCATTAGTACTCTATAATTCATCTTTTTATTTTAATATACATAGATATGTTAGTCCAGCTCCTCTGAGGGGCCTATGTCAAAAACAAGATTAAACATGTAAGAGATTTATTAGTGGAAAAAAGTGCTGTGAAGGGAAATGGGAAGAGACCTGAGGCTGGCCAGGAAGGCTGTCAGACCATCCACTGGTCTGGCTCTTGTGAAGGAGAGAGGGAAGGACGAGGGCTGGAAGGTAGTGTATTTCAAGGAAGTTTAATAAAGCCAATGGGAGTTCTTGATCCAAAGTCACCCTTCAGAGAAGTACTCCACTTCCCAGGAATGAGCTTGCCTTATCTCTGCCCTGCTTAGTCATTGGCCAGGAGCAGCCCACTGCAGTGTGAGATATAGGCTCACTAAAAGATTAAGATCTAACCATAAGATTACAGCACGCATCCCCTCCCCTGATACCTGTGGATGACAGCAACAGGGCTTCTGTATAATAACAGAGGATTAAGCTGAAAGAACCAAAAGGCTCAGTCTTTATTTAAGAAGGAGTTTCTAGGGAAACCCAAAGATAACAAGGGAGAAAAACAAACAAACAAGGAGAATACTAAAGGAAATTTAAACCACAAATATCTACAGTTACAGCAAACATTAAAGATAGCCAAACTCCTAGCCAGATTAACATAAACCCTCTCACTAAAGGCCTATTTAGGTCAATTACTATTACTTAGTATATCATGTCTGGCTTTAATGAAATGTTAAAAATCATGTTAAAGGTTAAGAAAAGAATACAATCGGAGAAACAAAGAAGCAACAAAATGAGATTCAATATGGCAGAGGTTTTGGAATTTAAAATAACCATAGTTAATATACTAAGGGCTCTACTGGAAAAACTGGAGAACATGCAGGAATAGATGAGTAATGTAAGCAGAGATTGGAACTCTAAGAAAGAATCAAAAGGAAATTAAAAAAAATACTATAAGAGAAAGAAAGAATTCCTTTGATGGGCTCACCAGTATACTGGACATAGGCTGAGGAAAAAACAGAGAGCTTGAATGTATGTCAAATGAAACTTCCCAAACTGGTTTTAATACTTATTTCCAAAGTGCCCTCCAAAATGGTATATCAATTCCCATTTCCATCAGCAGAGTGTATATGTGCAATTCTTCATACTTTCACTCACACTGAGTATTGCTATTATAAAAAATTAAATTATTAACCACTAATATGCATTCTATTCTCAACAGCTTGGTGCCTATAAGAAATATAATAAAGATTATGTAGTTTCATTCAGATTGATGATAAAAATTGAATAGAACTGAAATTATTACAGTGTCCTAAAACAGAGTATTTCAAATATTTTTACTGTGATTTACAGCAAGAAATACATTTTACTGTGTAACAGAAAACATAGACATGCACAATGAAAACAAAAGTCACATAAAATAATAATTAGACTTATGCGTGGAGCACTCTGGTGTTCTCTAGTCTAGTTTCAGCTTCTCTAATATATTTCATTAAAAAATTCTGTTTGAGACCCACTCAATTAATTTTATCACCTATTAATTGAGAAAAAATATAAGTTACCACTCTCTAGATTATTTTTAACATTTTTGGGCTATAATGTACATCCAATAAAACAGAAAAAATTTAAGTGTACTGTTTAATAAGTAAATTTTGATAAATGTTTTTGTTGAATAACCACCTTCCCAATGAAGATAGAGACCATCTGTCACCTCTTTACAATCGATACTCAAATCCACCTCTTGTACTGAGCAACCAACCACTGATCTAATTTCTATCACCATCAATTAGGTTTGATTGCTTTCGACTTTCATGGAGATGGAATTACAGTCTGTACAGTTTTGTATCTAACTTTTTTCACTCAATATAATCTCTGTAAAATTTACCTATGAATATCAGCAGTCCATTTTCTTTACTGAATATTATTTCAGTGTATAAAAAGAGCAGAACTATTTATCTATTTACCTCTTGAGGGACCTTCCCCCTTCCTCAGTTTTTGTTTTTTTTATGAATAAAGATGTGCTATAACAATTTATGTATCTTTTTGCGAATGTATATTTTCATTTCTCTTTGGTAAATACTTAGGAATGAAATTGCTGGATCAGAAGGTAGTGCATGTAAAACACAAAAACAGCTTAAGAACAGCCAGAGTGGTTGTATCATTTTAAATTTCCAAAAGCAATATATTGAAGTTCCAGTGGCTCTATATTTTTGCCAGCACTTGCTAATTAGTTTTAAATTTTTTAATCTAATCATTTAGTATATATGAAGTAGTACCTTACTTTGGTTTTAATTTGCATGTCCCTGATGACTAATGATATTTAGCATCTTTTTTGTTTTTATTGCCCATGAGTACATATACTACTAGAATGCTTTGATTTTTTTTATTTTGTTTTATTTTCTAAGAAATCTTTGCTTACTCCAAATATATGAAGATTTTCTCTTATATTTTCTCCTGGAACTTTAACCTTTCAGCTTTTGCATATGTGTCTATGATCAATTTCAGATTAATTTTTGTCTGCAGTATTGGATTAGAGTTCAGTTTAAATATTTTTACCCATATGGATATTTATTTGCTGAAGAAGTCTACTTTTTCCACATTTAGTGCCTTTGCATCTTTATCCAAAATCAAATGACCATATAAATATGGCTCTATTTCTATACCCACTGTTCTATTTCTTTGATCTCTTTAAAAATGTTTTTATTCCAATGCCACATTCGAACACTGTAGCTTTTTAGTAAGCGGTCC